>NC_056726.1:1528329657-1528589657 GCF_019279795.1 Protopterus annectens
GGGTGGCTTGCCTTCTGAGTTTGTCTTATTCTTAATACGAGTGGGCACAGTTTACTCTGTACAGAGATTTCATAAATAGCTCAGCATATGCTATGGTGTTTACTGGGTTTGGGGATGCTTGGAATTTAGCCAAGGTATTGCTTAGTAGAGAGTGGATAGCATTGGGATAGTTCCTAAAGGTATTTCATCTTGCTGGATCCCCATATTTATTTTTTATTTCAAGTAATATTGCCTTATGTTCAGATCTGATGAGAAAAGACATTACATTACTTACTAAGCTGGGCATTAATCCCTACGTCACCCAATGGGTTGCTAACTAGCTTACTGATAGAACCCACATTGTAAAAGTACCCGACTCCAAATCCAGCTCCAGACAAGTGACAAGTGGAGTACCTCAGGGTTCAGTCCTGGGACTGCTCTTGTTTGGCATCTACTTCTCTGAAGTACAAGCCAACACTAAGGGACTCTGGCTAACAAAGTTCGCAGATGACTGCAAACTGGGAGCCATTATTGAATCCCCAAATGATGTAGATACTCTACAAAAGGGCCTTACAGAAACAGATGCTTGGTGCCAGAGCCAAGAAATGTATAGTTATCCCCTTTGGGAAAAAACATGTACCCATGAATTACCATATAGGTGGCAGTACACTAAACACCAAAAGTGTGATAAGAGACTTAGGGACACAGGTGGACAGTGGTCTCACCTTCGATAACCACATCACCACAACAGTCAGGAAATCCTTCTATGTGGCACACCTCATCACTAAGGGCTTTTCATCCAGAAAAAAGGAGGTCATTGTCCCACTGTACTCATCCCTCATTAGACCCATTATAGAATACAATGCCCCGTTTGGTATGTACTTCTCAAGAAATCTGCAACAACTGGAAATGCCACATATATTTAAAACAATTAACAATATGTGGACACACTAAACATTTACCGCATTTAAATGTGCCTGTTTGAGATAAACAATTAGGAACTGTACAATTCGGCATACTAAAAAGTCCCCACACTAACATATCTTTTATATTCCTGCCTCTCCTATATGATTTAGAGAAGTATTTCGGCAGAATACCAGCCAAAATGTCATCATTCAATAAAAATTTCCAATAATGTGTTAACATCTTAAATATTTCAGAACTTTTTATATTGTACATAGATACAAAATAAATCTGTTGTGTTCGATCCGATTCCAACTCTTTCATCTTTTTTCTTCCCACGTTTTTCCCACTAAAATTTTCATTCTTATTATATACTTTTTGACTAGCCTCCCTTACTATATTAGCATCATAACCTCTCTTTATAAATATTTCCGTAGAATTACGAATTTCCTTTTCCAAAATCTCTGTTACATTACAAATCTTGGATAACCTTAAAAACTCATTATAAGGGACTGCAGCTATTGTGTGGGGTGGATGGCAACTAGACGCATGTTAAAACTGATTGCCAGCCACGAACATCCTGTATACCCCTGACACAATTGTGTCATTTACTTTCCCTTCTAACTCTAAATCCAAGAAATGTGCTTTAGTTCCTTGCTGCAAACTATCAAAACTAAGGTTAAAAGGGTTCTGATGTAAGTCAAATATAATTTTCTAACATTTCCTGCACCTCCTTCACATATAAAAATTAAGTCATCAATATAACGAAAATATCTTTTAACTTGTTTTTTCACAAATTCCTGTTTAAACAGGAATGTTATTTCAAAGTATGACATAAAGAGATTTGCATACATGGGGGAAATGGTGCCCCCATGGCAGTACCTTCTTTTTGCCTATAAATTTGCTTATTATATATAAAAAAATGACTCACCAGACAAAATTCTATCATTTCTGTTATGAACATAGAACAAGGGTTGTCACCCAAGAAATGCAATATAGCAGTTATACCATCTTTATGTTTTATGGATGTATACAAGCTTTTCACATCCAGTACAATCCAGTACATTCCCATTTTCCATTCTATATCAGTACTTTTTTCCAAATAATCAGAACTATCTTGTATATAAGATAAATTCTTTTTCACATAAGGAAGCAATATCTCATGTAGCAATATACCCATATTATGCAAGAAATATCTACAGGCAGAAACAATAGGCCTACCTGGAGGTACTTCCAAATCTTTATGGATCTTCGGCAAACAAAAAAATATTGCCGGTTCTTTATTATTAACAACCAACTTAGTTTCCGCATCTTTTTTGGAAAAATAGCCTAAACGTAAGCCTTTCTGTAACAAAGTAGTATATCTATCTATTGCCCTAATCAAGCATATGTCTTCACTACATTCATATGTTCTTTTATTTTCTAAATGTTCCATACACATTCTGTGATATTGTATGGCATTCATTATAACAACTTTACTGCCTTTATCTGCTGCTTTAATTACTAGTCCTTTGTTATTCTGCAGTTCTAACAATGCCTTCCATTCTCTATAGGTTAAATTATAGTGTATGGATTTCTTGTGTCTGACCAACTCCTCACATATATTGCTTCCTTCAAAACTAGTTATTGAATGGAATTGTGAAATGTTCTGGTTCTGAAAAGGAGGCATAAATTTACTAACTACTGGGATACTAGAAGTGTCCAATAAACAGAAAGAATTTGAGTCAAACAACCCTTCATCACAATATTGCTGCTCACTTTCTTCCTCACATGAAAAAAAACTTTCATTAGGTGACTCTTCAATAAAATCATTATCTTTCATTCTTATCCACTCTACAAGAGAAAAAACACTTTAAATATAATTTACGAACAAATCTAAAAAGTTCCTGTCGAAAAACATGAGTCCGTGGAACAACTGTTGGGATAAATTTTAATCCCAAACTCAATACTGCACATTGCTCTTGTGTCAAAACACACCCCGACAAATTTACTATATTTGAAACATTTGAGGCTACATTATTGCCAACAATACTTGTGTTAGCGTTTAAATTTCTTACTATTATATTGTTCATTTCTGTAGTCTCTGTTGTAAGAACCATTCCCGTTTTAAGTATTATTCCGATTAGTTTTCTGTCCCTGTTTATGTTGTTGCCATCCTCCATTCCCCCAAAACCGATTCTGATATTCTTGTGGCTGTTCAGGGCAGGGAAGTGGTGGATAATCCTCATCACTACTTCCCTGGTTATCGCTTAAGTTTGAACCATCTGTAGACGTTAAAGAACTGATGACTTCTGCTTCCAGTCACCATATTGTCTCCAGGGTCTAACTTTACGCTGATTGGTTGAAACTACAAAAGCAAGGCCCCCTTCGTAATCATTGATATCTCTTATCAATTTCTTCTTTTTGTAATTAATGAGTTCAGTCTCTAATGTGTTCAATTTACTATTCACCTTGCTTAAAAAATTATTGGCATTAGCAATACCGATAGAGTTGGTTGTAGTGTTCGATAATGTAACCAATTCTTGTTTAAGCTTTTTATGTTTCAACTCATCCCTTTCAAGCAAAATTTGTAGCCAATCCATAACACATTTATGGGAAGCCGCTAACCATCGCTCCCTGAATTGTTTATCTATAGGGCATTTTTCATCAAACGGAGTACTAGGATTTTTCACAAAACGGAGACCCCTCGGAGCAATGTTCAGCTCAACATACCTCTTCAGGCCCAGAATATTGTAATGTACATGGGTCTCTTTCTCCAAAAGTTTTTCAAATGTATCACACAGTTCTCTTTTCTCTAATGGAACATTAGTTAAAACTTGCCCCACTGATAAAAACGGATTAGCAATGCGTTTGGCTCTCACAGTAACAAATGCATCAAATAAAGGTCCAGCAGCCTTACTTACAGTCCCAGTATCCAAATTTGGGCCTGTGGCCATTTGACAATTCATATACTGCTCCATAGCTCTTTGTGAGCCCATAAGAGAACTTGGACCACCTGTAGCACCAAACAAGGGAGTCGATTCTTCCCTTAAAACATGGGGTATATCCACATTCGGATCAGAGGACATTATACGCCAATGTAACACAACCACCAAAAATCTTACGAATAATAAACAACCAAAATCCGAATGGAATAAACTTCACAAGAGTCTTCGAAAAACACATAAAAAGCATAGATTTATTCTAGCGCCTTGGTGTAAAAACACCTTCATGGAATACAAATTCAATCACAACTGCTGTTTAAATACACCTTTTAATAATAATTAAACAATAAAATAATCAAGTAAACTTAATTATTTCTTAAAGCAAACATCTCCAATTAATTTCCCCATTGAGTCCTTTAGGGACTAGGGTATTAAATTTCAAGATGTAAATGATTTCTTTATATAAAAGTTTGTCTTATAAATTGTTGTATTCTCCATAAAAGGAATCAATTTGTTCCAAAACACATCCTTTTAATAATGAATAGTCACTATTATGTGATTCTATAAAATGAGCAGCAATAATTTTTCTTTCCTTCCATTTTTAATGTCTCTAATGTGTTCCATAAATCGTGAATGAAACATCCTCTTTGTTTCCCCCATATAAAACATGTTGCAGGGGCAGCATAAAGCATACACTACTTCTTTCACATGAAAATTTTTCCTATAGAAATTTTGTCTGGTGAATAATTTTTATATATAATAAGCAAATTTATAAGCAAAAGAAGGTACTGCCATGGGGGCACCATTTGCCCCCATGTATGCAAATCTCTTTATGTCATACTTTGAAATAACATTCCTGTTTAAACAGGAATTTGCGAAAAAGCATGTTAAAAGATATTTTCGTTATATTGATGACTTCATTTTTATATGTGAAGGAGGTGCAGGAAATGTTAGAAAAATTATATTTGACTTACATCAGAACCCTTTTAACCTTAGTTTTGATAGTTTGCAGCAGGGAACTAAAGCACATTTCTTGGATTTAGAGTTAGAAGGGAAATTAAATGGCACAATTGTGTCAGGGGTACACAGGAAGTTTGTGGATGGCAATCAGTTTTAACATGCGTCTAGTTGCCATCCACCCCACACAATAGCTGCAGTCCCTTATAATGAGTTTTTAAGGTTATCCAAGATTTGTAATGTAACAGAGATTTTGGAAAAGGAAATTCGTAATTCTACGGAAATATTTATAAAGAGAGGTTATGATGCTAATATGGTAAGGGAGGCTAGTCAAAAAGTATATAATAAGAATGAAAATTTTAGTGGGAAAAACATGAGAAGAAAAAAGATGAAAGAGTTAGAATCGGATCGAACACAACATATTTATTTTGTATCTATGTACAATATAAAAAGTTCTGAAATATTTAAGATATTAACACATTATTGGAAATTTTTATTGAATGATGACTTTTTGTCTGGTATTCTGCCGAAATACTTTTCTAAAGCATATAGGAGAGGCAGGAATATAAAAGATATGTTAGTGCGGGGACTTTTTAGTATGCCGAATTGTACAGTTCCTAATTGTTTATCTCAAACAGGCACATTTAAATGCGGTAAATGTTTAGTGTGTCCACATATTGTTAATTGTTTTAAATGTATTAATAATGTACCCTTTACACCTAAGGAAAACTTTTCATGTGAAAGTAAGGGGGTAGTGCATGTTTTAAGCTGCCCCTGCAACATGTTTTATGTGAGGGAAACAAAGAGGATGTTTTGTTCACGATTTATGGAACACATTAGAGACATTAAAAATGGAAGGAAAGAAAAAAATATTGCTGCTCATTTTATAGAATCACATAATAGTGACTATTCATTACTAAAAGGATGTGTTTTGGAACAAATTAATTCTTTTTATGGAGATGACAACATTTTAAAAGACAAACTTTTATATAAAGAAAGCATTTACATCTTGAAATTTAATACCCTAGTCCCTAAAGGACTCAATGGGGAAATTAATTGGAGATGTTTGCTTTAAGAAATAATTAGGTTTACTTGATTATTTTATTGTTTAATTATTATTAAAAGGTGTATTTAAACAGCAGTTGTGATTGAATTTGTATTCCATGAAGGTGTTTTTACACCGAGACGCTAGAATAAATCTGTGCTTTTTATGTCTTTTTCGAAGACTCTTGTGAAGTTTATTCCATTCGGATTTTGGTTGTTTATTATTTAAGATTTTTGGTGGTTGTGTTACAGTGTTACTATATGTAGTCGTGGGTGGTGTTTCAATATAGTGTTTATGTGATGGGTGAGGACTCTTTCTTTGATTGTACTGTGCAGGAATGTTAAGTAGTCTTATGTGTAGGGTCTTTACCCTGTGCAGTAGACATGGTGCAAGTGTCACTGACAGCCTCTATGGGACTAGTTTTGGTCATGCTTACTCAACCTGAAGGACTTTTTTGAAAAAGTCACCAAAAGCAATGGACCTTGCATTCCTCAATCTGGCCAAAACTTTGAAAAGCTAAATAAACTGGGAATAAACACCTATGTCACCCACTGGATTGTCAACTGGCTCACAGGTAGCATGCAGGAGATCAGCATATGGAACGTTATCTCCACAAACAGATGAGTGACCAATTGAGCCCCCCAGAGTTCATTGTTGGGACCTCTCCTGTTTGACATCAACTTCTGTGAAGTAAACGGCAATACCAAAGGGCTCTGCCTGGCAATGTTTGTAGATGACTGCAAGCTAAGAGCAGTCATTGAATCCTCATGAAGGTTTGTCCCAAATAAATAACTATAGTTAAAATAATGGACTGAAACAAAATGGCCAAAATGTATTATCACATCCTTTGGGAAGTCATCTACCCCAAGAAACTACCACATTGAGAATGTGACCCTAAGAGTTGATCCAGTTTTTTGGGATTTGGAAACTTATGTGGACAGTGACTTAACTCTCGACCAGCATGTGCTCCCTGTTGTAAAAAAGTCCATTTATATTGCACAAGCTTATAAATAAAGGGATTGTGTCTAGATCTAAAGAGGTCATTGTCCCCCTTTACTCAGCCCTCATTAGGCCAGTCAAAGAGTATAATACCACCTTTGGTGTGTATCTGTCCAGGCACATGCAACGACTGGAATACAGAGATATCTTACTAAATGGACGCAAGGCCTAAACAACATGTCCCACATAGACTGACTGAAAACCCTGTCATTATACCTCATATCCTATAGACTGTTAAGATTTGACCTGTGTTTGGCATAGAATGCATCTCATCATCTTCATCATCATCAGTCCACTTCTTCCTATTTTCTACATGAGGTCGGGGTATTGTGTCAATTGTCACCATCTCCCGCTATTCAATACCACTCTCCGGCCTTCTTCAACACTCATGCCTGATCGTCGCAAGTCTTCTCTCACACAATCCATCCACCTCCTTGCTGGACACCCTTATTTCCTCTTGCCTTCTTCCTGTCTGTCCCAAATCTTCTTCACCAGACTGTCTTCTGCTTTTCTGCACATGTGCCTGAAACACCATAATATGTTTTCTTTGACATTTTCTGCAACTGGAGCTACTTTGGCTTCTTAGGTTCATAGGTTCATAGGTTCATACTAGGCTATCTGCCCAAGGGCATTTATAAGCCTAGCCAGAGTGTGTTTGGCTTTCACCACCCATTTTAAATTAATTTTGCTATGCCTTTTTTTGAGGTTAGTATACTGTGCCGCTGTCTAACAGTGACACAGAAGTGATAGCCGGGGTAAACCTACGATTTCCCATCCACTCATCAAGATTCCTCTTGAAGAGAGTCAATGTGGGACTCTGCCTAACCTGGACTGGGATTTTATTCCAGAGTGAAGGGAGCCTCTGGGTTATGAATCTGTCCCTCCAGCATGTCCTATTTATTTCAGTGCTGAGGTTCAAGTCTCTGGTAGGAGCTCGATGGGATTTGGATTTTCTGAGGTGCAGCATGTCCATTAATTCCGGGTTGGACATGGCTTTATACGTCAGGCACAGATCGCCTCTGAGCAGGCAGTATGCCACTGAGTAGAGCTGGAGTTTCTTTAACCGGGCAGCATATGGCATATGTTTGAGCCCTTTGATCCTCTTGGTGAGGTACTTTTGGGGTCTTTCCAGTTGCTGCAGGTGTCTGGTAAGATATATCCCAAAAGGGGCATTGTACTCAATTATAGGCCTGATGAGGGATGAGTAAAGAGGCACGATGACCTCTCCTCCTGATCTAGATGTGAATCCCTTCATGATTAGGTGGGCTATATAAAATGTTTTTCTAACCACTTTGGCCACGTGGTTGTCAAATGAGAGATTGCTATCAACTTGGGTCCCCAGGGCCCTAATGACTTCTTCTGTACTTAATGGATTACCACCTATGTGGTAATTTGTGGGCACTTTGTTTTTGGATGACTATACACTTTTGGCTAGCTTGAGGCCATGGCTCTGGCACCAGTTGTCTGTTTCTATGAGGCCCTTTGGAGGATGCTTGTGTCGGCTGGAGAGTTGATTATGGCCCAGTTTGCAGTCATCTGAACTTGGTCAGCCACAGTCCTTCCGTTGGCCTGTACCACCGAGAAATATATACGGACAAGAGGGTCCCAGGACTGAGCCTTGTGAGACGCCACTTGTAACTGGTTTGGAGTCTGACATGGCTCCAGCAATTCTAACCATGTGGGTTCTGTCCTTGAGCCAGTTTGCAACCCATCTAGTGACATAGGGGTTTATATTTAAGCTGGTGAGCTTATCTATAATGCCAGTGGGAAGGCTTTAGGTCCAGGTAGGCTGTGTGGACCACCTTCCCTCGTCAATGGCCTTGGTGACTGTTTCAAAGAAATCAACTAGGTTTAAGAGGCAGGATCTGCCCTTAACAAAGCCAAACTGGGTAGGATCCAGTGTCTGTAGGTCCCCAATATCTTTATTTATGAGGTCCATGATGATCCTTTCCATAGCTTTGCAGACCAAGCTAGTCAGGCTTATGGGGCGATAGTTTCCAGGATAAGTTGAGGCACCACCTTTGTGGAGAGGGACCACTGTTGCTGTACGACACTCTTTGGGTACATATCCTGTAGTAAGGCTAAGATTGAACAGTAGTTTTATGTTTGGGTTTAGCTCTTCTTGGATTTCATGTAGGATGCAGCCCAGGACACCATCTGGTCCCATTGATGCTGTGTTTTTTGCTTTGGAGAGGGCGGCTCTTACCTGAGCATCTGAGATGTCAGGGGGGCAGCACTCTGTTGGGATAGATATTTGCCCTTTGGTGGGGAGGGAGAAGTTTGCACTGAACCTGTCAGCTAGGATGTTGGCAATGTCTGTGGGCTCGGTGTATTTTTTGTCATTTTGGACTAATTCTGAGCATATCTGGGAATTCCCACCCAGGTTCCTAACATAACTAAAGAAAGCCTTGTGATTATCCTTAGTGTCCTGTGCAATTTTCTCTCGAAGCTGGTCTTAGATGATTTTATGAGTGCCCATAGTTTTTTTGCTAATACTGATCAGAGATGCCTTCCCTTTTTGGGATTTTGCTCTATCATGTAGTAGCTTCCTCCTTCTATTGTATAGTTTGTTTATGGCTGGGGTCCACCAGACAGGACGTCTGCCTTTGGAGGATTGGGTCTTGGTTTTATTTGGGATTGCATGATCCATGCATTCCTGAAGGTGTTCATAGAATGAGTTTATAAAGGATTCTGCGGTCTGGGACGTATTTTCCACAGGCCCGGGGTCTTTGAAGGATTTCGCCTCGGTTTTGAGGCATGTGAAATTGCTTTAGAAGTTTTTCACTGTGGTTTTCTGGGCGGGGGTGGGGTCGGGATGTGAATATCCAGTGAGATTAGTTTATGGTCTGATCTTACCAGTGAGGGATACACTTCTGATCTGGAGCATAGTGTACCCATGTTGGTGATGATCAGGTCCAGTATGTTTTCCCCTCTTGTGGGAGTGGTAACAAGTTGTTCCATAGCATCTGAGTTTATAAATTCTAGGAACCTTTGGGCTAGGGTGTTGGAGCTAGAGTAATGCTCCCAGTCTATGTTTGGGTAGTTGAAGTCGCCCAATATAATGGTGTTTGGAGAGACCTTCATATTTTCCAGTATTCTCAGGAAGGCTGAGTGGGGTTCCTGTGTTTGGGAGGGTGGTCTGTAGCAGGCTATAAACTGGAAGGCAGTTTTACCCACAGTTAGTTGCACACGGATAGTCTCTGATGCTTCGTGCTGTGCCACCAACCTGGAGGTGTGGGTATCTTTGGCTAATATTGATACTCCCTCCCTTTTGTGGTTCGTCCAAGTTTTGGGGCGAAAAGCATGGTATGAGGTATAACCTGGTAGTGCTGGGGTGCTCTCGGGAGCCTTGAACCAGGTTTCTGTTACTGCACAGATATCGATGTTCTCCATGCTAAGGAGAGTTTCGTGCATCTTGAGGTTTAGACTTCTGGCGTTGAGTAGCATTACTCTTAGTTTCTTATCCCTTGTGATACCTATGGAGGTGGGTTTGTCTTTTGAGCCTTGCCTAAAAAAGGCACTATGGGGGTAGCAAGAGCCTTTGCCAATATCCGAAAGCCCAGGGGTGACAGGTGCAAGCCGTCCCTAGTGAAGCATCATGGCTTGTCGAGCATGTCATCCCAGGCTGACAGGCATTGGATCACCTTTGAATGACACCAACACTTAAGCCAATTGTTGAAATTGATCATCTTGTCTTCATATTGTGGCATCATTCTTGGTAAGGGTAAGATGCTACTCAAGGTCAGGGTCATACCGGCCTGAGCTACATGCTCAGAGAGCTCCTCTATGTCTCTTTTCATGTAGTCCAGGGAGGTACGTCTCAGGTCATTCACACCAGCATGGACAATGACCGAGTCATATTTGTACTTGCCTTGGAGTGACCTGAGTGCTTGTGTTATGTGGCGGATCCTAGCGCCCGACAGGCAGCTCACCGTGACCTTCTCCTTGTTCAGCTTGGTGAGCGGGATGTCAGTGTGCCTGATGATAGAGTCACCTATTACAAGTGTATCAGGTGTGTTGTTTAGCCTTAAGGGCTGTGACTGTTCGGCACACTGGCTTTGTGAGCTATGTGTTGCACGTGTTTTGTTTTGGGGTTGCGGTTGCTTGGGTGTCTGCTTTGGAGGTCTCTGCTGCTTAGGCAGATTTTTATTTAGAGCCTCCGAGTAAGTTTTTGTGTGTTTATGCGTTTGGTTTGTTGTCGTGGTAGGTCTATGTGAGACTGGAATTGTAGTGAGTGTGGTTTCCTTCTCCTCCTGACTGGTTACGCCAGTACTGAGTTGAGAGAGCTTAGCCTCCAGTTTGGCTATATGGTTGCATCTCTCACATGTGTTGGAATTTGTTGGGAGGAGGAGAGGGTTGTCTGTGTACATGAGGCAGTTGTAACATTGCCTCAAGATTCCCAGATTCACCAGCTGGACCGGAGAGGAGATTGACAACTGACCTTTGGACATGCTAGAATAGTATTGGGAATTCCTTTATAATTGAAAAAAAGGGCCAATGGGGAACAAGGTACTCAAGGGGAGTTTGTGAGGGTGTGGTGCTTTTAATTTTTTAGAGCTGACTTATATAATTGCTTTAGTGAGCAAGTGCCAGGTAACTTAAATGCAATGTGTTACAGGTAACTTAAATGTAAAAACGACAAACAGTAACTTTCTTTCAAGTGAAACAAGGAAAGCTTGCTCTTATGTCCTAATTTCATCTGTCCCACAGTGTGCATCCTACCACACATCTCAGGCATTTCATCTCCATCACCTCTAACTTCCTCAACTGCTCTGCCTTTACTGATAAACCTTAAGACTACCCAGGTTTCTGCACCATACAGTAGTACAGGTTGCAACGCTATTTTGTACACCTTACTTTTCAGCTTCTTTGGCAATCTTGTGTCATATACAATTCCTGACATGCTGATCCAGTTGGTTGCATCCTCTCTGATTCTGTCTTTAATCTCCTCATTCAGACTTCCCTTCTCCTCAGCCACCCATCCCAGATACCTGAAGATATTAACTTGTTCCGCTATTTCCCTTCTATCTCAGTTCTTAGGTTCTTCTGATTCTCCCATTTGCTATCACTACAACTGTCTTATCTGCACTCAGTTTAATCCCATGTGCCTTCAGTTTTGCATTCCATTCCCCTGTCCTTTGCTGAAGTTCTTGCTCAGTCTTTTTGTAATGCAACATCATATGCATACAGCAACTATCTTGATCTGTCCCCTCCAACCTGTATGAACAGCAGTGGGTTGAGAGCTGAACCTGCATACCCACTGCCACTGGAAACCCCTCTGTGAAACTGAACACTGTTCATACTTGAGTCCTTGGGACATTGTACACAGCTTGATCTAATTCTACCAATGTTTCTTGGGCTTCAAGCTACCACAGGACTGCCCAAATCATCTTTCTTGAGACCTTATAATTGCTTTCTTCAAGTCTAGGAATGCCCAGTTGGACCCTTTCATCTCTAGCTTCTTCTCAACTATCTGTCTGACTTCAAACCAGATCAGTTGTGCTGCATCCTGATCTTAATCTGAGATGCTCATCTCTCATCTTACTTTCTAGTACTCTACATATTTGTTTCTCAGTCACCCTCTTCAGAACATTCATGCAATGTGACAGGAGTTAGATACCTCTCTAGTGTCCACTGTTGTGAATATCTTGTTTATTCTTGAGCACAATGGCACTAGAATGCTTATTCTCCAGTCATCTGGAATACACCTTTCTCTCCACACTGCTATGAGTCCCCTCAGGAGCCATTTCTCCCCTAGCTCACTTAGCATCTTTATCATATCCACTGTGACCTCCTCTGAGCCAATTACCTTCACTGTCTTCATTTTCCTTTGTGCAGTTCGTTCTTACTTCTTTCATTGTGGGCTCCTCCTCTTCTCTCATCGTTGGCTGTGTCTGGGGCAGTACAGCTTCTGTGGGGTTTTCCTCATTCAGAAGCTGGTGGAAGTACTCTTTCCATCTGCCTTTGATGTCCTGTGGGTGAGTGAGCAGCCATGCCATATGAAGGGTGTCTAACTATCTTCTTTATCATTCTGTCTTTGCCCTGTAACCTGTTGTAGTATCTTTGTTTCATCTACGGAGTCATTTTCTAGAAGCTGGTAGAGTACCTCTGATGCCTTGTTCTTGCTATTGAGACTGCTCTCTTGGCCTCTTTGTTAGCCAGCCAGTATTCCTTCCTAGCTTAGTCTGTCATTTCTATCTCCCACTTTTTTCCTGGACTCCTTCTTTCTTTTGATGACTTGCTGGATTTCTTCATTCCACCACCAGCTTTACTTGTGTACCTTATCTCCATACCTGGCTCAGCCACATATCTGTTCCATAGTCCTCACACATGCTATTTTGAGGTGCTGCTATTCTTTTTCAACTCTACCTATTTTCTCTTCTTCTTGAGGTACCAGAGCCATGAGTAATTCCTTGAACTGTTGTACTTTCTCTCCAGTGAACTTGCAGGTCTTCAGCATAGTCTCTGTTGACCTTTGAGCCTTCTCTGACCACTGCTTGTAGATGATTGTGGTAACCAGTGGTTTATGCTGTAGGCTGACTATTTCACTAGGGCTGACTTTGAAATAACAGATTCTTATCAGGTGCCCTTTCCTCACTCGGAGGAAGTCTACCTGAGTTGCATTTTGGCCACTCTTGTAGGTGATCTTGTGACTGTCTCTCTTTCTGATCCATGTGTTGGCTACTATCAAGACATTTGCTAGACAGAAGTCTGGAATAGGTTCTCCTTCTTTATTCCTGTTACCCCACCCATGTGGACCCAGACAGTCCTTATATCCTGTTCTGCCTGTCCCGATACATGCATTCAAGTCACCCATTATCAACATCACTTCAGGTAGTCCTACTTTATCTAATAGGTCCTGCAACTGCTGTCTGAATACACTCTTTTCCTCACTATCACAGCCCTGCTATGGGGCATAGGCTGAAGTTATGAAAACTGCCCTTTTGCTATGAATCTGTCATTAATTCTGATAACATCTCTCGCTGTTTTCAGAAGCCTCTCCCTCACCACAATACCCACACTATTTTTAGCCTGTCCACCTCCTGAGTAGTTGACTCTGGATCCCAAGCTAAGTGGCTTTTCTGCACTGTCCTTCCATCTTGTCCCCTGGATGCATAGGATGTCAAGCCTCCTCCTTACCATCATGTCATCTACTTCCAAGCTGCATCTTGTCAGTGAACCTACACTGTGTGCAACAATTAGTTCATGTTTGGCTGATCGATTGGTTTTACATCAAACCTTTGCTTGACAGAGCTATCCCGGTAATACCAAGCCTGGCAACTACACACAGGTCAGCCAGTAACTTATTGACTCGGGGTTGCTGGACTTTATGGTGGGCACACATTGGGCAATAGGGGCACATATACCACTCCCAATATTACCATGAGTCCCTGGCATAGATCAGAGTAGACCATATCCTCAACCCGCTTATCACCGGCAAATACCCATGTCCATTTGGCAACATTAGTCTACATGACCAAATCACCTTGAGCCATATTTTGTACTGTCGAGTGGGTAGCCCTGGCACTGTGCACAGCCTGTGATCCTTGTTCTCCTAACTTGAGGATACTGTGCACCACATTAGATGTTGAAAGTGGTTGGTCTGTGCAAATCTACCCTTATAGGTCACCATCTACACTCTATGCTGCTGCCCACAGCTCCATTCTTGGGTGAGTTTGAAATAGAAACACTCAGCATATTTTTCAGAGGTGGGAGGAATCCAAGTGAGACACAGAGAAAACATACAAACTCCAAGCAGGCATTGTCCAGTGGTCAGAATAAAACCTTGTACCTTGTGCATGGACACGAAGACCTTAACCATTATGCCATATGAAGCATCCACCCACCCAATGCTTATTTTGAAGAAACAAAACAGGGCATTACAAGGTCACAAACCTAATTATTGAGCAAGCAGAAGGCACGGAAAGTCTGTTGGCTAAAAGGAAATGTTTAAAACAAAGGTATTTGATGAAATGATTAACAGTAAAGAAAACAAGCATGTTTAAAGCAAAACAAGTGTGTTTAAAGCAAAACAAGTGTGTTTAAAGTAAAACAAGTGTGTTTAAAGCAAAACAAGTGTGTTTAAAGCAAAACAAGTGTGTTTAAAGTAAAACAAGCATGTTTAAAGCAAAACAAGTGTGTTTAAAGTAAAACAAGTGTGTTTAAAGATAAAACAAGTGTGTTTAAAGTAAAACAAGTGTGTTTAAAGCAAAATAAGTGTGTTTAAAGCAAAACAAGTGTGTTTAAAGTAAAACAAGCATGTTTAAAGCAAAACAAGCGTGTTTAAAGTAAAACAGGTGTGTTTAAAGATAAAACAAGTGTGTTTAATGCAAAACAAGTGTGTTTAAAGCAAAACACGTGTGTTTAAAGTAAAACAAGAATGTTTAAAGCAAAACAAGTATGTTTAAAGTAAAACAAGTGTGTTTAAAGATAAAACAAGTGTGTTTAAAGCAAAACAAGTGTGTTTAAAGTAAAACAAGCATGTTTAAAGCAAAACAAGTGTGTTTAAAGTAAAACAAGTGTGTTTAAAGATAAAACAAGTGTGTTTAAAGTAAAACAAGCATGTTTAAAGCAAAACAAGTGTGTTTAAAGTAAAACAAGTGTGTTTAAAGTAAAACTGGGCATGTTTAAAGCAAAACAAGTGAAGTAAAACAAGTATGTTTAAAGTAAAACAAGTATGTTTGAAGATAAAACAAGTATGTTTAAAGCAAAACTGGGCATGTTTAGTGTAAAATGAGCACAACAAAGTACATTGGGCATAAAAAGGGCTTAAATGAGAAAAACAAATACAATAAGGGCAAAAAGGGCACATTAAGCAAAAATAAAGCAAGGCAACTGCATGTTTTTTGTCAAAAGTGCTATGTTTTGGCATAACTATGACTTTGTATCGTATAAAGGGCATAACTAAAGTTATTCAAAGTATCTCAAAGTGTGTAAAAGTGCTTACAGTATGTGGTTATTACTGTGCATGTATTTTAAGGAGTTTATTGTGTGCGAAGTGCAACTATTTCATGAGATACAGTCAAAGTATAGCCATTTTGAAATATTTCTTGTGCTGGGTGTGTCTTTTCACAAACTGCAACCATTACAGAGTGTTTCTTGCACTGTAAATAGTTGCCTAGCAAGGTATCACTATTCTGGGGACATTTCAGTCTGCTATATATAGTTATTCATAAAGTGCAACTACTTCAAAATGTTATTGAGTTTTGGGCATGAGAGGTCAAGTTTATTTGCATCGTGCAGTTATTTGATATATTGCTTACACTAAGAGGTGATTTATTGCAAAATGATATTACAAGAGTATTAAAGTGCCCAAGAGTTTATTTCACTCGCATTGTAAACTTGTTTGAGATGTTTCTTAAAAATGATGATAAATGACTTTAGCAAAATAATGATAAATGGCTTTAGCATTTTACAAGAGTGTTAAAGTGCCCGAGAAGTTTATTTTGCAAAGCCTAGTTATTCAGAGGTGCTACTTGTTTGTTCATAAGCATTATTTTGAAAAGCCCAAAAGGTATAAATACAGAAGTACAAAGGCATTGGACAAAGTTACAAATACGGGCATAAGTTTCTAGCATATGTGCTTGAGTATATGTTTTGTGCTTATTTGCAAAATCCTTCACTGGTATGTGTTAATATGGCAGATGGATTTCAAAAGCCCCTACCACTTGTATTTGATCAGAATATTGCAGAGAAGTGGAGAATATTTGAGCAAGAGTACAATATTTTTATACAAGCAGCTTATGCAGATAAAGATGCATGCAACAAGGCATTCATTTTGCTAATCCTAGCTGGGTCAGAGGCCATAGAAAGGGAGCGTTCATTTGTGTATGCACCTGCAGTATACGAAGGAGAAGTTGAAAACCATCATATTGTTGTACAGGCTGAATCAAGAGAAGACCCAGAGTGTTTGAAGTACAAGTTTAAAGAAATGTGTAACCCCCAGACAAATATTACATTAGAGAGGCATTTGTTTTACACGAGAGATCAGAAACCAGGGGAAACATTTGCAGCTTATATAACTGACCTGAGAAACAAAGCTAAAATGTGCGGTTTTGTGACTTAAAAGATGAGATGATAAAGGATAGGCTTGTGTGTGGTATTAACAGTGCTGCTATGAGAAAGATTTTACTTTGTGACAGTGATTTAATGTTGAGCAAAGCCGTAGAGATTTGTCAAATCCATGAGGCGACAGAAAATCACATGAGTGTGCTTGCGAGTGACAAGAGCATGGTTTCAGTTGGCTCCAGAGCAAGTGTGGATAGTATGCAACACGTGGCAAACAAAAGTAGTCCCAAACACATGGCAGCCACAACCACTGCTGGTTCACCAGAGAAGCCACATAGCTTTCCAGTAAGTTCTAAGAAAGGAAGACGCTCAAGCTCAGTGCAGCACAAGCATGAATCAGCAAAACCCAAGTCTAGCTTTATTGTTAACTGTCTGTCGCAATTGTGGTGCAAATCATGAGTCTAAAAGAGGGAAGTGCTTAGCATTTGGTCAGCAATGCTACAAGTGTAAAAAATGGAACCACTTCAAAAAGTTTTATAAATCAAGTAAGCCTCACATAGTTGTAAAGAAAGGTCACACAAAGAAGCAAGTTGATAAAGTAGAGCCAAAGCAGACAGCTTTATATTTAAATGATGTAACAGTGCTTGATGAAAGAGTTGATGCAGTGAGTTTATTTAACATGAAGTGAGGTGTTTTGTACTGTACAGATTAATGGAAAATCCACAGACCTTAAAGTAGACACTGGTTCAAAGTGTAATGTTATATCAGCAGATACATTTGCTAAAGTGAGAACTAACAACTCAATGTAACCAGTAGTGCAAGACTTGTAGCTTATGAAGGTGAAAAAATTCAAACGGAAGGTTCAGTGATAATTTCATGTTATTTGGCTGAGAACTGTTACAACTTGTTAGTCTATGTAGTCCTAAGACCAGTGTAATCTCTATTAGGTCTCAAAGATAGTTTAAGAATGAATCTGCTTTCTTTTGCTAAAGAAATCCATCATGTAAGTATATTTCCAAGTTCTTATTTTTCTGAAGACTTTTTCTCAGAGTATGCTGATGTTTTCAATGACAAGTTAGGCAAACTTCCAGTTGTGTATCCCATGAAGTTAGACCTCGAGGTCACTCCAGTAGTCAGACCAGCAAGAAAAGTTCAGATAGCCATGCAGGATAAAGTTAAGACTCAGTTGGATAAGATGGTGCAGCAATGTGTGATTTGTCCAGTGAAAGAATCAACTGAATGGGTGTTGTCCATGGTAGCAGCTCACAAAAAAGGTGCAGATGAAATCAGAATATGTATTGACCCAAGAGATCTGAATAAAGTATTACAGAGACCGTATCATCCAATGCACACAGTCAAAGAGGTTGCAGCCTTAATACCAAATGCCACTGTTCTCTCTGTTTTGGATGCAAAGAGTTCATTTTGGCAAGTGATGCTTGATCGCAAATCTTCATTTCTAACTACTTTTTTGTACTCCATTACGCAGATACAGATTCCTTAGGATGCCATTTGGAATTAATTCTGCAAGTGAAGTCTTTCAGTGTGCAATGGAGCAAATTTTTTTGGGTTATCCTTGTGCCATAATAGTAGATTATTTATTTGTTGGAGGCAATGTTGAAGCAGAGCATGACAGAAACCTCAAGAAAGTTCTAGACAGAGCACTTGAAGTAAACTTGAAACTCAGTCCTCTGAAGTGCAAATTCAGACTTCCACAAGTTACATATGTAGGTCATTTGTTCATGAGTACAGGCTTGAGACCAGACATGACCAAGCAAGCAGCAATTCTTGAGATGTCAGCACCAGATAATGTACAAGCTCTACAACATGGCATGGTCAACTATTTAGGCAAGGTTATACCAGACTTCAGTAACTTGACGGCACCTTTAAGAGAGAGCTAATGTGCAAAAATGTTGCATGGTCATGGTTGGAACAGTACCAGAAGGCATTTGAAGACCTTAAGCAGAAAATTGCCACCCTACCTACCTTAAGATACTATGATGTGAACAACCCAGTTACCCTTTCCTGTGATGTTTAAAAATTTGGTCTTGGCGCAGTTATACTTCAAGAGGGCAGACCAGTAGCCTACGCATCTAGAACACTAACCCAAACTGTGATGCAGTATGCTCAGATTGAGAAGGAGCATTTGGCAATAGTATTTGCATGTTCTAAGTTTCATGATTATATTTATGATCGAGCTAATCAGATTGAAACTGACCGTAAACCTCTAGTTACTATTCTAAATAAGCCTATGCATTCCGCTCCAGCAAGATTACAAAGAATGATGCTCAAATTGCAAAAGTACAATTTCAACATGGCCTACACGAAAGGCAAATTGTTCTATCTGGTTGATACCTTATCCAGATCACACAGAAATATGACAGAACAACTTGACACAGAGAATTTTGAAAAACAAAGGTAGTATGAGGATAAAGCCCCTCTCTGAGAAGTAACTTCTGAAATGTCAAAAACAAACTTGAGAGGCAGCACCACGGCTCAGATTAAAAGACACTTTATTTGATAAAACAATAAAATGTGTAAGCGCTTTCGCATTCAATTGTACGAATGCTACATCAGACATATCTAAACTATCACTTCTTCAGTTTAAATACTGGTGTCAACCAATCATGTCCCTGTTCTAATTAACTTGTTCTGACTGAACTTCAATATAGTATAAAAACACTTTTCATGTAAAAACGTATGCTTATCAATATATCACTAGCTTATAATATTTCTATATCAAATATGGTAGACAATTAAAACATTAATATCCAACTGAATGGCAATAAATATATCTACTACCAGCAAAATCAGAGCATTCATAAATGACATTCTGTTCAAAGCTGCTAAAAAGCTGCTAAAAAATCTATAATCAACAGTACTAAAGGCTCATGGTTTAGTGTATTGATAAACAAAAAATATGATATAATTGACAAATATTCAATAACAAAAAATACATTAATAATAATGAAAAGTACTAAATCTAAAAACCAACATTATACATCGGACAAAAGGGAGAGGTAAGATAGCTAGGAAGCACTTACTCATGAGACCATTTTAATCTTTAAGGGGTCTATCAACTAAAAAGGGTTTCAGAGAAATCCTATTATTAAGGCCACAATTTTTGTCAGCTTGTAGTCTAATGATCCATTTATTTTCAATCTGTTCCATGTAATTCTTAAAATCACCTAACCTAATACTCTTCTTGACAAGCTCTATCACTAGGAATAAGAATTTGTGTGAAAGGCCATAATGTAACACATGTCATGCCAGCGCATTGCTTTCATCCTCCTTGTTAATCGCATATACATGTTCCCTTACTCCCTCTCTCAGAGAAGAGAAGTTTGACTTTGATGTGATGTTAATGCATAATTTTTCTACCACTAGACTTGATGAGTTGAGATATCACACTCAGACTGATCCAATTTTGAAGAAGCTCAATCACTGCATTAATGTTGGATGGCCGTCAAAGCAATCTAATGTACCACCTGAAGTGCAAACCTATTTTCCTTACAGAGATGAATTGTTGATGGAAGATGGCATTATTTTCAAAGGTCCTAAAATTGTTGTTCCTGCTTCCTTACAACAAGAATATATCCAGATGTTGCATCAGGGTCACCCAGGATCCGTATCCACTAAGAGAAGATCAAGAGAATTAGTATTTTGGCCTTAATTACCAAAAGAAATTCATAAAGTACTTTCTTCTTGTTCAGTATGCAATAGTACTAGACCACATTTACAAAGAGTACCACTTCAGCTAAGTCCAGTTCCTGAACTACCTTGGTCAACAGTTGCAGCTGATATCTTTAACTGGAACAATCAACAACACTACTTGGTTTTGGAAGACTCTTACTTGAAATGGTTTGAGACTGATCTACTACCTAACCTAACATCCACTGCTGTTATTACTAAGTTGAAACATCATTTCTCAGTTCATGGTAGTCCACACAAAGTTCTTTCTGACAAATACAGATCGAGTTACTAGCTAGGTGTTTCAGAAATTTGCAAAAGCATGGGACTTTGTAGATGATGTGACGCCCGTGCCCTGGCCCAGTAATCAAGGAGCCTCAGTTCTCTCCACTAACACCAGAGAGGGTGTCTCATATATGAGGAAAGAATAACAAATACACACAGTAAAGTGCAATTTCCCTTAAGAGGACACAGAGATCACATTCAGTTCAGGGCTGGTCACTCCCTTGCTCTCCAGGACCCCAATAAGACTCCCCACTGACACAGCTATAGGGTCCAGATCTCAGCTTAGTGGGCAAGCTAAAACCTCTAGCACCCTCTCTGTCCAACCAGTGCTTCGTGTCCCTGCTCAAGTAGCTCTCACACACACACACACACACACACACACACACACACACACACACACACACACACACACACACACGCACACACACGCACATACACACACACGTGCCCTTTGAGAAGAATTTATACAACCACACAGACACTCCTGGGGAAGGCTGACACAGTTTCTCCAGCTGTGCCCCTTTCTCCCAGACTATATGGTAGTTCCACTTGCCACCACCCACTAATATTTATCAGCTACTCAAAGGCCCTTAAAAGGGTGTCCAATTATTACTGTGCAATATTATTATCCAATTGGTAGTTGTGACTAAACAGTCAAGGCTTATTTAGAGTGACTTGGACAGTAAACTCTATAAATATCCAATGTACTCTAGAGATTAAATTATCTCTACACAAAACAGCCACAGTTAAAAGGGTTTTAAAATATTTAATAATAAATAATTAAAACCCCAAGACAATACTTTCTACTACACCATGTTAGTCAAGAGTTCAGAGATCACACAGAAATGCTTAAAATAACTCAGTAGTACAGTTTTGACATCACAGAAAAACTCTTAGTTTAATCTTTCTAGTTCCTAGCTATTTCTAAAAGAAAACACAAGTCTAAGATAACTTACATATGAGAGAGACAGTGCTATGAGTTGGATGATTAAGACAAAAATGCGTAATGCCTTCTGATTCTCTCTGTTTAAATTGCTGTTGCAATCCTTGTTCCCATTACATCATTTCACACTTTCCTGGTGTTCCCAGGTTAACAGATACTACATAATTGTCATCTTGTACCTGCAGGAAACTACAGCCTTACAAGACATTCCACATGTAAACTCTAGTAATTATTCCTTAAGTTAAAACAATAGACAGGATGTTTCACTCCAGACTCATCAACTCCAAATTTTAACTTCAAAGGGACAGACATGAAATAATTGTAACTTCAAAGGACAGACAAGAAATGCTTGACTTAGCTTTCTTTACAGCAGAGGGCAATGTTGCTACATTGCTTTAAGTTCAACATTTCACAGCATATCCTTTCATTTAAGAAAACAAGCGCATTTCAACATTTATATTTACAAATGACAGAATTATCTGCACAATTCTATCTGGCTAGGCTGACAGTCTTCATCTATCTTCACCCAATCTTCACATATCTCCCCCTCCCTGAGGAACTCAAGCTAGTTTTTCAACCGACCCTTGAGACATGCTGCTTGAGAGGGTCAGGTCTATTTCAGTATATCTACCCCATTCTCTGTCTGGAGAGCCCATCTGCATTGGCATTGCTACTCCAACTGCGGTGCTGCACTGACATATCATATGCTTGCAACCCTAGGCTCCATCTTAGCAACTTGGCATTTTGCTTGCTGGCTCTGTTTAACCATGTTAGGGGGTTGTGTCATAACAGAGAATTTCCTTCCATACAGATAAGGCTGAAGTTTCTGCAATACCCACGTTATGGCTAGACATTCCTTTTCTACAGCTGCATAGCATTCTTCCCTGGGTTGGAGCCTACGACTGAGATAAACCACTGGGTGCCCTTCCCCCTCTGATGAAATCTAAGTACAGCCCCCACCCCATGGTTCAAAGCATCCACCTGCACAACAAATTCTTTGCTGTAATCTGAACTGGCTAACACAGGGGGTCCTCCCAAAGCTTCTTTAAGCTTCTGGAATGCCTGCTCACATGCTAGGGTCCACACTACCTTATCTGGCCTGTTCTTCCTTGTCAGGCTTGTGAGGGGAGCAGCTGTGGTATGATAACTGGGGATGAACTTTCTGTAGTACCCTGCTGTCCCGAAAAATGCCCTCACCTGCTTTTTAGTAACAGGAGCAGGCCATGCCTGAATGGCTTCCACTTTGGCAGGTTCTGGCCTTATCTTACCACTCCTCACTCTATGTCCTAGGTAGGAGACCTCCGCCATACCCACCTGACATTTGCTCGGCTTAATGGTCAACCCTGCCCTCTGTAGTCTGCCAGCACCTCCCTGACATGCTGAAGGTACTCTGGCCAGGAATGGCTGCAGATGGCAATATCATCTAGGTAAGCAAAGCCAAACCCTCCTGATCCTGCTTGGATACGATCTACCAGCCTCTGGAAAGTCACAGGGGCATTCTTCATCCCAAAGGGCATCTTTGTGAACTCATACAAGCCAAAAGGAGTCACAAACGCTGACTTCTCTCTAGCACTAGGATTCAGGGGCACCTGCCAGTAACCCTTGGTAAGATTAATGGTTGTAAGATACTTAGCCCCACCCAGCTGCTCTAGGGCCTCATCTGTCCTAGGCATGGGGTAAGCATCCAACTTTGTGTGACTATTTTCTTTTCTGCAGTCCACACAGAACCTGGTGATGTCATTCTTTTTTGGCACCAGCACCACTGGGGAGGCCCAGGGACTGTTGGACTCTTGAATCACCCCTAGTTCCAACATCTCCTGTACGTCCTCCCTCAGAGTCTGCTTGACTCTCTTGAGCACTCTATAAGGGGCCTGCCTAATAGGCCTTTGGGGTCCTGTATCCACCTGGTGCTGCACCAGGTGGGTGCACCCTGGTTTCCCAGTGAACATGTCCCCAAATTCCTGCAACACTACTTGGATTTCTCAAACCTGGGTAGGAGATAGCTGCTGGGACATTGCTACCCCTTCCACTGAGGTATCAGCCCGAGTCTCACTGAGGAGATCAGTCCCCAGATCAGGTTTCATCATGTTAACATGTTATAATTTGTGTCCCTGCCTTCTTCCTAGCAGTTTCACCATGTAGTTAACATCACTTATCTTTCTTACCACCTTGTAGGGTCTCTCCCAAGCTGCTTGCAGTTTGTTGTGTCTGACAGGAATGACAACCATTACCTGCTGCCCCACAGCATACTCTCTAACTCGAGCATTCCTGTCATACCACACCTTTTTTCTGTTGTTGGGCTTCTGCCAGGTTTTCCTGGGCCAAGCCCATGAGTTCCCGGAGCCTTGTCCTGAGATTTAGGACATATGCCACAACAGACTCCCTGTGAGACTCGCACTCACCTTCCCACTCATCTCAAATTAAATCTAGAAATCCCCTCACCATATGCCCATACAGGAACTCAAAGAATGAAAAACCTGTGGATTCCTGGGGAACTTCTCTGTAAGCAAACAACAGATGGGGCAAATATTTGTCCCACTCCCTCTTAAACTGATCTGCAAATGCCCGTAGCATGGACTTGATTGGAGAGTTTAACCTCTCAACAAGACCATTAGTCTGGGGATGGCAGGGGGTGGTCTTCGTGCGCTTCACCCCACAGGACTTCCACAGACAAGCCAGCAGGTCTGACATGAAATTGGCACCTCTGTCAGTCAGGATTTCATTTGGGAAACCTACCCTGCTGAAAATCTCTAACAAAGCATTAGCCACCTTCTCTGCCTCAATGGAGGACAAAGCCACTGCCTCAGGGTATCGTGTGGCATAATCCACTACCACTAGGATATACTTTTTCCCTGTGGAACTTGGGGTACTCAGAAGACCCACAATATCCATAACTACTCTCTGAAAGGGCTCCTCAATCACAGGCAAAGGCATCAAAGGAGCTCTCACCTTGTCTCCTGCCTTGCCTACCTTTTGGCATGGCTCACAGGTCCTGCAGTACCCTGTTACATCTCTGGAAATTCCAGGCCAATAGAAGTTCTGCATAATACGCCTCTTTGTATGTTTTATGCCCATATGACCTGCAAAGGGAATATCATGGACTATGGCTAAAAGCACCAGATGGTAGGCTCTAGGCACTACCAACTGCTGTACTCTCTCACCTTCTAGCCCTCTCTCAGGGGTCCACTCTCTGTATAGTAACCCTTTGTCCCAGTATACAGACTCCCCCTTTCCCCCTAGCTACCTGCCTCAGGCCTTGCAATGTAGGGTCTGAGAGCTGAGTCTGTCTCAACTCTCTCCTTGTAACCCTTCCCAGATCCCCTTCCACAGGAAGTCTGGCATCCTCTGACAGTGGTGCCTCGCTGTCAGCCTGGGTACTACTACTCATCTCTACCTTTGCAGTCACTGTGTCCAAGGGACCATCAGTACCCACAAGCAGCTGTGGCTCACCTTCAGTCTCACTGCTACAGCGTAGCACACTCCCTGAAGTAATCAACTCACCAGTCTTGGCTGCAAGTAAGCAGTCTGTCTGGGTCTCCCCCAGGCTACCAGACTTACCAGCTTGTCTCCAAGCCTGAATGTGTATAGCTGCACAAGCACAGTGTACTGCACTATCAAAATTATTCCCTATCGGGACATCTGCAGGTGTATCCACAAACACACCTACTTGTTGGCTTCCTTTTCCACCCTCCCAGTCAAGGTGAACCCTAGCCAAAGGTATTTGGAATGGTATCCCTCCTAAAGCCCTGACTGGAGTAGACTGTCCAGGCAAGTACTGCTCCTCTGTAACCATTGCAGGCTTTACAATGGTTATATCAGAGGCTGTGTCTCTCTTGGCAATGGCCTCTTTGCCATTCACTACAATAGGATATAGCCTCTTGTGGTAGTTTGGTACCCTTGTTGTCCCAAGACAACCTACTACTGGCATTTTATCTTTCCCACTTACTGGCTGCCTCACCTTTTATTCCCCACCTTGCTTCTGTGGATACCTGTATGCCACATCACCCCACTGGTTGCATTCAAAACATTTAACCCTAGCTCATGGACATGTACCTAGACTAGTGGCTTCCCCTGCTACTGGCAGATTCTGTTGTGACAGTCTGTGCTGCCCACCATGGGTTCCTTTAGACTCATGAGCAGTACTGGGGGTCTCCTTCCTGTGCAGGGCTGCCCTGCTTGCCAGGTATAGTTCTCCCTTCTTCCCCAACTCATCTGAAGTAGCACATTGTCTATCAGCTAACCAGATCCTCATGTCCTCAGGCAAAGTGCTAAGGGCTTGTTCCCTCACCAAATGGTCTGCCAGCCCTTCAAAAGTGGTGACCTGACATCCACTCATCCACTTATGAAATAAGTGCTCAATTCAGCAACATATTCACACAAACTTTCATCTGCCTTGCGTCTATGCTCACAAAACTTTTTCCTATACATTTCAGGTGTTAGCTTAAAAGACTCTAATAGACAATATTTTACAGCAGTATAATCAAAACATGCAATGCCAGACATTTTAGATAATACAGTTACAGCTTTACCATGGAGTAAGGGGGTCAGGAACCATACCCAGAGCCATTGGTCAAATTCATACTGTTTACATACCCTCTCAAAACATATGAATGAAACTATCAAAATTATCCCCTTCTTTAAACTGCAAAAGAAATTTACTGACCTTTTGTGCTTCTGGGGTCCAGTTACTCCCTTCCCCATTACCTCCATGACTCTGGTGAAGAGTCAGCATCTCCTTCTCATGCTGTCTCTGCCTCTCTTTTTCCTCAGCTTCTAGGTGTAGCAGTTTCTCATTCTCCTCGCTTTCTAGACACCTCAGTCTCTCAGCTGCTTCTAATTCCACATGCTTGGCTTCCAACTCAAGTCTCTTTAGCTCCAGCTGGATATTTAAGTCCACTGCTGAAAGGTTGAGCTGTCCATTCTCCAAGGGTATTATATTTCCACTGCCAGTCTGATTGTCCTCCTGGTTGCTGTTTTCTGATGCAGCTGTAACCAAGGCTGCAATCAGGTCTGCCTTAGTCAGGTTTCCATGCACCAGTCCCCTAGCCTGGCACATCTCCACCAGCTGACTCCTTGTCAGCTTTCCATACTCCTCTGCTGACATGATGCCTGCTCACCCTGACTAATTAAGCTAACAAACGAAATAAAACAATTGTGATCTGAACACTGAGTATTCACTGCGTGGCTGTTTTAGAGTACAAAACACCTTCAGAGCTCACTGTATACAAGCTACAGGAATTTACTCTACCCACACCACTACATGCCAATTAGTACTGCCACCTAATTAATATGTGATGTGGATATCCCACCACTGCCAAACACAAATGTGAGGATATCCCAACCACTGCCACTACAAATGTGATACCCATGCCCTGGCCCAGCAATCAAGGAGCCTCAATCCTCACCACTAACACCAGAGAGGGTGTCTCATATATGAGGAAAGGATAACAAATACATACAGTAAAGTGCAATTTCCCTTAAGAGCACACAGAGATCACAGTCAGTCCAGGGCTGGTTGCTCCTTTGCTCTCCAGGTCCCTAGTAAGACTCCCTACTGGCAAAGCTATAGGGTCCAGATCTCAGCTTAGTGGGCAACCTAAAATGTCTAACACCCTCTCTGTCCAACCAGTGCTTCGTGTCCCTGCCCAAGTAGCTCTCACACACACACACACACACACACACACACACACACACACACACACACACACACACACACACATACACACACACATGCACTTTGAGAAGAGTTTATACAACCACACAGACACTCCTGGGAAGGCTTGCACAGTTTCTCCAGCTGTGCCCCTTTCTCCCAGACTATATGGTAGTTCCACTTGCCACCACCCACTAATATTTATCAGCTACTCAAAGGCCCTTAAAAGGGTGTCCAATTATTACTGTGCAATATTATTATCCAATTGATAGTTGTGACTAAACACTCAAGGCTTTTTTAGAGTGACTTGGACAGTCTTCTTCTTCTTCTTTCGGCTTTTTCCCAGTTAGGGGTCAACACAGTGGATCACTGCCCACTCATGATTGGCAGTGGAGTTTTACCATGTCAAGTTGCCAGCCCGGTGCCCAACCTTCCACAGAAGGCACAACAGGTACACACTCACACCTAGGGCCAATTTAGAATGTCCAATCCACCTACAGCATGTCTTTGGGATGTGGGAGGAAACCGGAGCACCCGAAGGAAACCCATGTGACCACAGGGAGGACATGAAGACTCTGCACAGAAGGCACCCCAGCCGAGGATCGAACCAGAGAACCTCTTGCTGTGAGGTGGCAACACTAACCGCTGTACCACCGTGGCCACCCAGAGTGACTTGGACAGTAAACTCTATAAATATGCAATGTACTCTAGAGCTTAAATTATCTCTACACAAAACAGCCACAGTTAAAAGGGTTTTAAAATATTTAATAATAAATAATTAAAACCACAAGACAATACTTTCTACTACACAGTGCTAGTCTAGAGTTCAGAGATCACACAGAAATACTTAAAATAACTCAGTAGTACAGTTCTGACATCACAGAAAAACACTTAGTCTAATTTTTCTAGTCCCTAGCTATTTCTAAAAGAAAACGCAAGTCTAAGATAACTTACATATGAGCAAGACAGTTCTGTGAGTTGGATGATCAAGGCAAAAATGCTTAATGCCTTCTGAGTCTCTCTGTTTAAATTGCTATTTTCAGCCCTGATTCCCATTACATCATTTTTTACACTTTCCTTGTGTTCCCAGGCTAACAGATACTACATAATTGTTATCTTGCACCTGCAGGAAACTACAGCCATAAAAGACATTCTACATGTAAACTCGAGTAATTATTCGTTAAGTTAAAACAATAGGCAGGATTCTTCATTCCAGACTCATCAACTCCAAATTCTAACTTCAAAGGGACACACATGAAATTATTTTAATTTCAAAGGACAGATAAGAAATGCTTGACTTAGCTTTCTTTATAGCAGAGGGCAATGTTGCTACATTGTTTTAAGTTCAACATTTCACAGCATATTCTTTCATTTAAGAAAACAAGCCTGTATTTCAACATTTATATTTACAAATGACAGAATTATCTGCACAATTCTATCTGGCTAGGCCTGCAGCCTTCATCTATCTTCACCCAATCTTCACAGATGTCACTAGTAGTCCTGAATATCTTCAGTCAAATGTTCTAGCTGAATGTGCAGTACTGAGTGCAAAGAAGTTACTTGTAAGGTTAAAGTGTGACAAGACTGATGTGCTCTTGAATTTGCTTAATCTCAGAAACATACCCTGTGACGATATTCTTGGCTCACCTGCTCAAAGACTACTTTCCAGGCAAACTAAAACTACACTACCCATTACTTCCAGTTTATTAAAGCCTAAACCTAAGAACAATAAAACCATCAATGCTCCATTGGTTAAGAAGCGTAATATCCAAAAATGTAGTTATGACAAACCAAGCAGATTACTTTGTCCATTGAGGGAAGGAGAGATGGTACAAATCCAGACACCAAAAGGTTTTGATCGAATTGGACAGATTACAGTCATCTTTGCCAAGCCAAGATCTTACCTTGTAGACTCCAAGGGTATGCAATATAGGAGGAATTGTACACATCTTCTTTCTGTACCAGAATCATCACCATCACATTGTTTCTGTGATGCAGACTTCAAATCTAAGAGTGAATCAGACACTGTTTCTATACCAGAATGTGTTCAAAATTCTGATTCCATTCCAGAAAATGTTCCAGACATTCCACAGGGGTGCATCCATACTGGATCTGGTCCTCACTAATATATTAGAGTGCTGCATATTCCCTAGTGTAATGTCTTCTCTGGTAAGATAGGACCAGAAAGTGGTCTCCTTTAAAGTAAAAATAAAACCTGGAATCCCAGCTAATCCTAAAATATTCAGGAACTACTCTAAGGAGAACTTCCTACTATTAAGTGATAACTGGCAAAAGTTCAAGCCCCCATAAACCCTGAGAACACTGCTGCCTGCTCAAAACTGTTCACAGAAAGCCTATACAAGCATGTTAATAGCTACACAGAGGTAGCTGTACCCACCAGGAAGAACTACAGAGCTAACTCAAGAAACAAGCCACCCTGCTGGAATCACAACATCAATAGGCTATATAACAGAAGGAAGAAACTCATGACTAAAATTAAGAGGTGCAGCACCCAGCAGGATAAATGCATGCTCATCAAACTAAACAAATAGCCCAGATGACAAATAAAGTCTACCAAAGCCAAATTTGAGGTAAATTTGGCCTCCCAGGTCAAGGACAACCACATGACATTCTTATCTATGTCTGCAACCTCAAAGGCAATACACAATTGTGTGCAGAGGTCACTGCAAATGGAACCACCTATACTAAGCCAGAAGATATAGAAAATCTATTGGCCAACAAAATCAGCTCCAATTTTACCTCTCTCTCCCCCATAATCTTCCCTCAGGAAATAACATCAAATATAACTCCCCCTGCTATCACTCGGGAACAGGTCCTTAATGGTCTTTCTAAGGCCAAGAACATTGCATCAATGGGCCCAGACAGTATCCCAGGATACCTTGTAATTAGCATGCAACATGACCTATCAGGCCCTTTGGAATTGCTATTTAACTGTAACCTCCAAATAGAATATGTGCCTCATGAATGGAGAACAGCAACAGTCATCCCTCTGCACAAAGGTGGGCCATCATAGACCCAGGAAACTACAGACCCATAAGTCTCAGTAGTCTCATATATAAAGCCATTGAAAGAATTATCAAGAAAATGGTCAGTAATGACATAGGAAACCTCCAGACACTAGACCCAACCCAATCTGGTTTCATCAAGGGCAGGTCATGTCCACTCAGCCTAGTGGACTTCTTTGAGAAGATCACCAACGCAATGGATGAGTGCAAAATGGTTCACATTGCCTACTTTGACTTGGCCAAGACACATGATACAACACCTCACTTGGGCATTGTTTACAATCTTAAGAGGTTAGATACAAACCCTCTTTGTCACCCAGTGGATAGTCAGCTAGTTCTCAGACAGGACCCAGGAAGTTAGAATTGGGAGTCCACCTTTACAAAGAGGCCATTCACAAACAGAGTCCCTCAGGGAACAGTCTTGGGATCGCTCCTTTTTGGCATTTACTTCCTTGAAGTCAAGACCTATGTCAATGGCCTATGGCCAACTAAATTTGATAATGAAGAGTTGTCGTTGAATCACCCACCAACAGAAATGTTCTGCAGGAAAGACTGATATAGACAAACAACTGGTGGCAAAGCCATCAACTAAAACTAAATACCAAGAGATGGATAATAGTATCTTTTGGGAAGTCATCCACCCCTGGTAACTATCATATTGACAACATACCCCTAAGTAAGAGCTGGCCCAGTAGTCAGGGACTTGGAGACACACATAGACAGTAATCTAGCCTTTGACTATCATGTGTCTATGATAGTGAGTATATCACTCTATGTTGTGCAACTTATAAACAAAGGTGTGGCATCTAGGTCCAAGGCGATCATTGTTCCACTGTATTTGGCATTCATCAGACATATCAATGAGTACAATGCCCTTTTGGTATGTACCTAACCAGGCATATCCAACAACTGGAACATCCACAGTAGTTCCTCACTAAATTAATACAGGGTGTAAGGAACATGTCCTTTCAGACCACCTCAGGGCCCTGACCCTGTATTCTGTCTCCTATAAGCTGTTTAGGTGAGACTTATGCCTGGCATACAAGACATTGTCAGACCCCTCTCTGATGGACCTCCTGCATCTCTGCAAAACAAACAGCACCAGTTACCCATTCTAAAGACTTAAACCTTGCCTGTGATACAAATAGGAAATGCTGGAGCGACAGGTATGTATCCCAGAGACTACCTCTTCTCTGGAAAAGGCTCCCCCATCTATGTGAAGTTAAGCTCCTCCCTAAATCAATTCCAAGTGTAACTTGGACAATCGGATGGGGAACAGAAAATTCATCCCTGGTTTAGCACCTATGTCTCTAATGGACACAGGTAACCTGTAAATGGTTCATCTCCCAGGCCCATGCTTACACTTATTAAGGGTATCAGAACTTGTCAGAGATTTGGGATACATGGCTAGGCTTAAAAAGGTCCTTGTGGTCATTAGCCTAGTAAACACCTATGAACATATAAACCTATGAACATGGGAAGGTGACACACATTTTCACATTTTCTTTTGCCATTTGATAATTGATTTATTTGAAGGTGTTAAAATAATTGTATAACAGTTACTATGAAACAAGTCATAATAGATTTTTAAAAACATAGAAAAGTATGATGATGCTACTACTGCTAGTTACCTGCCCTGTTTTTTCCTGAGAGAGTTACAGAAATCCTGGAGACTGCTTAATTAAGCATTTTGGGCATTTCTGAAAAAAAACTTAGTCTTCACCCAGGGTGCAACGTCTTTTTAGATTCCTTACTAAATGAGCTGTAATTTTGTTGGTATACCAGAGTTTATTAAATGTTTAATCTGGCCCACATTTGATTCATTTTACTTCCTGTATTTCTATAGTTTATCTGGCCCACATTTGATTCATTTTACTTCCTGTATTTCTATAGTTTATCTGGCCCACATTTGATTCATTTTACTTCCTGTATTTCTATAGTTTATCTGGCCCACATTTGATTCATTTTACTTCCTGTATTTCTATAGTTTATTAGGGATACACACTGGTATATCTTACTAGTGCTATTATCTCCTGTGTACATTTTCCTCACATACCTGCTGACCATCAATCTTTTTTAATTAGTTTTATTATCATTTGATAAATCAATGTCAAAACTGTAATATAGTCTCACTCAGATAATAACAAAGGACTTAACCTATCAACGCCATTTAAATCATGTAATTGTGCATTTGATTTTAGTCTAGAACCTCCTTCCTCTTCTTCTACAGATAAGCAAACAATACTATCAACTATTAATATTTAATCAACTGCCCTCCAAGTCAAACTCTTCTCAAGGTGATAATATTGTCTAACTTTGCTCTCTTCTGTATAGGTCTGTAATTTCTTATCTCCAGACTCCTGGACACACAACATTTTGTAATTCCAGTCCTAATATTATTCTTCTATATATTTTCCTTCACACAAACCATGTTCCCAGGCCTTAGCCATGAAGCTTCTCACCGAGCCACCTAAGAATAATAGCAAAGTTTTTCAGAGACCACACACACATATTCTTCTCCTCCCAATCCACACAAGTAAAAGTATCATTCCTTAGCAAATTCCTTTTCAATAGGCAAATAATAGGCTATTAGTGTGAAGACCATTACAACCTTAGCCAATAATGGAGGTCAGAATCAAACATTGTATCATGTACTTGTGAGGTACAGAATAGATCTTAACCATTAAATCACTCCTCTCCCCTTTACCACTCATCATGCAATCTCATCTCTTCTCTTACAAGATATTTCATTTATCTAACACCAGTCCCACACACATTTCATATAAAGTGTGTGTGTGTGTGTGTGTGTGTGTGTGTGTGTGTGTGTGTGTGTGTGTGTGTGTGTGTGTGTGTGTGTGTGTGTGTGTGTGTGCGTTTGACTTTATGTATACGTGTGTGTGAGACAGAGAGAGAGAGGTGGATAATGGAGAGGAGATACAAGCCTCAACTCCCTACTCCAGTGGTGTCAATTTTGGATATGTGATGATGGAACCAGCAATAAAGAGTTTGAATACCATTACTGGTTCCAGTAAATATACAAAGGGTACTTGGCCTTATGGCAAATCTGTACTACTGCTTTACATACCTGATATAGCTCTAACTTGTACATCTACTAATCAGAGTTATGATAACAAGTGGCTCTTCAGAATTTCACCCACCTCGGTTATAGTCCAGTGACTTAGATGCAGTCTTAAATCTCAAACAAAATTACTTTGTACACACTCACACAATATTTTCCAGAGTAAGGGGTAACTGGTGACTCTGCAGTGCTGCTAAACATGACCAAAACTATTTTGTACATACTTACATAATATTTACAGAATGAGGGATAAAGGCTAACTTGCCATCAACAGCACCTTCCCATCCCAATTTTATATTATGCTGTCATCAGTTAGTCAAAACTAAGAAGAGAAGTATCTTTGACCCCATAGCACAATTGAATAAAGCCCTAACTGTCCCCCCAGGTGAACTGTGTTAGACTTGTAGTGCAGGCACTGAATGGATTGGGGAAGAGGTTTCACTTAGCAGCCAAAGACAGCTGCCTCAGCTGGCTACAATAACAGGATTAAAAGCCTGATTTGATCCAGTATATTGCTTGGTTGGAATGCTTCACATGTGGTGAAGTGAGCATGCACCTCCCAAAGGCAGTCATTACGGAGGTCATGAGGCTTGTACTGGATAGTGGGGGTTAGGGCACACTCCCTAGTGGTAGTCTGATGCTGTAACAATATCCACAGTCTCCTCACCAACCCCAGACATGGGTCAAGCCTACAGAGGCTATAGGCAGGTCTGGTAGTCCTGGTGAAGGAGAAGAGGAGCTGATGACAGGTGACGGTGAGCTGTGGGAAGAAAGGGATGCAAAAAATAAATAAAAGAAGAAAAAAGAGCACACATTACTGTTTATCCATAAAATAATCCAGATTCAAATATTTAAATGCAGTTGTCTCACTGCAGTCACCCTAAAGTTCAATAATAAACTTTTTTTGTTGAAATAAATAATTTAAAGTATATTATTTCCGCATAAATATGCCAACAGTACAGAATTTACACATGGAACTGAAAATAAAACATTCAGGTGGACAGATAATGTTCAGAAAAAATCTAACATACTAACTAGAAACTGTCTGCTCCCTATTAAATTTTAATATCAAACAGTGAATATACAGAGCACTTACAGGCAATATAATCCAACTAGAGGCAGGCAATATAATCCAACTAGGTTCAATCCCATACTTATCTTCCAACCTCTAACTTATCCTCTTTTACTTCTTTCTACTTTACCCTACTTTACTACCCTTTTTTACATTTTTTTCTCAACATTCTCTTCTCTCTCTCTCTTCTGTCTCTGTTCTCTCTGCTCTCAATTCTCCTCACTCTCTTCTCCCTCCCCCCCCCCCCCCCCCCCCACCCCCAGGGGTCCTACTCTCTAACCACACCCTCACCACACCTCTTCCCCCCCTCCCACCACCCCACTTCCCAGTTCATTTCCCATCAGCCAATTTCTCTTTCATTTCCCATCTCAAACCACTAATCACTCCCTCCTATCACTACACACTCCCAGCCTTTTCTTCCTCCCCTCCCCCTGTCACACACACATAACTTAACCAATATTTCCAACCTATCTATTCTACTATCTTCCAAATAATTCTGCTTCATTCTTTTCTTTACTACTACCATTACCTTTTACACATTTTCTCTTCATATATGAGCACCTATTATATCCACCACAGACCACCCCCAAAACAACAAACCAACTCCCCAGTCCATACCACACTATATAACCATGTAAACATAACATACTCACCTAGCTACCTACTACAATATAATCCAACTAGAGACAGGCAATATAATCCAACTAAAGACAGGCAATATAATGCAACTAGAGCTCCATATCCAAAGACATACTCCATCAGGCACTGCAACTTAATCAGTCTATCATTACCTTAATCTTGCATGACCTTCTAACCTACCCCAGCACTCATCTCAACATAATGACTCCTACAAACAACAAGCATTACAACAAACAAACATAAAAACTCATTTGACACACCTTAATATTACTCAACTGAAACATATTTGCAAAACCACTGAACAAAAATTATCAAAGATAATGAAATTATCCCCTTATTCCTGCTTATGATATTATAATAAGTAAAGTGGTGTGCTAATTTTATGTGTGTTAGGGCTATAACTACCCAAACATAACTGTAACATACCCTAACTCAAAACAACAGAAATTAACTAAAAAATTAACAAACTTAACAATACTAAATCATAAACTATTAATAATATGTATCTAATTAACGAAATAAAAAGCATGCCAGAACATAAAAAATATCCTAAGCTGGCTAACAAGAAATCATTATCCTAGGTTAGAATTCTAATACCTGAATACTACTAAATTAGACTTCATTAGACCTCTCTACCACCACATAAACCTTTATGGTTTCTCCCAGACCATTACCCAGACCATTCGTCCCCACCAGAACACTAAAATCTACACTAACACACTATTGGATTAGATACACAACAGCTTCACTCACTATACCTCCTCTGAACTCTCCTATGACCACAGTCAGACCTCACTCTGACCTATATCACCACTCATAAAACCAACACCTAAACCCAACTCTACCCACTGACATATTTAGAAACAAAAAGAAATTTCTAAAGATTCAAAAATAAATTTAAGAACTTAGACTTTGGGCTCCCCTTAAAAAAATTCCTCTTTTAGATTTGTTTTAATTCTTTCCTTTTTGCAACTTACCTCCCTGTAATTCAAATCCAAATCATGCTCACAACCATTCAAATAAAATAAAGCCCAAGCCGCCTTATGGCTTTCCCAAAAAACCAAACACAAAATTCACATCAGAAATAAATACTGGGCCAAATGGAGAAACAAAAAAAACACCACTGATTTACTAACAAGGAAAGAAAGCAAAAATGACACTAAAAAGGCCATATCTCTGATAATAAACAAAACTACTATCAACAACAACAACACAACATCAACAACAACCCACAGAAATTTGACCAGCATCAAGCAATTACTGCACCAGGTAAATCTACTACAAACCCTCAAAATACAGACTTGAATAATATAATAATCCATAGCTAAACCCTACCAATACTTTTTACCAGATACTACCAATTACTAGCACACAAACTAACTACCCAATCTTCACAATACCCTCCATACCTCTCCCACCCCACCCCCTTTTTCATTCAGGACCTGTTATAAACCTCATTTATTACAAAAGCTTTTGTAACTGACTGACTTGAATTATCAGTCTGCCTCTGCTTATATAACTTCCAAGCAGGATATCCTGTTACTGTTGATTTTAAAATCTTGGAATGGATAGTTTCACATGTTAAATATAATTTCAGCTTTGTTGCTCAGCTTTGCTCTTGTCTAGCTTTGCTCTTGTCTGAGTGGAGTTGTGTGAAATTGCAGATTGTGCTGCATTGCTGTAGATCATTCTGTACAGCACCCAACAGATGCTTTTCTGAAGTTCACCTTCTAGGTGATCTAAGCAAATTGTTTTTGCTATTGGCTAATTTGCTAATTTGAGATTTTGAACATTTATTGTGCTGCTGTAAGTTGTGTGTTTGCGCAGGGCTGCTATTAGTTGCTCTTATTTGCACTCTGAGCAGCAGTAGTACATTGCTGAGTAGCACTGAGCTGTTAGCAGTTCTGCTATTGTAACAGTTGTTACAGTGTTACACTACCTGCTTTGTTATTGTGTCACATTTACTTCTGTTGCTCTTGCCATGTTTGTTGATAAACGTCTTGCAAGCTTTGTTATTAATTCTGCCATTGTTATTGCCTTATTTATTGTGACCCTTGCATTTAAGATCCTTTACACCTATTGACAAATTTGTAACAGTTTATTTGGTGACACTTACCTTTTTATAAAATATAGAATTACAAGTTTGAAATGGCAAACCAACCATCTTGTATCCATTCTGTTACCAGCCTGATAGCACTTGGTGTTCTTAGGCAATGTAGGAACTGCCAGATGCATAAAGGATATGATTTATGACGTGTAAGTATTGACACAAGATGGACACCACAGTTTATTTATTTATTTATTTATTTTATTTATCGACATTTGTTAAGTGGGTTAGCCCAGCTGGGCTAGTAGCCCATTTTCAGTGGAGACCCGAGGAGAAAAGCTCCAGTTACAGAACAATTTGCAGTATTATACAGATTCACACTCCAAGATGATACAATTACCAATATAGGTAAAAAAGAAAAAAGTAGAGAAACATACAGAAAAAATCGACAAGTAGCAATGCACATTAATAGCAAAGTTAGTAGCAATAAATGAGCTATCATTGTTTAGAGATTACAATTTCTGGATAAATACCAGTAGGTTACAAAGTGAAAAAGGTTGAGACTAATACAAGTGGACATAAGATGAGAATAAGATATAAAAAAGAGGAGTTAAGTAGGGTCCTTGCACCAAAAATGATCTATGACCATGTCATATTACCTCCCACACCTCTGCACTAAAAATAATATCTATATGCTGACACTGTCAAAAAGTCACTTGCCAAGCTTCCTAGAACCAGGAACACAAAGTCTCATCAAAAATCTACAAAAAAGATCACCACTCTCACTTATAGCAAAGAGTCATCAGGTTGCAGATCGTAAACTGTCTATTGCTGCTACTAAATTCATGAGCACAAGTAAAAATGTCCTAGTAATTGGTTACTCCATTGTCAGGCCAACTGACTCCATGCTTACAAGGCTGAGCAAGGGCAGGGTGACCATTAGTTGTCTATTTGGCTCCAACATCCATACTATGAAAAGGGCTCTTCAGTCCCTCACATTAAGCAAATTTGAATATGACTTTGTGGTATCCCATGCAATATACAAACACAAGATCACCACCCTCATGCATAGTAAAGAGTCACCAGGCTGCAGTCTATAAACAATTTCCTGCTATTAAATCCATGAGTACAAGCAGAAATATCATAGCAATTGATGAATCCATTGTCAGACACACTAAGTTCATACTTACAATGCTGGACAAGAACTGAATGACCATTAATTATTTTTACAGCACCATGCTCTCCAAGTTAAAGGGACACTCCAATTTCTCACACCAGGCAAATATGAATACAATCTGATGGTAGTCCATATGGATGTGAATGACTTGAGACACTCAACTTTGAGAGACATAATGAATTTCACTATGCATGCATCAAATATAAGTAAGACTCTGGCCCTGAATGGAATCTTACCTTCACTTAGAATGATGCCCAAATGCAAAGAAAATATAATTGGCTTTAACAATTTGCTAAATAATTGTTATAATTCTGCAGTATGTGTCAGCTTGGTATGAGATGGTCAACAAGCCAACCTGTTTCTGAAAGAATGCCCTACTCCTCTAATTCCTTGGCTTCTGCTAACTGGCCAAAGCCCTTCCTGCCCCCATGGTGCCTTTTTAGGCAGAATTTGGCTAATGGATACTCCTGCATAGCTGATGAATTGTGAAAATTACAATGTCAAATTTATCAAAGTTATTCTTTTCACTGCCTGAAATTTTAAAAACAAATTCCCTGATCTTGAGGCTTTTCTTCGACTTGAACACATCCATGTCTGTGCCATAAATGAGATCTTGATTTCACTTCCTCCTTACCCGTGTCTAGCACTTACCATGCATTCAAATCTGAGGGAAACTGTGGGGGCAGATATATATTTGTCATAAACCATACAACCTCTAAGCAGGTCCTGCAAGACCCCTAAACTGAACACATCAAACTCAAACTTACCCTAAAAAAAGAAAACAAATCATCACTTTATAGCCTCATACAGGACACCATCCATGCCTCCAGATGGCCAGGAACATTCCTAAATATACCTCTGAAATACCAATAATAAAAATAATTTTATGATATGTGATTTCAGTTATCATTTGATAAACTGGCACATCTGTACCTCAAAAGCTGGGCATACCTCAAGATTCCTGGACTTAATAAATGATAATTCCCTAGACAAAAGATAATAAACTAGCCCACTGGGGAGGGAAACCTTCTAGATATTGCACTTAGCAACATAAACTCCACTTGTACCACTTTTATTGTATCTCCATCCCTGGTCAAATCCATCTGTAGACAAAGGACCTTCTCCTTTAAAGTTCCAAAAAATCCTTGTTGAATAAGCACTCACAAACGTGCTCTTTATTTTGGCATTAAGTCTAGAATTATGTAATACTGGGCCTCTACTTAGTTGTTTATCCCTAAACACACACATTTATGCTCCCAGTGTGTTATATTCACCCTGCATTAACTAGCGGCCATCACTATTACTATTTAGGCACTGTTTTGCATTAGATCTGCCATTTTTTGTATTCCTTCCTCATTTCACTTCACCACACAAATGCATTTTATAGCATCTTTGCTCTGCCCAACCAACTACTAGGCACTGGTTAATTAACTAGCTCTCCTAGGTTTTGTCCCTGGTGCTTACTAATTGTATCACTCTGATTTACCTATGATGTTTTGCCTGTTCCAATCTGATGCCATCTACTGTTAAATAACTTTGCCAGCTGTTTCCAACTGCTCTATGCGGACTAAACCTGTCAGATTTGGCATTGTTTAAAGACCTGTACTGTATTGCATGCTTGATTTCAAGGAAATGTATCTCTACATTCTTTGATTAAGTATATTGCTTGTTTGACTTTAAAGAATTGCATCTTTACCTGCCTTAATTATTTTTACTGTTATTCTATCAGGGGAATGCTGATTTTTCAATGTACACATCTCATTTTTACCTCCTGGCATTTTCTGTGGTACCTATACCCTCACTCATATCTACACTCACCATATCCAGCCCCATAACTCAAACCTGCACTCCCTCCCCTCACTCAAATTACTCAGAGGCCTCCACTCACATTTTTGTCTTCTAACCCTCACACAACCACCTCTCCCATCCCCTATAGTCACCGTATAGACTACAATCCTCCCTTCTGTCCCTATTACTTACCAGACATACCTCCTGTATAAGGTGTCTTCTCCCCACGTACCCCTGTCAACTTACCTTTGTCTTCTTTTCTTTTAGGTATATCAAGCTACCTCTGCAGCTTCAATCACCACTGGCCCTCCCTGCTGGAAATATCTGCAGCCAAGCCCCTCCAAGGGCACATCCCTTTCTAGAGTGAAACTATTAAGTATGTCAATTTTATCTGTAAAGGATAGCTGCTACCAATAGTCCTAGTTACTCCCCTGGTGGCTACTCTCTAGCTCACCTACAGACTGCTTCCTATTGTTTTCTCTCTTCTATACTTGTCCTGCTCTCCCTCTCTTCCTAACTCCCTCTAACTATTCTACTCCTATCAGAACTATACCTCCTGTCTGCCAGATCCCCATTCTACTCCTATCAGAATTATACCTCCTGTCTGCCAGACCCCCCTTCTTCATGCTTTGCCTCCCCTACCCAGCTGTAAACCCTACCACTCCTCCATACCCTTCCTGGCTATCTTCTCTGTCTGCTTTTTTACTGTGCCTTAACTTCTATTACCACTGACCTCATCCCAGCCCAGTTTCCTCCGATATTTAGCTATAATTCCCTCCAAACTCTCCTACTCACTTATATGTCCTACCTACCTGTGTCTTCTGATTGTTTTTCTGAGCCTTTTCTTCGTGGGTGTACAGCCCCGCTCTGTTCTCCCTCGCTCCGTGTGGGCTCGCTTCGCTCCCCTACCCTACCCCCATTTCCACCCACCCCATTACTAATTTCTATTCCTTTATACCAACCTCTCCCTCCCCTTCTTATCCCACTTTCCTCTCACACACAGCTTCCTGTCAATAGCCACTCCCATACATTTTCAGTCAACCATCCCTACACCACTTCCTACACTGTTCTACCTACTTTTCTATCCCTCCACATTACACTCCAAAATGCATTATCTGCTTATTCCTACTACACTCTTCCTGATTCTCTCTTCCATCACCTCCTATCACTACCACCTCTCTCACCCACACATATGCTCTCCTACCTCTTACAGAAAAAACACCTTCCCAACTAGTGCCTCATTTACTATCTCCCCAACTCTATTCAACTTCACCACCACATTTTACATAAACTCTGCATACTTCAAGTCCTGAAACCTAAGAAAACCTAAGCCAAAGCTATATAAACTCTGCCTACCTTTTGCTACACTCTCTCCTCTTACAAAAGCTTTACTCTGCTCTGGTGACATCCATCCAAACCCAAGCCCCTCTTCCTCTCCCCTTTCTCTAACTATCCTCGAAACCACTCCCACCTTGCCCTCCACACACACCTCTCACCACCTTCATCCTCAGACAACAAACTCATCCCAATATAAATACTTAACTATATACTCACTAAACATTCAGAGCCTAACAAATAAAATCACTGAGCTGCACACATGGATAACTCACACTACTCCTCACATTCTCTCCCTATCAGAAACTTGGCTTAAGCCACAAATCTCTAACAGTGAAATACTCCCTCCTGTTTATAATATCTTTCGCACTGACAGAGTTGCTAAAAAATGAGGTGGTGTGGCAATCCGCTACTCCAATACCCTTAACCTCTCACCTCACCCCTCCCCTATTCCTGACTTCCACCCAGCTGAACTTATCATCCTTAACTGCCATTTGAATACTCATAAAAAAATTTGCCATTGCTTACATTTATCTCCCTCCTGGCAACAATCTGCCCGTCCTAGAAAACATCCTATCCTGGTTCTCCCATAACATACCATATGAAACCCTTATCCTAGGTGATGTCAGCATAGACTGGTCAAAACTCACTAGTGACTATCCTCAACTCAGCATCCACCTACATGGCTTCCACCAACTAATCTCATCCCCCACCCATTACCATAAACATTCCTCTTGCAGCTCCACAGTTGACTGGATTCTCACCACCTCCCTCCACCACTACCACAGTCCCACCACCCTATCAGACTCCCTCAGTGACCATCTCCCTACCTCCGTCTTAAGATACTACTCCCAAACTCCCAAACCCCACCTATTTAGAGATTGCCGAAAACTTTCCACTTTTGATATCTCCCAGTTTAACTGTATACTCTCCAGAATAAACTGGTCCATCCTTAAACAAACCCTCCTCAATGATGCTGTAAATATGTTCAATAACATCTTCCTGAATACTTTGGATTCCCTTGCCCCCTCAAGGAAAATTAGAATAAGACCAAACCAAGTTCCATGGCTCTCCAAGGAAACTAAGTCTCTTATGAAACAAAGAGACAGTGCCTGGAAAGCCTGGACTAAAACAAAACAGTTACCACTTCTTCTCAAATATAGACAACTAAGAAACCTTATTAAAAAACAAACTACAAAAGACAAAAAGTCCTACTACTGTTCTGCCCAGTTAAACAACAAATCCAATCATCAAAAGTTTTGGTCTACTCTAAATAATATCCTCCATCCAGGCAGTCCCTCTAACCCCTCCCCTTACCAAACACAGCCCCACAGGAAACTTCTACCCTCCTAAATAAATACTTTATTGATACCATCCAGAATCTCATACACTCTAACCCAAATCCAACTTCAACACCTACCCCTACAAACCCTCCAAAGACAACTCTGTTTTCCTTTCAGCCAGTTCCAATTACTTACATCAAATCCCTACTCCTTAAGCTCAAACCCTGTTCTCCCTCCACTGACAATCTACCTCCTACCTTCCTCAAACTAGCTGCTGACTCTATATCCTATCCTATATCTATGCTAATAAATAGATCTATTCTTGAATTAGCTGTTCCCACTCTGTAGAAATCCTTCTTTACTATACCTCTACATAAAGGTGGCAACTCCACTGACCCTGCCAACTACCAACCCATTGCCATTCTGCCCCCCTCTCAAAGATACTTGAAAAATGCATTCACACACAACTTCTAAACCACCTCCTCCAGCGCAACCTACTCACCCCCACCCAACATGGATTTCGTCCCAACCATAGCACCACCACTGCCCTCCTCTCCTTCACTCACACCATTGCTGAGGCCCTAGATAACAATAAACCTGTTTCCTGTCTTTTCTTCGATCTCTCCAAAGCTTTCAATACTGTCTCTCATTATCTAGCATTGTCGCCTCACAGTCAGATGCTGTCCGGTTCGATTCTCAGCTAGAGCATCTTCTGTGTGGACTCATACGTGAATGGGCATACCTTTGTTGAATGTTGTGCATCAGGGCTGGTAACTCGGCACGTAAAAATCATCTACCAATCATTAGCAGACCGGAGTTCTGCTGTGGCAACCCCTAACCGGGAAAAGCCAAAAGACACAACATTCTCTATTACTATCCAAACGTGCCAATCTTAACCTATATTCCTCCACTCTTGCTTGGTTCACAATCTACCTATCTGGTAGAGAACAATCTGTCAAATGGCTCTCATTCCCTCACCTTTCCTCCCCATTCCAACAGGTGTTCCTCAAGGCTCCATCTTAGGTCCCCTTCTCTTCAATGTCTTTACCAATGACCTTTTTACTTCCTGCAAAGAATCTTCACTAATTCAATATGCTGACGACTCTACACTTATCTCTATCTCAAACAACATCTTCAACCTCCATACCCTAACCCAACATGCCTTTTTATCCACTTAACAATGGCCATCAGATGACCTACTGATCCTTAACCACAAAAAGACTAAACTCCTACTCTTCCTTCCCCGGTCTCTTACTCAGCATAAAATGACCTTTGCTATTCAATCTTCTAATAACACTACTATCCAACCTGATACCCACACAAAACTCCTAGGGGTCATTGTTGATGACGAATTAAAATTCAACCTATATGCACTCCAATATATAAAAAAACACACCAGAAACTAGGCCTACTGTATCGGAACAAAAATTTTCTAATCCCTGAAGCTAGACTCACCCTAGGACAGGCACTCCTCCTCCCTGCCCTCCTAGATGCTGCTCCAGTTCTTACCAACATCCAGGCCACCACTCTGAATAAACTCCAACAAACTTACCACAAAATAGCTAGATTTATTACTAACTCCCCATACAATTCACACCACTGTATTGCATTAAACTCTCTCCAATGGCTTGAACTCCCCCAACAACTGCTACTATTTCAGTTTCACATGTTACACTCTATTCTCTACAAGCCCTCTTTCTGTCCATCTCTTGCTTCCTTAATCTCTACCTATACTCCATCTCGGACCCTCTGTACCTCTAACCAGCAGCTACTGGACATCTACCAACCTAAGAAATCTGTAGGCAAAATACTATATAAATACTCTGTAGCCCATGCCTGGAACAAACTTCCACTAGAAATACGCTCCATTACTCACTTCTCTCATTTTAAAAATTAACTAAAATCTTATCTACTCAACTCCAAGACTTGCCCCTGCCATGACCCTACCTAGCTTCCTTACACTCCATTCACATGACTTTTACTTCTCCACGTTGCATAATCCCCTTGTAAATTGCCATATACTGATTTCAATCAGTCTAAGACTTTCTTAAGAAGAAAATTGTTTTCAACTTTGTACTTAATTTTACTCTCCATGTAAAATATTATGTTGTGTTTTTTTTCCTACTTTATGCATGCTTTCTACTATATATATATATATATATATATATGTATGTATACCTTTTCTGCATTACAACTTATGTTTATCTCATCTGTCTCTCAAACCTGTATTAACTCACATATTGCTTTAGCATTGTAATATACTATTAATGTCTATGACTGGAGCTTTTCTCCTCGGGTCTCCACTGAAAACGGGCCACAAGCCCAGCTAGACCAACCCGGTTAACACATGTCAATCAATAAATAAATAAATAAATAAATAAATAAGTCAGAATTTAAGGACTTCCACTGAGCAAACATACTCAAACTCCATGATAAAGGATAAAATTTATTGTAATATCACAGTTCCTATTCATCAGCTGCTACTAATATAATGCAGCTCTATGCCTGTCTAAAAAGTGCAAAAATCTGTCAGTCCCTACAAGAACCAAATACAATACAAAAATTAAAAAGAAACCATGCTAGTGGTCCACCAATATCAACAAGCTCTGTAATAAAAGGAAAAGATTTCTAAAGTACTATAAGGAATCTAAATCTACCCACATTAAAGATTATATCAAAAAGATAAACAACTAAAAGCAACCATCAAGAAGATCAAAAGATCAAAGCCAAACATAAAGTAAAATTAAAACTAGCATCTAAAGGCAGTAATAGTTATAAATCCTTCTTTAATTAAATCATAAAATTAATGAATAACACTCAGCAGTGTTCTGAACTAATCCAAAACACATGACCCACTCTGATCTGAAAGGCATAGCAAATATAATCACAGATAATATTATAATCAACTTTTACCCTGAAATGCTCATCAAAATTCTACAAATCACAAAATTCCTTACACACATCTAAGATTGGCAAGAAATATATCCTAACTATGTTCTCAAAAAAAAAAACTACCTCTTCCATGAGTCCAATTTATCTGCATGCTTAATAAATAGTGATAAAAAGGCTCTTGTGGAACCTCTCCTGAATGAGTTTAACTTAAGCTTAATCTCAGAATATGTCCCTAAAGTATGAAGAACTGCTACTGGGATGTTCCTTCACAAGGGGCCCCTACTATAGTCCCCAGGAACTATAGACCCATCAGCTTAACAATCCTAATTGATGGAACACATCATATCTGACTTCATAAACCAGAGTATCCAAAACCTCAAATAGCTCGACCATCAGCAGTATGGTTTTGTCAAAAGGAGGTTGTGTCTACTTAATTTAGTAATCAATCTTTCAGAAGGTCACAGAGGATTGTGGTCATTCTGCCCATGTAACCTGCCTGGATCTAGCCAATGCTTTTGACACCGTCTTACATTATGTATTATAAATATGCTAAGAGACCTAAACAGAGACCTTTATGGGTTATGATGGATAGTATGCTGGCTGTAAGATATAACACACATGGTTAAAATGGCCAGTACTCCTCATAAAGTAAGAAGGTAACTAGTGGTATAAATCAGATCTCAGTGCTGGGGCACCTATTTTTTGGAATTTACTTTTCTGTTTTACAAGCCATAAACCCAGACCTAGGGCTAATTAAGTTTGCTAATGACCACATGCTGGACATTATATTCCAATCACCCCTCTATATGGTATCAGTACAGCAAGGACTAATCTTTAAAAATCAATGGTATATTAAAAAATGCACTAAAATTAAATGCAAAAAAATGCAGTATTATTGTACATGGTTAGAAACTCCTATTTCCACATACAATATGGCCTATGCCCTACTTACACCAGATAGATAGCCAGGGGTTCACACTGGTCAACAACACCTTCTCCTTACTGACTGCCTTAAGGTCTTATCTCTATACTCTGTCTCTTACAGGTTACTGAGAGGCTGACATGCAAGGCATCTGCAGATCCAGCTCTGATGCACCTTTTGCACATCTGCAAAACAAACAGCATTAGAACCGGTAGATCCAAGGATTTAACTTTTGCAACATAAATAAGATATGTTGGTGAGACAGATATGCATCTCAGAGGATCCCCATGCTCTGGAACTGACTCCCCATCCATGTGAAGCAGACCCCATCCCTAACCCTATTTAAGCGTAACTTTGACCAATGGATGGGGAATTTAAAATTCACCTAGGTTCTGGCCCCCATGTCTCTGAGGGGCAGAAACAGACAGTAATGCTCAAATTAACATACTCTCCCCCACATAACTTCTAGAAACTTCCCAACATACACCATCCTAATAAATGCCCATGATACATAGTGACACAACTGGTTTGGAATTTATGACCATGCTTATAAATGTCCTGGTGGTCATTAATCTAGTATATAACTATGAACCTTTGGCCACCATGTAGTGGCTATTAAAAAAAAATCTTTCTATTTAGCACAATTGATATTCAAAGATTTCTCATCCTGGTCAAAAAAGCTATCATCAATCTGGACTCTGCGCTAATTAGAACAGTAATAAAGTATAATGCCCCCTTTTGTATTACCTATATCATAGCTAGAAATGCCTTAGAGATTCCTAACTAAAAGATTTCTGGTGTAAAAACACATGGCTTCTAATAGAGTGTTGAAGCCTTTTCCCTATACTCAATCTCTTGTAGATTCTTACATGGAGATCTATGCCTTGCATTCTGGGACATTAAAGACTCAACCATCCTTGATGTTTTGCATCTACAAGATAAACACCTGAACTAAGAGTGTAAATATTTATTTATTTATTTATTTATTTATTTATTTATTTATTTATTTATTTTACATTTGTTGACCGGGATAGTCCCACTGGATATATGTCCATTTTCAGCGGAGGCCCAGGGAGAAAAGCTCCACATACCAAAAAAGAGACAGTACATACATCACTGAGTGATAAACTCAGGCAGACATGTTTAGAAAAATATAGACAAAGAATACAGGCAGATACCAATGCACACAATGTGCAGACTTACATCTGATTGGCAGAGACATATCAGAAAATGTGAACATAGAATACAATCAGATCTCATAATTCACAATGCTTAGACATTCAAATGCTATGAGGCATAGATACTTGGCTAAACAGCAGGTTGGGTAGCAAGACATGTATTAGTGAAGTTTTTAGTCAGGTTTAGAACAAGAGCACAGCCAATGAGATGTGAGGTATTTTTTGAGTTCTCTTTTAAATAGGGGCAGTGAGGTTTCCTTGGTAACGGTAGTAGGGAGTAGATTCCAGATTTTACCGGTTGAGTTGGCAAATATAGCATCACCTGCAGAGTTGTTGGGTTTTTGGGTCAGTATCATTAGTTTATCAGCTGAGCATAATGGCCTGGGGGCACTATGAGGGGTGAGAATATTTTTGAGCGCAGGAGTGTTATCAGGTTGATGGAGTATTTTATGCGCTACCATAAGCTGGTTGAACTGTAGAAGGGTAGGATACTCTAGCCAACCTAATGCTTTGATGTTCTGGCAATGGTGGGTCCCAAAAGCCAAATATGCACCAATATATAAAATAAAACACACTGGAGAGACAGATTTATTACCACAGTCTTAGCTTCAATTCTGAACTAAGTTGTTTTTACATGTTAAACACATGTATATTATCATAACCTTTAAGAAGAACCTCGATTGTATGGACATCCTCATATCCATCCATAGACTGAACTTCTTGACTCTTCTAATAGCAGGAAGTATATTGTGAGGGGGAGACGTGACAGGGCATAAATGGTATCACAATTTGCTTTTGCCTTGTAATTATTATAGGTAGTCTCTAGGCTTGCAGTCCAGGAGACAATTGAGGAGGCTAGCCAAAATTCCAGGTTCGCCTCAAACACTGTGTGATTAGGTGACTTGTTGAAAGTCACACAGTAAGCACATGTAAGCTAAGGTACTCAAATTCTGTACCACAGGAACTACAACTCACAGCCATAACCCTCTGCACAAACTACAAGATCATATGAGTAGTACAAACAACAGATGATGCTCTCCACAGCTGATAAAAAATCCTTTATTCAATGCAGTAGTAAGCGCTTTCGCGTTGTTACAAACGCTTCATCAGACTTATAAAACAAATATATTCACAAACGTCTTTAAAAGCATTCACCAATTAAGAACAACCAATCAAAATACTAATGTGAAATGGTCAATTTCATCACTTATATATACATATATATATATATATATATATATATATATATATATATATATATATATTTAAAAACATGTGTATAAAAACTACAGGCACCTAAAGGGAGAGGACTTAATGAAAAGGTTACTTTAAAGCCATTTTAGGAGCACGCCCATGCAAGCATTAGAGCCATAAAATAATTTTAGCATAGTCACTATAATATATTGTTACCAAGTGTGTTTTTTCAAAAATGCTTTTGATATGTATTTTTTTATATGTTGTTACATATTTCAATGAGTTTGTATAAATAGTTTATATATATATATATATATATATATATATATATATATATATATATATATATATATATAGTTTTGGCAAGAGGTACTTCTTTTTAGGCACACACAATTGTGAATACACTTTTATTTTGAAAGTGATGAAATTGACCATTTCACATTAGTATTTTGATTGGTTGTTCTTAATTGGTGAATGCTTTTAAAGAAGTTTGTGAATATATTTGTTTTATAAGTCTGATGAAGCGTTTGTAACAATGCGAAAGCGCTTACTACTGCAGTGAATAAAGGATGTTTTATCAGCTGTGGAGAGCATCATCTGTTGTTTGTACTACTGTTTTCTCATTCGGAAGGTGGCTCTTTATCCACGACTGTTTGTTATACTTTTATAAGATCATATGATCAAATGAAGGGTAGGGTAAGAGTTAGCAGACAAGTAAATCCCCTTATTTGACCTAACTGACCTAGCTCACATCACCAACTGCCATTAAACTTTACAACAGAATACCCACATTTGCATAGCTGTGTAACAAGGCTTGGTTTCGCTTGCTACATTATTTCTGTCTATTAAAAATGGACGGATATTCACCATTGTTCTTGCAATAATTCTGCACAGTATCATAATTTTCAAATTTCTGTAAATATTTCAGCAACCTTACAACATACACAGAATTTCTTAGTTTCATATGAAATCTCACGAGAATTTCTTAGTTTCATATGAAATCTCACGAGAATTTCTTAGTTTCATATGAAATCCCACGATAGGTTAAATAAAAATGCTGCTAATAGAGTATGTACGGCTGGAGGAATTACTGCTATATTGTAAAATGTTTACAAAACTTAAAAATTAGTATTTATCATGAGTACTGTGATGCAACAAATCCATTTTAAGACTTGGAATATGATGAATACGACAGTAAAGCTCAGATTGTGTTGAGCAGTTTGATGTTTGTATGTCTTTAGAAATACTTTTTTGATTCTTGGCACATGTAGTTTGTTTATACTTTAAATTCATAACTTGATTTTCTTAAACGGCTCATTAGAGCAATGTGGAGCTCTACTGCAGGTGATGAGTAAATTATGCAGCAGTAAATGGAGTTATATAGCGATTTATAAATCTTATATCTCCTTACAGCTCATTACACATTCACCACAACTGTAATATTATCTACACTTCTTAAACTACATCTCATCTCCATTATGAAATTCCATTTCCTTCCATATCCTCATTTTATTCCAAACCCTCACAACCTGTATCTCTTCTCCCTACCTTATTCTACCCATTTTCAATGCACTCCTTCTTTACAGGTGCTCATAACATAAAATTGTAGTCTTATTCCTACTTTTCCCTTCCAATACACACTGTATCTATCTATCTGTACTGTGTGTGTGTGTGTGTGTGTGTGTGTGTGTATATATATATATATATATATATATATATATATATTCATACACCTATATCTATATCTATACTATACCTATATCTACATATCTGTATATCTATCTGTGTCTGTCTATCTATCTATCATAGGTTCATAGCTAAGTACTTGGCTAGTTGTCATTGTGGGCCATTTTAAGCCTCTTCAATTTCCCTTTTTGTGCTCAGAATAACCTAGTCCATTTGAATATACTTTGGTCTTACTTATCCCATTGTTGATAATTATATTGTACCCCTAATGAGAACAACTTGGATAATACTATAGGTAATTTGAGGGGACATATACATGGAATAAAGCATTTAGGAGCTGCTTTTAGTGGTACAGGGGGCAGTCCTGGGGTAAATTGTCTGCTTTCCTTCCATATATACAAGTTGTGCTTTAATATGGACAGCGACAAACTTTTTTTATGTGGATGGGGAGTCTCCTCAGTGAGATGTACCTGTCCCTCCAAACCATTCCGTTGGTGTTGCAAAAAAGGTTTAGACTACTAGATTGAGTATTTCTGATGCCAGTTGACTTGCTGATGTGTAGTAAATCCATCAGTATTGGGTCAGATGATACCCTGTATGCCAGACACAGGTCACCTCTTACAGTCTGTAGGATACTGAGTATAGTGACAGGGCTTTGAGTCAATCCATGTAGGACACATTGTTTAGTCTTTGTATCTTTTTACTAAGGTATCTCTGTGGGTGTTCCAGTTGTTGCATGTGTCTGGACAGATACATGCCAAGGAGGCATTGCATTCAATTACTGGCCTAACAAGAGCTGAGTTAAGGGAAACAATGACATCCCCAGATCTAAAAACAATCCCTTTGTTTATAAGCTGTGCAAAATAGGACTTTCTTACAACAATGGACACATGCTACTGAAAAGTTAGGTCACTGTCCAGATAAGTTTCCAAATCCCAAACAATTGGGTCAGCTCTTGGGGACTATTGACAATGTGGTAGTTCCCTGGGGTAGCTGACTTCCCAAAGGATACAGTAATGCATTTTTTGCTATTTAGTTTCAGTCTATAATTTTGGCAGCAGTTATTTACTTGGGACAAACTTTCCCGCAGGATGGTTAAATCATTTGGGATTCAGTGACTACTCTTAGCTTGCACTTATCTGCAGACTTAGCCAGAGCCCTTTTAGTAATGCCTTTTATTTCATAAAAGTAGATGCCAAACAGGAGAGGTCCCAGCACAGAACCGTGGGGAATTACACTGGTTACTGGTCTCTTTGTGGAGGTAACTTCCCTTATTTTTATTTCTTGATATCTATCTATCTATTTACAATCCTCATCTACTTTCTTCTTTTTCTGCTAGCTGTCATCTTCATACATTTCTTCATTTCTTTTTCTCCCAACAAACTCTAGAGTATCTTTTTTTTACTTTCTTGCCTCCTAATGCACAGCATATACCTTGCTTATATTCTTTCTAAATGGCTTTTTTGCATATGTTTACCACCACTGTACCTCTCCTACCTGAATTATTTACGTTTTGTACTAAAGTTTACTTAAGTATTTTTATCACCTTTATAGACAAATTCTGTTGGTTTCATTTTATGTTTATTGTACCAAAACTGTATTCTACTCATGTATGTACAAAATGTAACTGTGGAGCGTTTGTCTTGGGCCTCGTCTGAAAATGGGTCTGTGCCCAGTCGGACATCCTGGTTAACAACAGCAAATAAAATTAGTGAAGAAAAACACTTCACTAATTCAGGTCCATGCAATAGCAACTATTTTATAAGAATTTCAGTCACTTTTAAAAAGGCATACATTCTTTTTCCTTTATGATTACATATCAGATGAAGGTGCTTATTTTTTATACTTAAAAGTTTTTTTTTATATTTTTATGTTCCATCAAGAATTTTTCATTTTAGTTGAAACAAATAAAGTAAAATAAATAAGATAATTTTCTTTCACATATACAGTTAAATGAAAAAAACAGTACAACTTATTATTTTATCTATTAAGTAATTATTGCATATTTTTTAATTTGAAACAGGTCAATTCTCATTCACTCACACATTTTTCTTTTACGGAACAGTGGCATTTTTTTTTCATTTTATTGCATTATTCTACACTCTATCTCTCTCTAACCTGTCCATCCATGTAGCTATCTGTCTATCTATTTCTCTAACTGCCTCCGCTCACTCACGCACTCTCTCTCAGATATATATTATTCTTACCTCAGATAACCAGACAAAACTAATGAAAGTAGTAAACCACAGATAAGAAAGTGTGATAAAAGCACATATCCGGTCATTTGTTTAGGGGCCCATTAGAGTAACTTGAAAATCTGAACATCGCTGCTAACCACATAAAAAAAAAAAAAACATTAAAACTAAAAGCATTGGCAAAACAATATGCATGCACCAAGAAACAAACTCCGAACATCATTTAGTATACCAGATATTTTCTGATTGAAATCATCTATATTTAAAACAACTAATGCATTCCTTTATCTGCTTTTAATACTAAAATGCCAGCATTGCACCTCAGTTTATTGACTGCTTCTTTTTTTCAAAGCAAGTCATATTATAAAATTTACACTCAGGTCCATGCTCTAGCAACTATTTTATAAGAATTTCAGTCATTTTTAAAAAGGCATACATTTAGCATCTCAAAGGACAGTTAAACAAGCTTGGTTTCCCAAACTTAGTAGGTTCTTCTTTGTAGCTGGAAAACATACACTTCATCTTAATTTTCTCACATACTCACCTAAACAGTTAATGGTGCCATCTACTCAAGTTGTCACTGCAGTGGCAAAAGACAATCCATAGCTCAAAACTTTTGCTTCAGTTCATTTAGCCAAACAAATTAATTATCTTAAAAGCAGAATCTTTCATCTCCACAGGTTCCATCTTCTGTTCCATTGGTTCTTCTGGTAGAAGTTGCTGTTCTTGGGTGACCGAGTGACTATCTGGACTCACATGTTGTTCCCCATTGCTACAATCCTGATACACATTTAATTGCAGAAAAAACACAGCCTACAGATGATTGGATCCTAAATCTCCTCTGGCATTCTGATGCACTGATGTTGCCGGACGTTCATTAAATGAACCAGTTTTACGATTATTTGCTAGGTATTGTGACCATCTTATTTGAACTACTACCGCTTCTTTCAAATGACTAACTGAAATGACTGACTAGATCAGAGGAAGACAAGCCCATTTTGTCCACTTTCTGATTAGAACAAATTAATGTTGTGTCGTAATCAGTCCTGTCTTGCTCCAGTTTCTTTAACTTTCTTTGTTTTAAAATGTAATTTTCCTAAATTAACTTAGACTGAATTAATGTAACTTTAGCATCAAAATTAGTGGCTGTGCTATTGGTTTTAAAAGTACGATATTGTAATCTAATCTACTCAGAACCATTCTTGTTATAATCAAGTAAAACCCGAATATATTGCAGACCTGCCCTCTCATTTAGTTCTTTCCAAGCATCTATCAGTGACTAGGGGTGATCATTTCCCAAAGGCTTTTTGAGGACTCCCAGACCAAGTGGTACTTTTTTGATGGCCAAACAGGCTTCAAAAATAAAATATCCCACTGTACAAGATTTAATTGATTTTAATTTAAATTTGAGTTAACTAAGTGATTCTGATGCATTAGTGTTGCACAAAATATCAATGTATAATGAAAATAACATTTTCGCTCAGTTACTTTTATTGTATGATTAAGGACATCAGTATGTGACTTACATGACTTATGATTTTGCTACTCTTCATGAAACACAATCCTTAAATCTACAATAGAAAATATTCCGTTATCTCTTACACAAGGCAGACAACCAACCATTACCAGCTGGTATTTATTTCAAACTCATTTTGGTAAGAACTTGTCAAAGGTGCAAAGCAGAAACCAACCCTGGATGGAGCACTAAACACCCTCTGACTTATCCACATACACACAGACACACACAGGGTTCCTACTGGATAGTCGAACTTCTGCAAGTTCGAACCTCATATGGTCGAGACCATAAGTTCGAATTTGCAGATGTTCGAGCGTTTCAACGGAAATCTCCATAAGGGGAGGTTTCCATTTTGTTTAATGTAGTGTGATCTTAGAGTCAGTATATTTAAGTAGCGGAGGGTGTGGGGGGTGCAGGGGGGCTTGCCCCCCTGTTTACAACAGTTTATTTTCTTTTTTTTTTTTTTTTTTTTTTATTCATAGTCAAAGTTTTTTAACTTTGAACAGGATGGTTCGAACATTCCGTGTTCAAAGTTATTAAACTTCGACTAAGTAATATAGACCCCCCACACACACACACACACACACACACACACACACACACACACACACACACACACACACACACACACACACAGAGTTAAGGGTAGTTTATTATCTATACTCATCCTCCCATTATGTTTGGATCACAGGGAGACCAGGCATCCAAGTCACCATTCTAATATGTGTGTGTGTGTGTGTGTGTGTGTGTGTGTGTGTGTGTGTGTGTGTGTGTGTGTGTGTGTGTGTGTGTGTGTGTGTGTGTGTGTGTGTGTATATATATATATATATATATATATATATATATATATATATATATGTACACTTTACTATCTCAAAATACTGAAATCTCGAATTCCAGTATCTCGAGACTAAAATATAGAAAGACCAGTTGCGCGGAAGTCCACATAACTGAATCCGGAAATGTCGAATCAGCGGTTGTGGTGGTGCGCTGTGTTAATAGATAGCTGGAGATTCAGGTAAGTGTTTATATTTTAAGGGTTTTCGGTAGGGATTTTAGTGTATGTTAGTGTGTTGGGAAGTTGTAGGTATAGGTTATGGTATGTAGGTGAGAGTGTAAGTGTTGTAAGTGTTGCGAATGGTGGTGTTTGTATGTACATGATGTGTGTTTGTGCAAGGGGAGCATAGAGTATGTAGTGGTGGGTTTAGTGTATTTGTCTTTTTAGTGTGATCTCGGAGTTAGTGTATATAAGTAATGGGGTGGGGGGGCAGCCTCCCACATGGGGGGGTGCAGGGGGCCTTGCCCTCCTGCTTATATGTAGGGTAGGTTCGTGCATTTGTGTGTTGTGTTTGTGCATGCTTTGTTAGTTTGTTGTAGTGTGGAGAGGAAGGTGTATGTGTGTTTGCTTGTGTGGTGGAGCATATATTTAAAAGTCGCAATTATGAATTTCGCGTTTTTGGGGTTTCGGTATTTTGAATTTTTGGCTTTATAGTCTCGAGATACTGACATTCGAGATTTCAGTATTTTGAGATTATAAGGCAAATCCATATAGATATATATATATATATATATATATATACATATATATATATATATATATATACATATATATATATATATATATATATATATATATATATATATAGCTACATATATAGAGAGCTACCTATATATATATATATATATATATATATATATATATATATATATACAGAGAGAGAGAGAGAGAGAGAGAGCTACATATACACACACACATATATATATATATATATATATATATATATAGTTACCATTCAGAAGGAAGGCACTCAGAAGGACACTGCCAGAATGTTATTGACAGGTCAAAATGTAGAGAGTTCAGAATATAGGCAGATGTAAATTGGTTGGTAGAAGGCCTGGGCATGCATTTGTGTGGATGTTGGCAGGTTTGGATTAGAGTAATGGTTAGGTTAGGGGATATCTTTACGAATGTGCATGTTTGTTGGTTAGTGTTTCTGTGTCAGAGCATGTCTAATGCAATGGTAGTGTTACTGAAAGCATTTTGTTTAAGTTAAGGTGCAGAATTATGGTTAGTGGCAAGGTTAGGGTTAGCATCCATTTGTAAAGTGGTGCAAGGGGGTGAAGCTCCCCATTATTCTAACTCTGCACCTTACCTTAGAAAATCCCTTTCCATAATATTACTACTATTCAGACAGATCATATCCTGCGGTATTGCTGTATTGATTTGGTTTTAGTTTTTTGTTTTGTTTTGTATTTTTAATTATTTTATTTTAGTTTATTTTTAGTGTAAATTGATAAAAAAAGTAGAGTGTTTGCGTGTTTTTTTTTGCTATTACTCTAATGCAGGTTTAGACATTTTTGCCCGTATTGTGGTGTCTGCAGCTTGAACTGTCAGTATTATGAGTGTCTATATTTTGATTTGTCTTCATTTTTAACTGTACTCATATATATATACATATATATATATATATATATATATATGTGTGTGTGTGTGTGTGTGTGTGTGTGTGTGTATGTATGAGTCTTATATGATTTATTGCTGTATGCATTTTATCTTAAGTGCACCACTGGTGTTTTTCTTCAATGGTTCAGTTTGTCGAATTGTGTAATGGTTGAAGTGGATTATATCAACAGTTATATAATTCAAGGGTTTTTGCCCCTTCTTCAAGTTTGTGCAACCCTGGATTTAGCATATTTAATTTCTGGGGATGTATGGAGATTCCCCATGTAAAAAGATGTTATTAGTTTTACTTCTGGTAATTGCAAATATAACTTATTGATTTACATTTGCAATTGCATTTTGATGATGATTTTTGTGGCAATTAATAATAATTGCAGATGAGTTTTTTCAGCATTTTGTGTTTCTGTCAAACTCTCCAGCGATTATTCATTATAAATTAGTATATATTTTCATATCTATTTTCATATCTATCTGTTTACCTATACACAGACACACGCACACATGCGCGCACAGACACACGCACGCACACACACACACACACACACACACACACACACACACACATATATATATATATATATATATATATATATATATATATATATATATATATATATATATATATATATACACACACACACACACACATCTATCTGTGTATCTATCTATATACATATGTAAATGAGAGCCTGTAAGATGACTGTCACTCCCTAATGTTGTCATCTGTTTTGTCGACACACATTGATCGAGAAATCAGGTATTCGACAGGTATGCAAGTTCGACAATCTCCATGGTTTGTATGCCCCTTTCCTAAGGATTGTGCAGTCTTGGATTTAGTATATATAATTACCAGGGGGAGTGCAGCGGGCTTGCCACAATGTTTTTACTGTTTTTTTTGTAGCTTTTGTTGTATTCTGTGAGAATTTTCCTTTCAAATGCATCTTGACCTGCCAATGTTTGTATTGTTGACCTTTTGTTGTCAACATTACATTAATGACATTAACATTTGTATATGTTGATTGAAGTAAGTATAGCTTTATACATGCGGATTCCATTCAATGGATTGAAGACATACATGGTCAAAATTCTTTAGCTGAGACACAATCAAACAAATGAAGGATATATTGAAAGTGTCGCTCAACCAATCTAAAAATAATGGCTTTTACCTGTCTGAGATTGCCATACAGTGGGGATTGTGAATATGCATTCTTTCACTGCTGAGTGATCTCAAACTTGGTATGAGATAAGACAGATATGGAGGTACAAGGGGCTTGTCCCTTGCAAAAAATGCCATTGGTGGTAGCTTTGTACATATTGGTGTGTTTGCTGTATTGTGTTTGTGTCTTTGTGCACATCCAAGTGCAAGAAATCTGGACAAAGCCAAAAATTATGGGGGGGGGGGCAAAGGCACAAAATCAGGGTCAGCTTTTACATATTACTTGTATAAGGTTAGAAAGTTGGAGAATAACAGATTTAGTGTTAATATGCATTTTTTTTCTGAAGGATATGAAGTCTGAAGTTCATTATTTTTTTACTTCAATCCTGAATGACTAGAAAAACACATTTTACAAAGAACAGATCAAATATATGAGGTAAAAATCTGAACAGTTGAGAGGAATAGGTACTCTAAGATATATGTGTATGCGATTTGTTTTGTGTATGTGTGTACGTGAGTGCATGTCTGTATGTGTTTTAATTGAATGAGCTGTGTCTGGATCATGCGTTGTAGTATGCAATGGTTTTCAGAGTGAGAACTTTTTATCAATCGCTTGAGTTGTGATCATTGTTAGATTAGATCAAGCGATTTATATTTGTACTTATTTATGTAAATGTTTGCATATAATATCAACTAGTTTTGTTTAGTTTTTTTCGTTTATGTCACACTTAGTGCTCTTTGAGCTTCTCTATTCACTAGTTTTCACACTTTTTCCACTTTGTATTATTTCCCTGCATGTTGTTGTGTGTAAATTTTATTTCAAATAGCCACGACTGCAAGCAACACATCTCATTTTCTGTCATTCCTACTGTCAGTAAAGTGCTTCCTGCCTTTGTCTCTTTAACACTCACTGTTAGTATCATGTTCTCTTGTCCTAACATGGCTGTTTTTTTACAAATCCAGTGGCATTTCTTCTTTGCATGGAAGGTGAGGTATCTGAATATTTCTGTCATACAAGCTTCTTATTTCTTGGGTCCAACACTTACACTCGGATAGCCTCACTCTCTCCTGAAGAGGTTTTTGACATATTCTGTTCAACATTTTGCTAACCTTTTTCTGCTTCTCCCTATATTAGTGTATCTTCTGAGGTATGTGCACAAAAAGATAAGAAGAAACACTTCCAAGAAAAGCTCAATGCAGCACATTCAAAAAGAGTGTAACGACTTCAGTTCTCCAAAAACAGAAGAAAAAGTTCCATTCTTTTATACAGCAAGGCTTCCCTTACAGATAATGCCCTAATGAGCCCCTACAGTAGTCTATGAGTGCAGCTATGCATTACAAATGTTTTTTTATCTCAAATAATTCATCTGCAGCTGTTCTCCCCTTCAGCTACAGTGTGTTTATAATGCTGAAACGGAAGCTGTAAAACTAAAACAAAGCTCCAGTCTCAGTTTTTTTTCTGGGTCAGGAGCACAAGACAAAGCTAAAGCTTTCTAAAAGAGGAAACATCACAATATGTTAAAACAAGCTCTTCATTATTATGGAAGTGAACTCACACTTACAACCTTCTCCAAAATGACATCTAAAGCAAGGAAGGAAGTGTGAACCTCGTGTAATTTCTTCCTCAGATATTGGATGATTAATTTATTTGAAGCATTTTGTCATTGGATGATTAATTTATTTGAAGCATTTTGTCATTGGATGATTTTTTGCACATGACAAGTATTTCAAGGGTGGTTTCAAGTTTTGTACTTATTCTGATGAAGTTTGTGGTGTCTTATTCAATGAACGAAAGCTTATAAGTTTTGTGGTCCGGTTCCTTCCCGGTCGTTGGTTTGCTGCTTTTTCATTTTTACTTTCTTCCTCAGATAGATTTTGGTTTTGTACTCGCATATTTTATAAAACTAAGGACAACTAGGATCATATTTATAACCAAACTAGACAGAAAAAATATTGAGAACAGAGTTGTAATGCAGTGGAAGGCAGATGCAATAAATAGAGTTCTGCACCTGTTATTTCTGTTTTAATTCTGTTTCTACTAGCCTGTAAGTGTGTTTGAAAGACTATCTTTTGACAACTCTTAAGGTTTTGTAAGTCTGGAGGGCACTAGGAAGCTAACAGAGCTACAGGAGCAAACTACAGCCAGGAATTATCCAAAATCACTCATCTCTCATAAAGTACGCCAGCAGGAAGTAATATATGTTTTCCAAAATGTTAATGAACTTGTGGGACTTCTATTTTGTGCACCTCTTAGGCTACGAAACTGTTTTACATTTGTGGAAGGTACCAGCATTCATGTCTCTCATCACGTCATCACCAGAATGTGTGATACTCAATGTTTGGTGTGGGGAGATTGTGACAAATGACAAAACCTGACATTTGACATGTAATACATAGTAAAATTAAATGTACTAAAGATCTTCGTTTCCGAGGAGTTCACAGTATCATAAATGAGTAATATATTTATTTATTTTACATTTGTTTAAAGCTTTATTCTGTTTATTATATGCTTTAAAATTTCAAAGGGCAATGTGAAAATCTTCTTTAATTCTACAGTACGGAGGGCTTCTGAGAGCTAAAATGAATGACACGCCTTTTAACGTATGAAATTTGAGAGTCGTGCTTCTTGAATATAATGAGCTCCTTATGAACAGTACTTTTAAATGCGATGGGTTCTATAGGTATGTAAAAAGTATTACTTCTCTCTCTGCTTTCTACTTCTTCTGTTTTCTTCTGTTTATTTGCTTGTTTATTTGTTGTTTCCTTATAATTAGTTAACCGGGCTAGTGGACCTGTCCATTTCAGACACTTATCAGCTAAGGGCCAGGTTACAAGAGCAAGCTTAAATATAATACATATGGACAGTTTAAAATAATTAAACATCAACATGGTTTATGGAGATGGAAAGAAAGCATGTATCAGCTGAAAAAACATTCAAACTCTACACAAAATTGTCCGGACATCAGGACTAGACACTGGTACTTTCCCTTTTCATAAGTAGGTCACAATCCCCTGAAGACGCAAGCCTTTGAAGTTGGTTGGCATAATGGTTAATGTGTTTACCTTACAGACAGAAAGTACAGGGTTTGATTCTTAGAAAGCATGGCTAGAATTAAAACTTACAAAAAAACTCAAGTGAAAGGTTGGATGCTGCATCAGCTGAGCTGTTAAAGCTTTGCATTAAAGGTGTTTGAAGAAGGTCTTAAATATTTCCCTCTGCCACTAAAAGAGCTTTTCTTTCTTAGGGCTCTGACGCTATGACAGCCAGAGCCCTGCTCGTTATGATATAACAGGTTATTGTGCAGTATTTGCAATGCATGTACTTAAGACCTAGAAAAAGTATGATTTTTTTTGCCACTGTTGTTATTCAGTTGGGGCTGGTGCTCAGTATACCTTTTTGACACAGCTCTCAACTTCTTTGCACAAAAAATCTGGACAAAGACAAAAATAATGGGAAGATAAAGCCCCAAAAATAGGGGCACATTTTAAATATTACTCTCATAAATTTAGAAAGTTGCTAGAATAAAAGGTATTGGGTTATTGTGCATTTTCTGAAAGAGATGAGGGCTGAAACTGAAATACGTCATTATTTAAGGAATTTTACCATCACTGATTTACCACAAAAGTCCAGAAACCACAAATTTTATAAGGAACAGACCAAAAATATGAGGCAAAAATCTGGACAGTTGAGAGGTATGCCTTTTGAGAAGTCTTAAGGTATGAGAACCACAGGTTCATAGGTGTGACCTCCAAATTTGATTTATATAGGGGATGATTTATTGACTGCCTCTGTCTATCAGAGACATAGGAGCCAGACCAGGGTGAATTTCTAATTACCCATCCATTGGTCCAGGTTGCTTTTAAATGATGTCAGGGAGGAACTCTGCTTCACAGGGATGGGGGCCTGTTCCAGGGAATGGGAATTGTGTTAGAAACATGTATGCCTCTCCAACATGTCCTATTTATGTTGCAAGCAAAATTTAGGTCTTTTAAACTAGTAGTTCTGATGCTGTTCGTTTTGTGGATGTGTAAAATGTTCATCAAAACAGGGTCCAGGGATGCCTTATAGGTCAAGAAAAGATAATCTCTCAGACATCTGTAGGATACTGAATAAAGAGACAGGGCTTTGAGGCAATCAGTGTAGGATGTTGCGTTTACTCCATGTACTTTTTGTAAGGAACCTTTGTGGACGTTCCAATTGCTGTATATATCTGGTCAGGTACATACTGAAGGGGGCGTTATACTCTATGATGGGTCTGGTGAGGGCCAACTGCAGTGGTAGGATGACCTGTTTGGACCTAGATGCTATGCCCTTGCTTATAAGTTGAGCAACGTAGAAGAATTTGCTTATTACCTTGGACACATGTTGGTTGAAGTCTAGGTTACTATCTACAGGTGTTCCCAGATCCCTGAATCAACTTTTAGGGGTGCTTTATTGATGACGTTGTTACCAGGGTGCATACCTCTCAACTTCTTAGAGCAAAAATCTGGATAATGCCTAAAATAATGTGGGACAAGGGCCCAAAAAGAAGGACAGATTTTAAATATTGCTTTTATAAACTTAGAATGATGCTAGAATAACAGGATTTGCATAAGCATGCATTTTCTTAAGAATATGAAGCCTGAAACTCAAAAGTATGTCATTATTTAGTGACTTCAGTCCTCCCTGATTTGCCAGAAAACTACATATTTTAGGAGGAGCACAGCAGAATTATGAGGCAAAAATCTGAACATTCTGTGAAAATCTGGACAGTTGAGAGGTATGTCGGGGTGGCCGACTTCTCAAAAGTACTATAATGCATTTCTTTGTGTTAAATTTTAAGCCATGGTTTTGGCAAAAATTGTTAGTCTGTCTTAGGGCTTCCTGAAGGGTGTTTACATCCTGGGGGGATTCGGTGACTTTTCCCAGTCTGCAATCATCTGTGAACTTGGTTAGGTAAAGATCTTTGACATTGGCTTTCACATCCAAGTAAATGCCAAAGAGGAATGGACCTAGCACAGACCCCTGGGAACTCCACTGGTGACCAGCCTCTTTACAGAGGTAAACTTACAGGTTCCAACCTCCTGGGTCCTATCAGTGAGCCAGCTAGCTATCCAGCATGTTAAAAAGGGGTTTACACTTAGCTCCGTAGGTTTTTTGACAATGCCCAAGTGGAGTATTGTATAAAATACTTTAGCCAGATCTAGGTAAGCCATATGTACAGTTTTCCCCTCATCCATTGCTTTAGTGACCTTTTCAAAGAAGTCTAACAGGATCAGTAAGCATGACCTTCCTTTGACAAAGCCAAACTGGGATGAATCTAGTGTATGGAGGTTTCTTATGTCCTTGTTGATAATTTCCATGATAATTCTTTCCATGGCTTTGCAAATAAGACTAGTCAGACTAATGGGTCTATAGTTTCCAGGATCTGTTGAAGGTCCTCTCTTATTAGAGGATGACTGTCACAATCTTCCATTCACACAGCACAAAGCCTGTTCATGGGTCCAGATAAGCAACTAATGGCTCTCTTCTCCTTGTTCGGCCTGGTTAGAGGGTCATCAGTATATCTTACTATGGAGTCCCCCCATGACGAGAGTCCTGGGAAGTCTGTTTGCTTGCCTTACAGTCTTAGTGTTTGGAGCCCCACTAAAAGTGACAGTATGTGTGGTGTTTGGTGTTGTTTTTTCTGAGTGCTTTCTGCTTGCTGAGGCATAGCTTTGACAACTGGCAGTCTAGGTAATCTTTGTTGTTTAGGAAGATTGCTTTTACGTGCCATGACATACGTTAGTCTATATGTGCGTGTGTTGTGTTTAATGTGAGAAAGGTGTTGGGTGTGTGTTTTCCACAACCTGATCTGTGCTTGTATACAAGACTTTAGCCTCTAGTGTTATTGAGTAAGTACACCTCTAGCATAGTTCATAGTTCATAGATTAGTACTAGGCTAACTGCCCTTGTGGGCCATTTTACCCTAGCCAGTTCCCCATGTGAGAATCAAACCACGCACCTTGTATCTGTAAGGTAAACATCTTAACTATTATGCCAACCTCCTGACCCTAAGAGTCAAATCCTGCACCTTGTGTCTGTAAGGTAAACACCTTAACCATTATACCAACCTAGACAATTGTGCAGTTCAAGCCACTTTAATTGCTTTAAGCTAAGACAATGATGGGTCCTATGAGGGAGACTAATGGCAGAGTTAGCTATTTTATTGTAGCATGAGGCGATTTTCTTTCTTTGAGTATTGTTTATGTTAGGATAAGAGCAGCGTATAAGAGAGTCGGCAGTATGAAGGTGGTGGTTAGAGTTTTTCTTGCAGTATCTTGAAGGAATAAATTAATCCTATAAAGGAAGCCACGTTTCTGGGGTGTAGATTTTATGGTGTGCAGTACATAGTGGTCATATTTGAGATTGTCATCTGTTATAACGCCTAGATGTTTACTATGAGTTGCAGATTCAATGACAGCATTATTTGCTGACTTTGTGGTAAAAGATTGCTTTTGATTTTGGCAACTTTTTGATGTGAAAAGCATTAACTTAGCTTTCTTGGGGTTGAGTAGCAGGTTTGATTATTTGAGCCAGGTTTGTACAGAGGTGAAAGATTTTTGGGTAATGTCTTGGAAATTATTCATTGTTCAGGCCACACATATTAATGTTGAGTCATCTGCATACTGAACTACACTAGCATGGTGAGTGCAGGTGTGGAGGTCATTAATAAATATATTAAATAGAAGAAGACCCAGGACAGAGCCTTGAGGGACACCTGCAGTAATTGGTTAAAAGGCTGAGAAGGTTTGTTGCCATTTAAGTGCTTGTTGTCTTCCAGATAGGTAACTAAGAAACCACAACAAGGAGTACTGTGAAATTCCTATTGAGGAGCGTTGAACGAGCAGTTGCTGGTGCGAGACAGTATCAAACGTCTTCGACAAGTGTAAGAACATGGTGGACATAAGCAGACCATCGTTTCTGTGTTGGTTTATTATATCGATAAAATGTTATGAGCAGTACTGATGCTGGGCTTGGGCCTAAAGCCATGTTGTGTTTCTGAGAGAAGGTTATTTGAGGTTAGGTACTGCATCAGCTGCATACGGATGCATTTCGAGGGGAGTAAGAATCATAATCGGTCTGCAGCTATTAAACTCTGTTGATGTGCCGCCTTTTTGCAGTGGTATGATGTAGGATTTTTTTCCACAGTGATAGGACGTATCTTTCTGTTATATACCTATTAACAGCATGGACACAAGGACGGCTATGACTTCTCAACCATTTTTAGGTAGTCTGGCGGTAGCTGGTCTATACCTGCAGAAGCAATTTTTAGTTCAAGGAGCAACTTCCTTAGGAGTGAGATAGGTACTGGACTAAAACTGAAGAGCATGCTGTGTCTGCTTCTTTAAGGATTAAGTGATTATCAGTAAACATGAGACAATTGTTGCATTGTCTCAAGATGCGCACGTCCACCAAGCTGGCTACAGATAGGTTAGGAAATTTCGTATCCATACTGTCCAGTCCTGTGATTGGTGAGCTACAAGGGGGTGGTGTATTGGGGTTAGAAGGCTATTAAAGGTACTTTGCTGGTGCACACTAATAAGGGTGCTTTACTGGGGCAGATTATGGTACAGAGTACTAAATTCTAGTAACTAATATTTACAAAACACTGAATTATACTAAATCTGTAGGTATTGCAACTCAATGCCCTACTAGCTGCTCTAAGCTTGTTGGCATGCAAGGCATTTGCTCTATATTACTGTTTTACAGGTATGGACTATTTTGCAGGGAAATTTGCTTTCTCTGTGTTTGCTACTGTACAGAGCTAACCCACATAAAAGTGCAAAATTTATAGAAGCACACAAAAAAACAGAATACTAAGTAATACGTTCTCTGGCTAATAAAATGGCTGCGCTGAGTCCTTTTGTGAATTCAGATAGACTAGTCAAAAACCTCCTGTCACAAGATGACTAAAGCCAGTCCTCCTAATGTAAAAGCATAGTAGAAGAGACACACAAGTGCAATGCTTCCACAAACCACTTAAACAGCTATCTAGTAATCCCTTGCTGAAGGCAATTTCAGGACAGTCTTAAAGTGGTAGCAGTGAACAGAAGATCAATTTGTTTTACAAATAAATACAGTGAAATTCACACATAAAAGCAGGAAACAGTAGCCATCACTCAAAGTGATTTAAGCAAGTGTAATTTAGCAATCAAAGGTACTCAACTTTGCCTGGATGGTATTAGGCACCATTAAAACACTTCTGGAAAGGAGGTTAGGATTCCAAGCTTTGCTGAGTTACTGGAAAATGAAAAAGAAACAATGTGTAGTAAAGGAGGTTTACTCAAGAACAAGACTGGTTTGCTGTGTGCTATTGTGAATCTCTGGAAAACAATGGGTTGGGAGGGATGTGGTCTGTTCTCTTGTAATCTGATTTTGCCTTGGAGATCTTCCAATGCTTTTACTCTGGATCAGATTTCTGAGCATCTATATTTATTTATTCATTTATTTATTTATATTTGCTGACTGGAAATGTTTACCTGTGAAGGTCAATTTTCAGTGAGGTCCCAGAAAAAAATCCAGCATGACACAAGTCAGAAGGAACAGCCAGAACAGTATTAGCATAAAAACAAAACAAATATGCAATGTGGAAATAAGAAATAAATCAATAATAGAGTGCTTAGGCTATAAAGGAATAACTATGGTAGAACAAAAAAATAGAACACACACACACACACACACACACACACACACACACACACACACACACACACACACACACACACACACACACACACACACACGTACAAATACAGAAAGCTCTCTGGTTTGGCACTATTAGACTCAGAGAAATAGGATCATAGGATCATAGGAGGTTACTAGACTAATGTTCCTGGGGCCCTTACAAGCCTAGCCAAGAGTTTATCCCCAAAAAGAAACCTCAGTCAGCACCTGCCATCCCTGTCAACTGAGGGACACAGGTGGACACCCTGGGACAAATTTGTGGTTTTCCAAGCACTCAAGGTTTCTCTTGAAGAGGGTCTGTGAGGTACTCTGTTTGACATGTATGGGAAGTCTATTCCAGAGACAGGGCAGCCTCTGGGAGACAAACCTGTCTCTGCAGCAGGTTTTGTTGATGTTGCATATTAGATTCAAGTGTGTAATATTCAAGGACTTAGACTTACAGATATGGAGGATGTCTAGTAGGGCAGGGTCCGAGATTGCCTTGTAGGTGAGACATAGCTCACCCCTGAGCAGTCTGTGCAATACCGAGTAGAGTGATAGTGATATGAGACTGTCTGCATAGTTCAGGTGCTGGAAGCCATGGATTCTCTTTGTGTGGGATTTCTGTGGCCTTTCCAGTTGGTGCAGGTGTTTGAAGAGGTACATACCAAAAGGAGAGTTATACTCAATTATAGGCCTAATGACGGAGGAGTACAGAGAGCTAATAACCTCCTTTTTTCTGGCTGCAATCTCTTTACTTATGAGATGAACCAAGTAAAAGGCTTTTCTGACCACTTCCACTGTATGATGGTCAAATGTGAGATTGTTGTCAACCTGAGTACCCAGGTCTTTCACCACAGGTTTTGTGCTTAGGGGGTTACTGTTGGTAATCAGTAGGTGGCGTGTTTTTGACGAATGGTATGATAATACATTTTTTTGTGTTTAACTTAAGGCCATGACTTTGGCACCAGTTATTTGTTGCTGTGAGACCCTCATGCAGTATGTTTATGGATGGCACAGTGGTGCAGCAGCAACATTGTCACCTCACAGCAAGAAGTTCTCCATTTTGATTCTCAGCCAGAGTGCCTTCTGTGCGGAGTCTGCATGTCCTCCCTGCATTCGTGAGGGTTTTCTCCAGGTGCTCCTCCCATATTTCAAAGACATGCATCTGGAGCTTTTCTCCCTGGGCCTCCACTGAAAACTGGTTTTGTTCCAAGTTGGTCTTTCATGGTAAACAAATGTTAAATACAATAAAATAAATAAAATGTTAACATCATTTGGAGAGTCAATGACAGCACCCAGCTTGTAATCATCTGCAAACTTGGTCAGCCACAGGCCTTTTGTCTTTGTCTGGAACTCTGAGATGTAGATGCAAAATAGGGATCTCAGGACAGATCCCTGGGGAACACCACTAGTGACAGGTCTGCTGTTGGAGGTGGAGGCATCTATTTTGACCTTGTGGGTCCTATCAGTGAGCCAGTGGGCCACCCACCTGATCAGAGAGGGATTTACGCCAAGTTGTGTTAACCTTTTGATGATGCCCGAGTGGGGGATTGTGTCAAATGCCTTGGCTAAGTCAAAGTAAGCTGTATGTACTGACTTTCCCTCATCCATGTCCTTGGTGACAGTCTCAAAGAAGTTAACCAGGTTCAACAGGCAAGCTCTGCCCTTGATGAATCTGAACTGGGTGGGATCAAGTGTTGGAGATTGCCTATATCCTTGTTTATGAGATCCATAATAATACACTCCATGGCTTTACAGATCAGACTTGTCAAGCTAATGGGCCAATAGTTTCCAGGGTCAATAGTGGCACCACCTTTGTGCAAGGGGATGACATTGGCAGTTCTCCACTCTGCTTGAATGAAGCCTGTACTTAGGCTGTGGTTGAATAGTGTGCTCAATGGTGAAGCTACTTCTTTCTGGAGATGGTGCAGAATACATCCTGGGATACTATCAGGTCCCATGGAAGCTGTGTTCATTGCCTTGGATAGGGCCTTTAACAATTTAATAGGTTTGTGGACAGAGATGAGTTTTTGGTCAGTGGATCATAATGACCAATTTGGAAAATAGTTGTGTAGAATGGTATTTAGTGCTGGACAAGCAGATGGGTGCTGGATAATGTTATAGGTGGTGTGTATTAGTTGATGGGATAGCTTGAATCAATGTAGACCTTCTAGTGTTATATGGTGGCGGGTTCTGAAAGAGGTATTTGCTGCAAATTTTAGCCACTTTATTATAACACGGTTCAAGTTTTGATTTTTGTGATGTCTGGGGGTTAGTAAGGATAGAAGAGCCATAAAGTAGTGAGGGGAGGAGGTACTTAGTGGCAAGTGTTGTTTTAGTTACATTGTTGAGAAATATTTTGCCTCTAAAACATCCCTAGTTATTGATGAGTTATTTTTAAAACATTTCTAGTTGTTGGCTAGTTGCTTTTAATGCAATTTTGTATATGCAGGTTAAATTTAACATTAGCTTGCTCTGTCATCTCTAATAATTTGCTATGAGAATTGTCTTCAATGGTTGTAGTATAAAGAGAGAGTATTCTAAATTTTTTTTCAGGAAAGAGGGATTTAGGTGGAAAAAAGAAGTCGTTTTTTTCAATGGGAGGTTGAACATGAGTTGTAAGTTATAAAGTCATGTTTCAGTGGCTTTTAATGCTTCCTGAGTAATTGTTTGGAGACGTGTTGTGCCTAATAGTGTGGAGTCACTTGGGTATTGTATTAGGGAGGCCTGTTGTGTGGATATGTAGAGGGTGTTGGTGAGAATGTTAAAAAAGGAGACAGTCATTTTATTTAACCCTAAGTCAAATGAAGGTGCACAAATAATGTGCTACAGAATTATTAGGCTATTCTTAACATATGTGCTTCCTCGCTAACTGAAAGGCTGTTCATCAGTTTTAGAACATTGCATATGAAATGCCAAATTCTTAAAAGAGGGGATGGTTGCAATAATATCAAAAAATTATATACTGCTGCAATATTTGAACTTTTAGTAGAGCTGTTTAAACATTGGTTTATACTCAGATTTGTCAGATTCTTAAGGCAGCTTCATTTTTTGCAGTATCCAGTACTGTTTCTAGACTGACAACAGCACTGACAGTGTTATGTTTTTCATCTTGTATGGTGATTATGATACACAGCAAGGAAATGGTTGACATATCCATTTTTCTTGAACTGATAGATGCCTTTAATTCTGTTGTCCACACAAAATCCTCGAGACTCTTGCCAAAACTAACTTCAACACTTAAGCCTTGAATTAATGCTGTTCCTGTTTAACAAAATATCAATTAAAAAATTCAAGATAATTTTCATTTCCTGTGACTACTGATGCTATGTACCACAAAAAACGTGGGTCCTTTGGTTTTATTATTTAGTGAGTTCTGTATTTAATATTCATTATTTTTCAAAATTTACCACTTTTGAGTCACCTCAGGCTGCCTCACCAGCAGCATCGATAGACTCAGTAAAATGCAGCTTTCTGGTCAGCTGTTATAGGAAGGAACATCAGTGCTGTCCATTGTCCAAAGCTGTGTGTCCCACAGGTGTCTGAAAGGCCACATCTTAGACCTATTTGTTAATTTTCAGTCTACTACATTACAACCACAATACAATATTCATAAAATGAAAATGTGTAGTTAACAGTCTACACAAGATCCCTTAATTCACCGGTATCTGCCATTCACACTCTCATATCCACTCAGTATTTACTTGAGTGTTGCGCTAAGGCATTCTCCACTGAAGACACAAAAGTAGGGAATACCTCTCCTTATGATGTCAGAAACATCATCACATAGCTTAAAAAAATAGGATGAATATAAACAACTTAGATTTGTAAACAGAAATCCTTCATCTCACTTAACACTTGTTTCATTCAATACTTTCAATATATCACAGGCTGTTGTATATAACACTGTGGTCCTCCAGTAATTACATCGCCATACACTTCATAAGTCCTATGCTTCTATTGTTTAGCATTGCTATTATGTGAATTAACTTGAATTTTGACTGTTACATTTGTTGTTTCGCTGTGATATGTTTATCTACTTAACTTTATAGCATATATTATTTTGTCTTCTTTGATTTTACAATTTTTTTTTTCATTTTGTAATAGGTGGTAGTTGAAGATGGACCATGAGGTAGAAGACATTCACCTTAAATTAATAAAAACATCCAGATGTTGTTAAATGTTCTCTAAAATATACAACTTTAGAAGCTCACTTAAAAACTTTTCATTTTGATTGTGATAAGTTACATTGCTTGTTACTGGAACATGATAGCAATCTATAGCTTTCTTTGCAGATTGGAATATTATAGCAATAACCCATGCCTGAGTGTGGGTAATGCTGGATTTACCCATGGTTGGTGTGGTTTGGTCACGACGGCGAAGCCCGAGTGGCCAAACAAAGCCAACCGTGGGTAAATCCAGCATTACCCACACTCAGAAGTGGGTTATTACTATTGTACAATGACATTATTTAAGAAAAAAAATTACTTTTCTTAAATAATGGCATTGTATAATGCTCCTTGCTGCCCTTCTGCAGCTGTCTGGTATTCTGCAGCAGTTCTGATGTACTGCGCATGCGTATACCTAAGCAGTACATCAAAGCTGTGGGCAAAAGCAATGGAGAAAGCAAGATCTCCGTTGCTTTTTACAAACTGTTTCGCTATGTTAAATGGGTTTAATATAGCGAGGCAGCTTTAAAAAAGCAACGGAAATCTCTGTATTTTTTATCATTGATAGGGTCTATCCTAATGAGAGGGGGGGCAATGATAAATTAGAAGGCGAAGTCAGAGAGATTAAATGGCAGCTGAGATTGAATGCTACCCATAAACTGGGGTTGAATGATTCTGTTTCAGTGGCCCCTATTCTTAAACAGAGAGCTAGTGTGGTTTAAAGTTTTAAGTTCAATTCACTTTATTTTATATTTTTTCATTTTTTTAACTGAATAATAGTATTGCTATATAATAAGAAATTGTTTTATAAAAAATCTTTTTGACTGATTGGGTAATGGTTTTGTAATTTGAATGAGATTTGATGACATCATTTAGTTAAGGACAAGTGTTTTTGATTGGTTGTTGTATATGCACTTGACTATTTAAATTGAATTTGTAATTATGTATTTTACAACTCTGAAGAAGCCAATATGATGTATGATGAAAGAGCTTAGTCATTTTTACTATTTTGACTACATGTGTTATTAAAGTCGGACTTCAAAGAATCCGCTGTTTGTGATACATTTTTTATTTTTTTGTTTGTCAGTATCACCAACTGGTTTTTCTCATTTTCTACATAGGGTTGGGGTGTCTTGTCAACTTTAGCCATCTCTCTCAATTCAATACTGCTATCTTCTGTCTTCACTAGACATACCAGGCAGACAAAAGTCTTCTGTCACATAATCTGTCCATCTCTTTGCTGGACACCTTTGTTTTATCTTGTCTTCTTCTCTTTCCCAAATCTTCCTCACCAGATATTTTTCTGCTTTTTCTTGCACATGTGCCCAAACCACAGTAATCTCTTCTCTTGGACCTTTTCTGCAATTTGGGGCTACTTGGACTTCTGCTCTGATGCCATCATTTCTTCTTCTGTCTCACAGTGTGCATCCTACCACACATCTCAGGTACTTCATCTGCATCACCTCTAGCTTCCTCAGTTGCTCTCCCTTTACTGCCCAGGTTTCTGTGCCATACAGTAGTGCTGTTCATACCACTGTTTTGTCCATCTTACTTTTCAGCTTCTTTGGCATTCATCTTTCACACACGACCCCTAACACTCTGTACCAGATGGCTGCAGCCTCTCTGAGTCTAACTTTGACTTCCTCATTCAGCCACCCATCCAAGATACATGAAGCTGTTAACCTGCTCCACTATTTTCCCTTCTATCTCAATTTTCAGGTTCTTCTGATTTCTGCTGTTTGCTGCCATTATAATTGTCTTATCTGTTCTCACTTTCATCCTGTATGACTTCAGTTTTTCATTCCATTACCCTATCATTTGCTGAAGATTTTGCCCATAATGCCACAGCATCTGCATACAGCAGTTTCACTAATATGCCTGTTCTGACCTGTTTGCCATTCACCAGCATGAACAGCAGTCGAGTCAGAGTTAAAACATGATGCACACCCACTCCCACTGGGAATCTTACTGTTAATCTGAACACGTTTTGTAATTGTGTCATTGGGCCCTTTTACATAGACTGCAGTAATTCTACCAGTGTTTTTGAGACATTGAACTATCATGGGACTGTCCAAATCAGCTTTCTAGGGAACTTATCACATGCTTTCTACATGTCTAGGAACACCCATTTGAACTCTTTTCTCATCTCTAACTTCTTCTCAGCTAACTGCCTCAATGCAAACATCAGGTCAGTTGTGCCGCACCCTGATCTGAATTTGAACTGCTCAACTACCATCTTTCTTTTGACTTGTCTGTATATCTGTTATATCTGTTTGTCAAACACAGTCTCCAAACTTTTATACAGCGTTACAAGAGTTTGATATCTTTATACTTTCCACAGTTGTGAATGCCTTCTTCGTTCTTGTACACTGGCACTACAATGCTTATTCTCCACATACCTGGGACATGCCTTTCTCTACATACTGCCATGAGTACCCTCTGAAGCTATTTCTCCCCTAACTCACCCAACATCTTGGTGATACCTGCTGTGCCCTCATGTGAGCCTGATGCTTCCCATAACTTCCCTTTCCTTAGCGCTGCTCTTACTTCTTCTAGGGCGGCCTCTTCTTCCTCTTTCTTCACCAGCTGTGTCTGAAGCAGTACAGCTTCTATGCGGTTTTCGTCATTCAGAAGCTGCTGGAAGTCCTCCTTCCATCAGACCTTTGATGTCCTGTGGATTGGAGAGCTGGTTGTTGCTGGTATCCCTGATGAATGCTGTCTTATGATTATCATATTTATCTTTCAGTCTTTGCCTTGCAACATGACAGCATTTCAGTGTGCCATCTGCTGAGCCACCTTCCAGACAGAGTGGCTCTGATGCCTTGTTATTTCCTATTGCAACTACTCTCTTAGCCTGTTTGTTAGCCAACCAGTATTCCTTCTTAGCCTGGGCTATCTTTTCTGTCTCACCACTTTTCCTGCACTCCTTCTTTCTTTTGATGACTTCTTGAGCTTCTGCATTTCATCACCAGCTTTCCTTATGTTCCTTATTCCCGTACCTGGATTGGCTGCATATCTGTTCGATGTTCTGCTGTTTTGAGGTGCTGCCATTCTGTTTCAGCTTCAGCTATTCATCTTCTTCCTGAAGCGCTACATCCTTAAGTATTTCCTTGAACTCTTGTGCTTTTATTATTGCTAAATAAAAACATTTTTCAAATGTTGCTCAAGTACTTCTATATTTTTAGGTATCTCCCGGTCTAATTTCTCCAAGTCTATTGGGTTTCTAATAGTATGACAGGAATGGACCCCATTCCTAAGTCAGGATACAATTAGATTTCATGAAATTAGTATTGTTTCAGTCTTTCAGTTTAACCAAGAGTGCTGTTCTCAGCATCCACAATGTGCCCAAACGTGTCTTTTTCTCTAACTCATATGGTGTTACATATATTTAGTATATCTAAGCATGACTGTAAAGTATTTTTATTAGGCCTCTTCCTCCTACTACTATTGGAACTGTCTGGTATCTTTCTGTACATTTCTTTCATTTCTGCATGCAGATCCTGACATTTTATGACTTTGTGTGTGTCTCTCTCTCTCTCTACAAAAGACATTATAATCACTGGGAATAGCAATTTCAATGATCAATGCTGCTTTTGTCTTTTTTTCATGGACTACTATGTCTGATTTTCTCACATGTATTTTGAAACCATTGGTTTGGGTGATCCCATGTGATACTTCATCATTCTCAGTAATGCATTGTGATCCCATGTGATATAAACTTCATCATTCCCAGTAATGCGTTGTGATCCCATGTGATATAAACTTCATCATTCTCAGTAATGCGTTGTGATCCCATGTGATATAAACGTCATCATTCTCAGTAATGTGTTGTGATCCCATGTGATATAAACGTCATCATTCTCAGTAATGCGTTGTGGCTCATGTGATATAAACTTCATCATTCTCAGTAATGCGCTGTGGCTCATGTGATATAAACTTCATCATTCTCAGTAATGTGTTGTTATCCCATGTGATATAAACTTCATCATTCTCAGTAATGCATTGTGGCTCATGTGATATAAACTTCATCATTCTCAGTAATGCGCTGTGGCTGATGTGATATAAACTTCATCATTCTCAGTAATGCGCTGTTATCCCATGTGATATAAACTTCATCATTCTCAGTAATGTGTTGTGATCCCATGTGATATAAACTTCATCATTCTCAGTAATGTGTTGTGATCCCATGTGATATAAACTTCATCATTCTCAGTAATGCGCTGTGGCTCATGTGATATAAACTTCATCATTCTCAGTAATGTGTTGTTATCCCATGTGATATAAACTTCATCATTCTCAGTAATGTGTTGTTATCCCATGTGATATAAACTTCATCATTCTCAGTAATGCGCTGTGGCTCATGTGATATAAACTTCATCATTCTCAGTAATGTGTTGTGATCCCATGTGATATAAACTTCATCATTCTCAGTAATGCGTTGTGATCCCATGTGATATAAACATCATCATTCTCAGTAATGCGTTGTGGCTCATGTGATATAAACTTCATCATTCTCGGTAATGCGTTGTGGCTTATGTGATATAAACTTCATCATTCTCAGTAATGCGCTGTGGCTCATGTGATATAAACTTCATCATTTGCAGTAAAGCGTTGTGGCTCTTGTTTCTAATGAGCTACTTCTATATTGTAGTGTTTACACAATCCCCAGTGCAACACTTGTGCCTTTCAGTTTACAGGCCCTCGGCCATGAGTGTATTACACCCAGTAACAAGATGTGTGCCTTTTTCTAGTTGTTTTTTTTTACAGTTTTTACAGAACCTAGGGCCTATACAAGCCTAGCCATAACAATTCCCTGGCTATTTCTTCCCACAGTATTCACTTCCCTGGAACCCTGTCTAGCAGGGCAACTGACGTGATCCCCAAGGTGAATTTCTTATCTCCCATCCAGTCATCAAGGTTCCTTTTGAAGAAGACCAAAGAGGCACTCTGCTTGACATGTATGGGCAGTCTATTCCAGAGTCTGGGGAGTGTCTGTGTCAGGAACCTATCCTTCCAGCATGTTTTGTTCATTGTGATGACAAGGTTTAGATCCTTGGAGCATGTGTCTCTGAGGGATTGAGATTTCTTTAAGTGTAGCATGTCCAGCAGCTCTGGGTTTGACGTGGCCTTGTATGTTAAGCAGAGATCGCCTCTGAGTAGACGATTTGCAACAGAGTATCGCTGGAGTTTTTTTAGACAGCCAGCATAGGGCATCTGCTTTAGGCCTGTGATTCTTTTAGTGAGGTATTTCTGCAGCCTTTCCAGTTGTTGCAGATGTCTTGAGAGGGACATACCAAATGGGGTGTTGTACTCTATAATGGGCCTAATGAGGGATGAGTACAGTGGGACATATTCAGTGGACTGTGTACACCAACATGTACATAGTCCACTATCCTGGCCACTATTATTTTCATTTCAATTTACCGCTCCTTAACCATTCTTGAGTCAAATCTCGGTCAACATGAGGTTGTTGTAGGCAGTCTCTGTATTTGCCATTATATTCATGGAGTTTCCAATTTTCTTTCCTTCTCATCTGATCCTTTTCCTTATATTTTTTCTGTTTTATGGCACATTGAGTTGTCTGATTTTTATCTTCATCTTCTAGTTTGATTTCCATTACCACTTCACATTGAAACACTTCTGCTAAACTAAGCAAGGATGTCATCTTAGACTTCTTTTCCTCATGTTTTAAAACTTTTGCTATGTTTAGATCTGGCAAGATCAGCAGCTATGCATGCAGTTCCACGATTACAGATTAATACATGTAATCAGTTTCAAGGACATCCATACCTCTTTCAGAGCAAGATATATACAATGTTGATATACACTGATTTTTGTATATCATTTGATAAGCATGATGATTTTTTCTTGTTTTCCTGTCCAACTGATCCGAAACTTTTTGGGGCCAGTCAATCACCCCAAAACTGTAAGTTAAGACAGGAAGACCAACTGGTTTACAGCTTGGGCTTTATTCCTAGGTGACAAGGCAGTTTTCAGTATTAGTTTTAGTCTTCTGAAGTATTTTTTATGAGTTGTATTCTCATTTGTACATGTTTTCTTCCAGTCATTCACTTATTCCTACATATTTATACACTGCCTCTTGCTCAAGTTCTTTTATATCACATTCCTTTTCCAGGCTGATGTTTTCTTGGTGTTGCAGTTTTCCTGCTTTAAAGGTTGCTTTTGCACATTTATCAAAACAGATGACATTCATATATCATCTGAGAACGTTTTAACCATTTGTAGTTATGCTATCAAATCCTTATCCGCTGAACTATAGAATTTTAAATCATCCACAAAATGTGGATGAGGTGTTGTTCAAAAAGGTTGGTTTTTGGGAGCCAAATTGTAATCATAACATAATCTCTTTAGTAAATAGCTTAATGTGTTAAGGGCAAGACAAAACAAAAACAGTGATAGAGAATCACCATGGAATATCCCTCTTCGAATTTTTATCTCGGGGATAATAATTTTCCTTTTGTCATGGCTCAATTCAGAGTGGTTTGCCACTGTTTCATGGTCACTGTAATAGTAGTTAGTCAGTGTAAAATGTAGCTAATACATCTGCAAGCATTCCTTTATCCTTGAAAGTAGAATGCGGTCATATGGTTTTTGTAATTTATCCATGACATACTTAGATTCTTGCCTTTTTTTATAATTCTCTATTATGACTTTATTTAGCAACAAATGATCCTTTGTTCCATATGACTTTCTTTTGTTACTCTTTTGTTCTACTGCAATAATTGTTTCTTTTTCCTAAATTACTATAAACTCTGTCTGCATGAATATATATAGCTTTTATATTGTCAGGAGGAAAGTTATTGGTCTATAGTTTTCAGGATGGCTTGACAGTTTACTTTTAAAGAAGAGTACCATTTTGGTGTCAGTTTGGGGTGCTTATGTATGTAATTCTTACTTCGGGCTAAGAAGTTAATGCTTTTACCCAGAATGTAGATACTGCACCTGTACCGGGTCTATGCTATTTCGTCGAATGGCTATTGAGCGAATAGCCATTCGTTGAAAACCAATTTAGCAGAGCTGCTCTTCACTGAATGGTGAATTTTAGCTGGGGCAAACCAGGGGTTGGCCACCATCTGGAATTTGCCCTTTTCCCCACTATAGTGCGATCTTGGAATTGGAGTATTTAGCTGGGGGGTGTACAGGTTTTAAATTTTCTTTTTTTTTTTTTTTTGTGGTTGCTCGGTTGGCCATCGGCTTGTTTGCCCTTCTTAAAATTTGCCATTTGATGAAGAGTGGCTTTGCTAAATAGGTGTTCGACGAATGGTATTCACTGAATAGCCATTCAACAAATAGACCCACCTGGACCTGGAGTTTTCCATTTAGGAACTTTTCTTGATTTTGTTTCAATTTCTCTGGCTTTTACTTCATCCCATTTCATATCCTCTACATTAGAGCTCCTTACTATTTCTGTCCATTCAGCATCTTTGTTGTGATCAACAGGGTCTTCATAAATACCTCTTTAAAATGTGCCCATTTCTTCTTTTTTATGTGTTTTTCTATTCATTTTGCTTTATTTCCCAGTTCTCTTTAAAATGTTTAGGGTTATCCATAAATTGCTTATTTTCTACTTTTCCTGTATATTTACTTGCATACCTTCTAAGTTTTCCTGTTTGTGTTGATATTTTTAGTTTATTATTGGCAATAGTATGTCATAAATCTTGATCTGTTTTGATACTATGCATTGCTTTTATCATCTTTTTCTAAGAATTTTTGATGATCTGTTCCCTCTTGTATTTTTATCAGAGAGCGATGCTTTTGTCTTAATTGTTTTATAGCTTTCTTTATCTGATGATTCTGTGGTGGCATTTTACTTCCTTTCCTTTGTTTCTATCTGTTTTTGTGGTAGCACTTTAGCCATTATTAGATTATCTGAAGAGTAATATAATCTGTTTATTTCTGTTATATTGTGTGATTTTTTTCTTAATAGTCCTGATTACTGTGTTCGTCAGTTTTATTGATCTTCTAACATTTTGGGTCTTATTTCATTTTTGCAATTTATTTCTTTTATCTGTCTTAATATGTCTATCCATCTCTATTAAACCAAGCAGGTCTTCCCTTAAATCAGTTTATTCTGGATTGAGAGCTTTTTCTTTGCTCTCTGTTTCCCATAAGTAATCTATAGAAAGTTCCAGAAAATCATTCTGTGCCATATCCTCTTCAGATGCACCCTGCTTGATATACTGCTCTGTCATATGGGAAACCATTGGGCTATCATTCTGCAATATTACCTGCTTTTCCCCTATCTGTGCAACTTAAACTGGACTTTCATACTTGTAGCTTACAGAAGGTTCCAGAGCATCACCATGTTGGAAATCCTCTTCTAATGCCTCCTGCTCCTCTTGTTGCTGCGTAAGCTGGGACCTGTAATTCCATCATGCTGCAACATTGCCGGTGTTGGATTAGTTATTAGTGTGATTTTCATGATGTTACTTTAAATCTTTTGTTTGTTTGTTTATACTGTGTTATTTCTTTTTTAGATTATATAAATTCCTGCCATGCATATTATATGTATTTTCTGATAAAGTATTTTTTTGTGAATAAAAGTGCTCAAAGTAAAGCTTTGAATTTAAGTGGATCATCTTTGTTTTCTTTTTTTGGTTTCAACACTTTCTAAAATGTCAGCTTATGGAGTGGTGCCAGTATCTTTCTTAGACCTTGATACGCACTGTAAACAGATAACCCTTGGTCTACAGAAGCTGAATCTTGCTCATAAATGCTACCAGATTTAAGAAATGAGATTTGCCTTTATCCATATGTTGAAGTAAACTACTGCCTTTAAAGGATTTATTAACAATAATAAAATTGTCTTTATTAGACTATCTTGGATCACTTGCTGAAATGCTTACTATAAATACAATGAATTTGATTAATAAAGTTGAATTACACTTTAGTATCCATCAAAAATTGATAGAGTAAACATTGTGTTACTGAAAAATATAAATCTTTTGTAACTGACACAGTTGATAGTGTGCATATATAAAGCATTATGTAAATTTTTATCTTTAAAGTCTCTTAGATGTTCTGCAATCCGGTTACATAACTACCGTGTAGTTTTTCCTACATAGTATCCTGGGCATGCTATGCAGGTTGCTAAATATACAACCATGCTAGTATTACAATTACAGTGGCTTGGGCAATTCAAAATGCGGTTGTAACTGCTAACTGAGACACAGGGTCCATCATTGATGTATTTACAAAGCCTGCATGGACCACATTTATACATCAAAGATTTATATGTTTCTTGGGCTTTAATTGCTACTCCAAAATGTTCTTTATATTTTTGCCCCTACTATAAACTACTCTCGGGCTTCATGCCCACTTTATACTTCATATCATTATCGAAAGTCATCCCATAACCTATTAAGGCTAGACACCAAAAGGGGCATTTCTTGATTATATTATAAAATTAGTGCATGATTGTTAATTGATGGTTTAGTGGCTACCTTGATTACATTTTCAGGCATTTTTAGGATAAGGTAAAATAAAGTATTTCTCTTCCTGAACACTTCCTTCTTAACATTGAGTAACAGCTTAAATGGATACCCCCATCCCTGAACATGCCTATCGAAGTGTATATTTCTTTTTGAAAAGAATCATCATCACTGATAAGACATTATAATCTGACCATTTGTCCCTTAATAATACTTCCTCTTTGATGTGCTGGATGGCAGCTGTCATAATGAAGCAGCATATTCGAATATGTTTCCTTCCTATAAATACTGCTTGACAACATGCTGTTGCCTCCCTCGTTTGTCAAATGGATGTCTAAAAGGTCAGTTTCCGTGGTGTGCCATTTATGTGTACATTTTAGGAAGGTGATCATACCAGTGAGGTAGACAAAAAACTGAAGTGCTTCACTTTTGAGTTGGTGATACTGTTAAATAGGTTATATAACAATAGAAATGAACTGCTGACTTAGAACAAGAAGGAAAGGTTTCAGCAGAAGAAAGACACCCTCCACAGCTTCAATAAGCAAATTAGCATCTTGTTAGGTCCTCAAAAGCTAACTACGAAACAAAATTAGCATCCCTGGCTGAGAAAAATCACAAGGCATTTTATAACTACATCCCAAATCTTAAAGAGAAGGCTGAGATTTGGGCTGAACTAGTACTGGACAATACCACTCATACAGAACCTGCGAAAATTGCCATCCTGCTAGCAGACAGGTTCAGCAAAAACTTCACTCCACTGTCCCCACCAATCATACCCCAAAATATACCTGTCGCCAGTCCTCTACCCACTATCTCCAATGAGCAGATCATAACCACCCTCTCCAAGGCCAAAAACACAGGCTGCATAGCACGGGACAACATCCCAGACTGCTTACTAAACAGTCTAAAAGAGGAGCTGGTGGAACCATTGGGTACTCTCTTCAACCACAGTCTAAGTACTGGCTTTGTCTCACCCAAATGGAAAACTGCAATTGTGATCCCCTTGCACAAACAGGATCCCTCAACCAGCCCTGGTAATTATAGACCCATAAGCATAACCAGCCTTATCTGTAAGGCTATGGAAGTAATCATCATGGCCCTAATCAACAAGGATATAGGAGGCCTTCAGACTCTTGACCTGACCCAATTTGGTGTTGTTAAAGGGAGATCATGCTTGTCAAACCTGGTGGAATTCTTTGAAAATGTCATCAAAGCCTTGGATGAAGACAAAATAGCGCATACCGCCTAACTTGACTTAGGCAAGACCTTTGGCACTATCCCACACTCAGGCATCATCATTAAACTCACCCAGCTAGGGATAAACCCAAATGTCATTAGATGAGTAGCCAACTGGTGCACCAGCAGAATGGATACAATCAAGTAGGGGATTCCACCTCTATCAGCAGACCTGTTACTAGTGGTGTTCTACAAGGATCTGTGTTGGGTCCACTTCTCTTTGAAATCTATTTCTCAGAAGTTCAGGCTAAAATAGATGATCTGTTGCTTACCAAGTTTGCTGATGACTACAAACTAAGTGCAATCACTGAAACCCAAAATGATGTTACCATACTACACAAAGGGTTTACATACACAAATGATTGGTGCCAAAGCTACTGACTTAAACTTAGCACAAAAAATGTATTATCATCCCCTTCAGTAAAGGTGAAGTCCCTGCAAATTCCAACATTAACAATACCTCCCTAAGTTCAAACTCAGTGATGAGAGACTCAGAAATGCAGGTTGATAGCAGCCTTAACTTCAATAATCATGTTTCTGCAGTGGTGAGGAAGACCTTCTACATTGCCCATCTCATAAGTAAGGGAATACCATCCAAAACAAATGAGATTATAACTCCTCTGTACTCATCCCTCATCATCAGACCAATAATAGAGTACAATGATCCCTTTTGTATGAACCTCACCAGACACCCACAGCAGCAGCTGGAGAGACCTCAGAGGTTTCTCATCAACAAAATTCAAGGCCTTCATCACATGACCTACACAAACAGACTGAAGGCACTGTCACTATACTCTGTGTCATATAGGCTGCCTAGAGGTGACTTGTGCCTGGTCTACAGACCATTCTCAGACTCTGCCTTTACAAAAATGCTGCACGTCTGCAAATCTAATGGGATAAGACTCATTCACTCTAGATGCCTTAACCTAGCCTGCAACATAAACAGAACTTGCTGGAGAGACAGATATGTCACCCAGAGGCGGCCACTCCTCTGGAACAAACACCCAATTCAAGTTAAACAAATCTCCTCAATGACCCAATATAAGCATAACTTAGACAGCTGGATGGGAAACCATAAATTCACCCTGGGGGTTTCACTTATGCCCCTTTTGGATAGGGACAGTTGGTGGTGATCATAAATCCACACCCTAATATAGGCTAGTTCTCTCGGTCTATGAGGGAACAAGGGTAAAACATGGATAGGCTTGTAAGGGCTCCAGGGCCAATAGCCTAGTAACCTCCTATGATTCTATGATCCTATGATGATTAAACTCCTTTGTACATCTTTTAGGAGCTATTACGTCTAGGAAGGTTGGGTCTTTCATGGCTCAAAATGTTAAACATGGCTCACCATGGAGGAGTCTATAGAGTTGAGAACACAGAGACAGGATGAGTGATTGGCCTGGATTGCAAAGGTACATGATACATGTGACTTTGTTGTTAGGAATCTCTAAGGTCTTTCCAAATGAATAATATGTTTTCATAAATATGTACCAAAGGGGTATATTCAATAATAAGATGGATAAGAGACAAGTAGAGATAGTTACATTTCACTTGGTTTAATGTTTATTTGGTCAACAAAGTACAATGAAGTGAAGTCTGCGTGACTTGCAGTTTGAACAAACATCTCAATGGCTGATAGTTTATTTGACAAAAATAAGTGGCTTAGATAGGGAGGAGGTTTGTGTGTATGGGGGTGTCTGTGTGTGTGCGTTAGGGTTTGAATAGTGGTGAGGTAAAGGGATAAAGTGTATGTGTGTGCAGGTGTGGGCCAGGGTTAATGTAATTGTCAGGTAAAGGGCTAAATGTAGTGCATGAGTGACAGTGTGCGCGTGTGTGTGTGGGGGGTTAGGGTTAAAGTACAAGTTAGGTAACAGGATAGATTGGGGGTATAAAGAAAGGTTAACATGATGTGGACACCTTGAGTAAACTTTATGAAAATATAGACAGGAGACGAACAGTGATAGGGCTGTCTATGAATTCAGAAAGACATGTCAAGGCATACACCTTGTGGAAACCTTTATAGTATTTTGTGTGTGTGTGTGTGTGTGTGTGTGTGTGTGTGTGTGTGTGTGTGTGTGTGTGTGTGTGTGTGTGTGTGTGTGTGTGTGTGTGTGTGCACGTGTATACATACAGTACAGTATAGGCACACTATGGTATCTATAGTAAATAGTATTGTATTATAAATAATGCAATATTATTGTATTGTAAATACAATATTAGTAAAGCAATAATTAGTATATATATATATACAGTAAATACACAAGAATATATTATATTACAGTCAAGGAGTGGAAACACATTTGTCACAATTAAATCAACTGTACAACAGCTGATTCATGGAGACACAGATACCACAATTCAAATAGTGCATCAAGATACAAACATGTAATATTGTAACACGGTTTCAGACTATGAATGCAGATGTTGTTAGGGAAGTGAGGGCATGGTGCTAGAGTTTCTTGAACAGTGCAGTTTTAAAAGAAACAACTATATGAACAGTGTGGTAAAAAGGGAAAATACAGAGCAATATATAGTGATGGGAGAATGACAGAGCTGTAAGGAGGGGAAGTATGCGGCAATACTGTAAGGAAATAAACTATGATTTGAACAGTGTGAGGAAAGTACAGAGCTGAAATTGGTTTAGGTCATTTGGGAGGGAATTTCAGAAAGGCGCCCACTGGCTAGTGTACTCTGGGAACAACGGCGGTGCTGTAAAATGGGTCTATAACATAAAGTCAAATGCTGAAAAGTCCGAAGCACAAAACATCGAATTTCAAAGCTCTAAATCTGACAACATCGAATGTAAAATGAAAAAAACACTAAATACTCAAAACAAAACAAAAAATCGCTCTATGCAGGGGGCCAAGCCCCCCCTGCACCCCCCCACACACCCCCACTACTTAAATATACCAACTCCGAGATTGCACTACAGTACAGTAAAGGGAAATCTTCCCTTGCTGCACTCTATGGCAATCTCCGTTCTACGCTTCAACGTTTTTGAACTTCAAGGTTTCCAGTTCGAAGTTGTGTGCTTTGGACTTTTCAGCTTTCAAAGTTATGATATAGATTCTGTAAAATTAATGTGAAGCCCTTGGATCAACAACAGCAATAATGATTAAACAGGAAAGGTTCTAGTAAAAGAGAAAATAGAGGGTCAAATTCTAAATTTGGGGCCATAAATTGAAACAGCCTTGCTTACACAGCTAGAGCAAGGCATAGGAATGTGAAAGGACAGTCTGGAGGAACCCAGGGAGCAAAGGTGATATAATATGTAGATGGAAGAAAAATGACAACAATGAGCAGCACTTTTCCGAAATCCTGCAGTAGACTGACATCGAAGTAGGACTGGGTCTCAGTTGTGTGCCTTTTGTATATCAGAATTTCTCCAGCCAGCTCAACCATAACCCTGAATGAGATAAACTGAGTATAAAAAAATTAATCAGTAAGTGAATGAATTAAGAAATGAAAAATGAAAACGTGATCTGCATGACTTGAAATTCAGTAAAAAGAAAAGAAACATCAGAGGACAGTAAAAGTGGCAGAACTGGAATTCTAGAATAGAATAGATTAGAAGAAAAGAAAAGATGTGTTAATCATAGATACTTTTGTAATGTAACATACTGCTATCTGTTTAAAAGAAGCGCCCATGAGTAAACAGGACTCTGCAGAGAATCACTCTCAGGCTTGCAAAGACAGTAAACTTACCCCAATTACAAACTTCATATCAAGTACACAGAGCAGCTAATTTTAGAAGTGTAGTTAGAATAAATCCCTATTTTTGTCCCTCTGTTAGGGAATCAGAAATGCCCCAGAAAGAATTGCTGTACATCACCCCCAAAAAAACACTCAAGTTCTCCAGAAGGATATTTACCACTTTTGGCTGGTCATGGGTAAATCCTTATCACTTATGCTCAGAAATTATGTTTTCTTTATATTTAACACCATTGTACCTATTCCATAAATAAATTTGTGTATTGTTATAAAAAAAAATATATCAGTGGCCTGGGACTACAGCCACTATATACCAAATGTCCATAGCTCTATGCGTACATAAGCTGCTGTTTTACTTAGAAACACTGGCCAACTGAGGTAGTTACTACTTAATTCTAAAAAAAATTGCATTATGTTTGTAATTTTCTTTTATATGACTAATACACAACATAAATTGCACATCAGCAGTTACATAAAATAAAAAACTGAGAAAGTATGCATGGATTAGAGGTGTAGGTTGCATCCTGAATAGATTAATTGCAACATCTGTAGTCTGCATGTGAATAAAACATTTAACTACACTCATCCCTATACTTTTATTTCTGTGAATTTATGCACTTTTACAAAAGACAAAAGATAAATAAGATTAACATGCAATTATGTAATGAATAGCTCTCAAATAAACGTGCGAGCAGTTTAAGAGGAAATGGAAAATTATAACACAAATTGACAGAGAGATTTTTTTTTTAGACAACTTAAAAAAACACTGGAAGGCTTTTAAAAATATATACATAGAGATTTTACACATTAAACTCAAAATGATAGATGACCAGACCATGGTTGTGATGTGTCTGTTACATCCAACATAGCAGAGAACAGATGCCACATTAGACGCTGCACAACTGTGTCCTTCTGTTAACTTATTCCCTTTTGGGGTTTTCAGCTTCTGCATACATAGGCTTGTTTTCTTGTAGAAAGCCAGTAATTGTTTGTATTTTCAATCTATTAAACGTGTCTGTTTCTTTTTATAGGCAAGTTAATGTCCCTAGTGTTCCAAGAACATTGATTAGTGATTCTTAATTGATTCACAGTAAGATACCGGTACTCTTCCCAGAAAGGCTGCATTTATGCAAAAATGTCAGAACGTGTTTACTAAGACTTTCTTTATTAACTATGTAAAACAACTTAAGTGTAAATATATTTTTCAATGTAACACAGAAGTTTGGTCTCTTTACATGACACACTCAGAAGTCACAGTACATGCAAGTGGAGGGTGTAAGATTAAAACTTAGACCTATAGAAAATACATTGTTTAAAATGTATTGTCTGACCCCCTTCCCCCATATTTCATCCAAGTCGTAAACCTTGGTGGATCAATAATAGCAATAATAATGACACAAGTCTGTAGAAAAGCTTGAAACAGCAACCTAGTTTTATGAAAAAAATAGTCTGTCAGTACTAGACAGTATAGTTTGATATACTAGTGAAATTGCCTTAAAAGAGACATTTTAATGTCAAAATGGCTTTTAGAATCTGGTACTGTGTTTTGCTGCACTCTTGCTCATATTGTCTACCTGCTTCCATAGGTTCATAGGTAGGTACTAGGCTATCAGCCCTGGGGCCTATATAAGCCTAGACAAAAAGGTTCCCTGGTTTTTGCCACCCAAGAAAATTATTTTCCTGTGCCCCTGTCGAGCAGTGCCACAGAAGTGATCCCCAGGGTGAATTTTCTATTTCCCTTCCAGTCGTCAAGATTTTCCTTAAAGAGGGCCAATGAGGAGCTTTGCTTGCCATGAATGGGTAGTTTGTTCCAGAGTATGGGAAGTCTCTGGGTCAGGAATCTATCCCTCCAGCATGTTGTGTTTATTTTGGTGACAAGATTTAGGTGTGTGGAGCATGTGGTATGGAGAGATTGGGATTTCTTTAAGTGTAGCATGTCCAACAGCTCTGGGTTTGGCATAGCTTTGTATGTTAGGCAGAGATCGCCTCTGAGTAGGTGATATGCAATGGAGTAGAGCTGGAGTTTTTTGAGACGGTCTGCATATGGCATCTGTTTGAGGCTGGTAATCTTCTTAGTGAGGTATTTCTGTGGCCTTTCCAGTTGTTGTTGGTTTCTTGTGAGATACATGCCCAACGAGGCATTGTACTCTATAATGCGTCTGATGAGGGATGAGTAGAGAAGAACAATGGCCTCCTTTTTTTCTAGAGGAGAACCCTTTTGTGATGAGGTGTGCCTTGTACAAGGATTTCCTGACTACTGATGGCGATGTGGTTATCTCTTGTGTAAGATGGCAGCTTTGTGGAGGAGAAATCCATTAGGGTTAGGTAAGGGGTTAGGATTAATTATAAACAGATATATATTTTGTGGTGTGTGTGTGTGTGTGTGTGTGTGTGTGTGTGTGTGTGTGTGTGTGTGTGTGTGTGTGTGTATGTGTGTGTGTGTGTGTGTGTGTGTGTGTGTGTGTGTGTGTGTGTGTGTGTGTGTGTGTGTGTGGTGCGTGCATGTGTTTGTGTGTGTGTGTGTGTGTGTGTGTGTGTGTGTGTGTGTGTGTGTGTGTGTGTGTGTGTGTGTGTGTGTGTGTGTGTGTGTGTGTGTGTGTGTGTGTGTGTGTGTGTGTGTGTGTGTGTGTGCATGTGTTTGTGTGTGTGTGTGTGTGTGTGTGTGTGTGTGTGTGTGTGTGTGTGTGTGTGTGTGTGTGTGTGTAGGTCTCTGTAGCTATATCAGTATCTGGAAGCTCAAATACATGTTTTTAGTTAAAAGTGTTGGGTTAAGAGCATGTGCTAGTGCTTACATTTTATAGTTAGCCTAAGAGGATATATTTTAGTGGCATGTATGTGTGTGTGTGTGTGTGTGTGTGTGTGTGTGTGTGTGTGTGTGTGTGTGTGTGTGTCTGTGTGTGTTTGCACGCATGTGTTTATGTGTGTGTATGTGTTTGTGTTTTTGTCTGTGTGTGTGTGTGTGTGTGTGTGTGTGTGTGTGTGTGTGTGTGTGTGTGTGTGTGTGTGTGTGTGTGTGTGTGTGTGTGTGTGTGTGTGTGTGTGTGTGTGTGTGTGTGTGTGTGTGTGTGTGTCCAAATGTCTTTTATAATGGTACAGTTAAGGAAAAGGGTTTTCATAAGTTAAAGTGTAGGGTTAACATTAGAGACAGTATCAGCATTAATGTTGACAAGCATGAATAATATGAAGCAGGGGATTTACAATAAACACATAGACCAACGGACCTTCATTCCTTTTATTGAGATCATTTACAGATAACAAGCAGGATCCTTGTTTACTGTCTGACCACAGCCTAATTCTAGCCCCTTTTGTAGTGTCTATGCTAATTTCCTTCTCGTTTTGTTCTTGACCTCTGTATGGATGTCACTGTATTGCTGTGCCTCTATCCTTATACTGAGTGAGTGAGCATATCAAACTGTTACTTTGCTTCTTTCATATGAAAGACATTGGTCTGCCACTAGGTATTAAACCTATTCTCCCTCTATACCCACATTTTTCATGATACTTTATTTAATATGGGGAATATCTTTCCTAATATTACAGAGTCAAATTGGAGTTTGCAGCCACAAGATGTAACACTTTTCTTAGAACTGTTTGTATGCCTGCATTTGTGAGTGGGTACTCCTTTTTGTCATCATAAATGCACATTACTTCCACTTTTTGCTTGTTACGTATTTTGAGTTTAGATACTAGGGGATCCTAAATGCTTCCAGAATCTAGCAGAGCCTGAACTTCTCTTCCTTCTAGAAATACAGTACAGTTAATCAGCTTCACTGTACACAATGCTGACTCTATTATTCTACCTGTAGTCTTATCATACTCTGTAGGAACAACCTCAATTATTAATAATATTTATTTTATTTGATCAATTTGGTAGCCAAATAAGCCCACTGAATAAAAATACTTTTTAGGGGTGACACAGGAACACTTTCTTATTAAGTGATTTCCTCAGATTCACACAGTAGGCAAAGGGAGTGAAATGGAATCAAATCCTGTACCTTTTGTCACAAAAGGAGATGCTGCCAGCCTAGCTATCTGAAATTTTGTAAATAGTTACATGTCATTTGTGAATATCAACACGATTTATATAAGATGTTTGTGTTACAACTGTATTAAAACTGTATGCCATATAAGATGGTTTGTACAGACATATGTGCTGAAGAGATATTTTACAAAGTGCTGTTTGAAATGTATCAACAGTGTACCCTACTAGAATAGAACAGAAATATACATGCACTATTGTAACTGTTTAAATGTATATTTTAACAGTGGAAACTGGAATACAGGAGGTTAACTTCAGAAAAAATAATTGAAATTATATTACTTTATGGCTAGGTCATAAAAAGATTATCTTTCAGTTTCAGTGCAGCAACAGACCCAATGTCTAAAACTAGTGAGCTTTCTGTATTGTCTTGGAAGTGTTTTATAGTTTTATGACTTCAAGGATCTGCCTTAGATCTGAGGAAAAGCCCTTGTCTATGTATTTTTACAGGTAGATGCTAAATGCTACCAGCTGCCATCAATGGTTGTTTTGGGGCCTGGGAACTAGGAGTCAGATGACAAGAAATGATGTCATTCTACAAGGCTAGCCCAGCAGTAATATTTGAGACATTAATTTGAGAACTCTCTGAGTGACAGACAACATTCTGTATTCAGTCCTAGATCTGACAAGATCCATTCACCACATATCTGCATTGCTCTGAGTAAGTAAGTCTAGGGAACAGTATCATTCTTTTGCATATAGTCAGGAATATAGCAAAGCTTAATTTAGATGTTTTCCTTTATTTATTTGAGACTGCAATGTAGTTTGCAATATTTCCTGTGATTCTGAACTCTGATGTCACTGTAATTATATACTGAGTATTTTCTTGTTCTTTTATTATTTATTATTAAAGATATTTAAATATTTCATTATGGCTGATCTTATTAGAGCTATTTAAGTTCTGAGAGTACTTGCATATTTATTTGGTGACAGTGTGGGACACTCCTAATAGCCTTGCTCTTGGTCAAACTATCATTTGTATTAATAGAAACATTATACAGTAAGATTGGACACCCTTTATTAAGGGCCTTAAAGTAGCTGATAAGGAGTGACTGATGGTAGTGGAAGCTACCTTATAGTCTGGGCAGAAGCGGGCATAGCTAGTAAACCTGTGCCAGCCTTTTCTAGGTGTGTGTGTGTAAATCAAACCATAAGGAGTGTGTGTGTCAGCTATTTGGGTAGGGACACAAAGCACTGGTGGGACAGAGACAGTGCTGGAGGCCTTGGCTTAGTCATTCAGCTGAGATATCAATTCTATAGCTGTGCCAGTGGGGAGTCTTATTGGGTATCTGGAGAAAGAGGGTGAAACCAGCCCCAGACTGATTGTGGTGTCTGTGTGCTCTTAAGGGAAATTGCACATGATGAAGAGAGCTCCATCTGGAAATACTGTGTGTGTACTTGTCATTCTCCCAATGTAAGTCCCCCACTGTTGCCAGTGGTGAGGACTGAGGCTTCTTGATTACTGGTACACTGGTGGGGTGTCACACCTTTGACAACAGGTAGCAGATTAATTAACAATTCAGTGTCTTAGGGCAGCCGCGGTGCTGCAGCAAGGGTGGCCACGGTGGTGCAGCGGATAGCATTGCCACCTCACAGCAACAGGTTCTCCAGTTCAATCCTTGGCTGGGGTGCATTCTGTGTGGAGTCTGCATGTCCTTCCTGTGGTCGCGTGGGTATCCTCCTGATGCTCCAGTTAAGTCCCACATCCCAAAGACATGCTGTAGGTGGATTGGACACTCTAAATTGACCCTAGGCATGTGTGTGTGTGTGTGTGTGTGTGTGTGTGTGTGTGTGTGTGTGTGTGTGTGTGTGTGTGTGTGTGTGTGTGTGTCTTCTGTGGAAGGCTGGGCACCGGGTTGGCAACTCTAGACTGTAAAACTACACTGCCAATCATGAACAGACATGTGATCCTCTGTGGCGACCCCTAACCGGGAAAAGCCGAAAGAAGTAGAAGTGTCTTAATCTTCTATGATATTTACGTCATGGATTTCAGCTTTTACCTTTCTCCTACTAGCATTCTTTTCTCTATTACTACTGTACAAATTGGCAATCTGACCCCTTACCCACATCTGAAACAAGTTAACACATTACTTGACACTTTTCTTTTTGTTTTTTTTTTTTTGTTTTACAAAAGATGACAACAATTCTATCATATTAAAAACAGATCTATATCACATCATTGAACTTTTATTCAAAAACTAATCACTGAACTGCAATTGTTGAACTCCCTGTTCAACAAATGATCTAAACATTGAATTGGAATTCATCAAAATATTTTAGTTGGCCAACACCATGAAAGGTACACTTTTTTTACATTTTTGTAGGGGGGGGGTTGCATCCCCCATATCCCTGCAAGTTAAATATACCCACTCCGAGATCACATTACAGTGAGTTAATAGGTAAATGATGACCAGTTGGCATGATAATCATCACAATGTTTTTGTCAGAATGGCCAACTAAAACAATTCAATGAATCTGAATTCAGAGTTTAGGTCATTTCATAAAGAATGAAAGAACATAGAACTATCAGCCAGATAGTCACCAGGTGTGTGTGGTGAAGGGATTAGAGAAAAGAAAAGAATTTGAGATCATTGTTTGACTTCTGAAAGAGAGAAAAAATAGCTGCCCTGAATAGGCCAATGACAATGTGATGTTATAAAATTATAGAATATTTTGTGAAGCACGGGAGGGAATTTAGTTGCTTTCATGAAAAGTTCCAGGCTAGAAAAGGGTGCCACTTTCAAGGCTGCCTTCATACTTTTCTTCCGTATCTAAATTATAAAACCAGAACATTTACTCAAAGTACTGATCTGCAGACTGAATTAAATCCTGCCTTTTCTTGCTGAAGCTTAAAGTGCTTCATCACACTTTTTATAAACTTTACATCATGTTGTAACTTAAGTGCAGCAATGCATTTTGCACTCCATCATGTCAATATTATGTGGGTGGTTTCTTAATAAAAACTTCATAACTTCTTATTAAGTATATGTCCACATAATTCTACTGTATCCCTTGGTGATGTATGTGTAAAGATAGCATAGGAGTATATCCATAGTCTTTAACAGATGGGGCTTTGTGCACAAGCTGTGGTGGGCACCCCCATGCTATCCCTAAATTGTATCCCTGAGGGTATAGTTTACTGTTCTTTTTGGTGATGTTACATAGAGAAAATACTATTTTATAAATTATTTTAATTTAAAACATGACCTTGTATAACAGGAATGATGAGGAAGAACTACTATCACCACATTACAAACACCATATGCCAATGTGCATATGCTAAGTACAAATGTGCAATGAATAGGGTGGGAGGATGGCACAATGGTTAAGGTGTTTACCTTGGAGACACAACATGCAGGGTTTGATTCTCACATGGGGTAATTGGTTAGGCTTAAATTGGCCAACAAAGGTAATAAGCCTAATGCTAATCTATGAACCCTTTAACCAGAAAGTATTCAAGTAAAACAGTTCCTTAAGGATAACACATAGTACTAGATAGTCTGCAAGTTTCTTACCATCCATAAAAACACAAAAAATGTTATGACTAATAGAATGAGTGGAGTACCTAAAGCATGGCTTATGTATTAATTAGGTGCAAGCAAGGTCAAATTTGTCATTCACTTTATAAAATAATGAGTTTAACTATTCAGATCTTTAGAACTACATTTCCCAGAAAAAGCTTAAGTTTTTATCTTGTATATTATATACTAGAATAACAACATTTATTATACTTCCTCTCTGGATTCTGTGTGTGAAAAATACATAGTAACATGTTTTGCTTTCTTCCTTTATCAATACAATAACCGACTGATCTGATCTAACACATCTCTTTCCAATTTCATGAGCCTTTCATACTGAAACTACTAATTACATTAGCTACTTAATGGATTGCCTCTGGACTTTAGATATACAGCTCTGAGCCTATTTAAGGTCAGGAACTGCAGTGTGGCCATTGGTATTACATTACCTGACAGTTTTAGTTGCTTATAAGTTAAGTTGCCTTAAATATATATCCTCTTTTTCCCAAACATTACTCACATGGAGGGTGGCTTTGCCCTCTGTGTAGTCTTATCTGTATATCAAAGTCTAAGACTGCCATCAGAAGCTGTGGACAACTATTATAGAAGCTACAAAGGCTTCTGTTTAGCATCCGACCCATTAGAAAATTGTTTGTTACCCGCACTAACAAATGCCTATCTGCCTACAAAATTTTATAGAAAAACAGGGTGGGAGGATGGCCTAATGTTTAAGGTGTTTGCCTTACAAACACAAGGTGCAGGGTTTGAGTCTCACAAGGGATAATTAGCTAGGCTTAAAATGGCTTGCAAGGGCAGTTAGCTTAGTACTAATCTATGAACCTATGAACAGCAAGATTGACAAGATCTCTCTGTTTCTACACTGCTTTACAAGCTTCTTATTGTAAGTATTACATTGTTAACTGGTTGAATGTAAGATTATGCTAGAGACACAGTAGGGACCACCTCACTATGAAACAAACAAGACTTCTTGGTATGTGTGTGTTAGCAAGATATGTCCACTACACACGTTGACCTCTTTTCAGGGGTGATGTGACTTGGGAGATTTGTTCTGTTTATGTTATACACTCAGAATAATACAATATGCAAGCAAAGATTCTAGAGATCAAATGCAGGTCAACTGGAAATCATTTATTCTTAGTTCTTCACAAAAAGCCACACTTTCTGAATAATATGAACTATGAAGTAGGCAGGGAAGGGTAAGAGGAAAATGAATTATCTGTCTTCCTAAATATCTTCATAAAGATATTCTAGTCACATACTTATAGAGGCATGAACTTGGGGGAAGTTTTAATTTACTAAGTGCCTTTGCTGCACTGCATCCGGAATACAAAAATGCAGCCAGAACACATACATCCATATTAATGATACGCTCTCTGGATGATTTACATTATGAAGGTAAACACATTCTGGGGTTGCTTGTTTCTTCAACCTTGCTACTTGCAAAGCATTAACACTGTGTGAAAGATACCAATAAAAATTCATAAAAGTGTACTGGACAGGATGTGAGTTGTAGCTGTATTTTTTTTTTTACTAAGTCATTCTCTTTACTTCTTAAAAGGACATTTTCATAAAAAAACTCTTAGTTTTATAGAAACTAGAAAACGAAGTAGTAGCGAGTCTAATTAACCTTCTGTTCTTCTAGTGCCCCCACACATATTGCAATAGTGATATGTTTTCGATCAATAATGTAACCAAATTGTCATAGGAATGATATCGCTTATATCAGATGATATTTTTTTCAGTAATTTATAAGGCTTCTTAACTTCTTTGTGACTTCACAAAATACTGACACTTGAAAAGCAAAGTGCTAAGTTTTATTGCACAGTCCTGGATAGTTATATAAAAAAACTTTTTTTTTTCTAAAGCTGATTATATCATGGTAGTAAAAATGAATAAATTAGTGATCTTTAACCGAATGGTCTTATGCGCTTTATGTGAGTGAAACATACAATACTTCCAGCACAAATTATAAAACCTTAAATATTGTTGCAGAAGGTTTTAGAGAAAAAAAAATTAAACTGTAAGAGAAAAGTGCAGTATACCTACACACCCATACGCATATATATATATATGTGTGTGTGTGTGTGTGTGTGTGTGTGTGTGTGTGTGTGTGTGTGTGTGTGTATTAGAAATGAAACGAGTCAGGTACTGTTTTTGGAAAGTGCTTCATCTGAACAGAGTTAACAAGGACTACTAGCAAAACTATTTTAACATTGCCAAAGAGAATTAATAATATTAATTGTGCAAACATTTTAATATTTAATGTGGTACTGTGCTTTCTGAGTTGAAATGCTGTAGCACTGTACCAGACTTGCGTACCTTTGTTGTATGAGGAATGTAAAACTAATGGTAGCACCAGATTCCTGGAGCAAGTAAACAGATAATGTGATCACCCATTATACAAAAATGGCAACTGAGTGTTAACATGCCCCTTAACGTCTCTTGCCTCCAGTCAATTCTTGTTTTATACAGATATAATTCTTAGTTATAGCAAGAACAGTAATATAATGTATTCCATTCCTCTGTCCCTCCATCCTTCACTACATCAATCAATAAATAATAAAAGAGGTGTAAATGCCGTAGCTAAGACGGTCACTAATAAGCAGCATGAGGAAAGGATGGTCAGTTATAGCACATTTGGTTTTGTATTTGAGTTTTATTAAACATAACTAACTTAAGGCTCAGGAGGTCAGTCCTTAAAGCTCCCTTACAAAAACAAACAAAAAATATTAGAACTGCCCATCTGATCAGTGTTCTGTAATTCTTTTGACTATAAGTGCACATGCAATACAGATGCAGGCATGAAGAAGCTAGCCTCCAGGGTCCATTTATGTTTTTACTAAAAGTTGCTGCATTCTGTTCATGTGATTGCAGTCTAATGTTAATCTGTGGTGCAGAACTGTCTGAAAACATTTTATGGATACAAACAATTTTCTCTGATAAGCTCCAGAAGACAAACATCATAGATTTGTGATTGAACAGTGACAAGAAAGAAATAACAGTAGAAATAATAACGTATAAAGATAATAGTGGTTAAATATTGATTATATATGGCAATGTAACATGTGAACTGGCTAGTGCGGTGCAGTTGAAATTTCACTATGACAAATGAAATAAATTACATGGGGAGAAGATGGAAACTCCAAACAGAGATTGGCAAGAGATCAAAATTGAACACAGTATCTTCTGTTTGTGAAACAAAGACATTAAAAATTATACCAACCATGTTTTAAGTGAGTCGGTACAATCCTTCAGCCATATGTTGAAAATGAGAAAAGAGGAGTGGTTGATGATGATGTAAAACAATGTAGTCACGCTGTACATAAAAAAAATATCTTGATGGCTATGTAGGTAGTCATAAATTTCAACATGGGATAACATCTACCAAGCTTCAGGAAGGTCAATGGATCATAAGCATGTTTTCCAAATCTATGAACCCGTTAAATAAACTTGGCTAAGCAAAATAGGTATCAAAATCAGACTTCTCTCATGTAGGAAATAAAGTAATTATTTCATTTTTATTTATTTACTCGTGTATTTATTTATTTATTTATTTATTTAGTCTTGCTAAATTACCAGGGTGGTCCATCTGGGCCATGCAAGACCCCTTTTCAGCAGAGGTCTGGGGAGAAGAGCTCCACAGAATCACTCATTGTTAAAATAAAAAGAAAAAATGTAGACAATAGAGAAAAATATAATACAATACAACATGACAAAAAATTGACTTAGCAGAAGAAGTGAGAAAGAACAGTTACAAAGGCTGTATAAGATGTTTAGTGTGTAAACATAAAGTGGGATATGGAGGGCGGTTTTAAAGAGTGAAGACAAGATTATGATTAGGGAAAGAACAGTGCAAGGAGAAATCAGTGAAAGGAAAATTGTTTGAGCAATTTGCAGAGCGAGATTTATTGCGAGTGGAGAGGTAGCAGTTTAGGGTTGGAAGAGAGACTAACAGTGGACGTTTCTATGATGATAAAGGGTGGACAGCAAGAGTAGATGGAAAGAATGGAGTTAAAGGAAACATTCGGATTAAGATACGGACAGTTGTATAAGAAAAGCAAGAGACGTAATGGTGACTTTAGCCAGGTGAGTTGGAATGAGAGCAGCAATTAAACAGGCAAGTCCTTTAGTTTAATGTTGGTGCAGATGGGAGAGCAACTTAGATCTGCAGATGGGAAACAGAAAAATGCACCCTTGTACTATGAATGGGCAGAGGCAGCTCCTAAATGCTTTATCCCATACATGGGTCAACTCAGATTATCTATGGAGTGATTCCAGTTATTAGGGGTAATACATAATTATCGACCATGGGATGGGCAAGGCCTATCTCTAATCGAATGGGATTGGTTATTTTGGGCACAAAAAGGGAAACTGGCTAGGATTAAAATGGCCCACAATGGTAGCTATCCTAATACTTACCTATGAACCTATATTAGCCTAGTAACAATATGGATACATAGGTGGTATACAGGGGATAACAAAAGGTAGACTTGTTTTATCTGAAGTAGATTTGCTTCTGATGAGCAATGGGGCCATTTGTGAATGTATCATTGCAGGAGTGGAGTAAGGCAGGGCATTTTTCAGGACAGAAGAGCATTCTAGCTGCCATTTTAACAGTTTATAGCAGATGTTTTTATGAATTCGAGTCAGGTTAGTTTTTTGACTCTTAGCGATAAGTTGAGTTGGAGAATCTGATAGTAAATTTGGCAGTTTTCTTTTAGCATTATTAGACTGATGTTGAGATAATGTTTGTCAGCATAGGTATGTTATAGACTATGCTTGACAGGAGATAGGAATAGCAGTTGATGTTCTTAATACGGACCACTGCTGCAGTAGCTTAAGCCATACATGTTATATCCTGATAAGGATATAATAGCTGGCAAACTTCCAAAAGCTTCAGGGCACCTTTCATGAGCCCAAACCATTAGTCACATCAAGCTGAGATGATTGAAACAGGTTTGGGTGACATACTCTTCAAAGCTTCCTTGCCGCCAAAGATAGCGTTTCTCTGCAGGCTTTCTAGGATCGATGGCTAGCTAACACAGTTCCATTGCTGGGCAGATAAGTTCTCTTTACAGAAAATACCTTCCACTTTACTTTTTATGACAGTACTTATTATGTAAAATATTAATTTTAAAGCTATGGAAAAAGTGTTTTAATGCCTGCTACTTGACTTTTAATCACCTTTAAATGAGAGCATCACTTTTTTCTTTTGTGGTAATAAGTGGTTAAAATATGTTTTAAATAACTTTTTCTTTGAACAAACAAAATGCAGCAGAGGATGAGGAAAGTCTGCGAAATACTCCAAATGAAAATATCACAATCCAGGAATGCAAAATCCAAGTTTATTGGTAAAAAAGACAATAAAAAGCCAATCAATGGAAAGCCAGTTAGCGCTTTTGTCCCGTAACCTCAGAACTTCATCAGACAAATGAGACAAAAAAGCAAAAGACTTTTAAAGACCATCACAAGTACTAATTTCACTTCTAACCACACCCCCTTAAAGCTATAAGCTCACATTCAACATGAATACATTTTTTAAAAGAATAAATATATATAAATACAAAAGCATACACATTCTAAAAATATAAGATCATAAAACTATATCATAATTATTTTTGTATATTTTGTATATTTATTTTTGTGTTTTTACTATCTTCTTAGAGCTTTTAATTTCAAAAGGGAACCAATGGAGATGTTCTCATTCAAACCTGGCCAGTTGCTAGAATCTAATAGCAACTGCCAGTAGAGTCCCCTCCTTTCAAGTAAAATTGACAAAGCACCACCCCTAGATTCTGTTGTAATATTATCTATTACAAAAAAACAAAAGGAATCTCCTTCATTTTCCAAAATGTGCTTACATATGCATTTGTCTCCTTTTTTGTTTTTATATCGTATAGATGCTCATAAACACATTTGTTTAACTTCCTATGTGTTTTACCAATGTAGAAACAACTACACTGGTTACACAAAGCACAATATACTATTCTTTCTGAATTACAATTATATTTACACCTAATACTAATAGTAATATTATTAATATTGAATACCCCTCCCTCTTTTACATATTTACAAAACTGGCACATCCCACACTTTTTCATCTGCCCACATTTATTTACATTGCTTAATTTAAATTTTCTTTCAGATGAACTCTAAGTTGGGCCATCTGCTGCATTGTCCTTGTTAAGTGTGATGAGAGAGATTATGTGGATTCATGAGATCTCTAAGTTTTTTTCAAGCTGACCAAGGGATTGAAATGTTTCTCATACGTTCTTCTTTTAAAGACAAATTAAACTTACTTAGTAAGCTGCTGTAAGAAAACATTTAAAAACTTGGACACTTAAATATGTTTGCATGACCACTGACAAAACTTTCACCCTTCTACCTTGGCAAACCCTAAATCCATTTATGTTACTTTTGGGAGTGAAAGTCGCCCCCTCCCATTTTTTTGATGGATTCCTCATCACTCACGAGACTTAACTCTTCTTTTCCCGCCAGTTATTGAGCATGGGCTTCCTCAAGGGGGTGCTAGAGGCTCTCCTCCCCTAATCTTTTAGAAAAAGGTTATATTTAAAAAATTCTTCTGATTCCAAGTTCTAAATATTATCCCTTCTCATTTTCTTATTTCTTATTTTTCCTTTTGACTTTTACGGTAACTTTATATTGAAGAGCTGCATATCTTCACATTCCCAGATCCACATTTCAGAAGTTTCTAAAGGTTTTCTAATTCTGGAGAATGTTGCCAATTTCTCTCTGTTCCCCTTTGTTTTGTTACTGTTATAAGGGTATTTACAAAGCTTCTAGCTCCTGTGATAACCTACTGCAGACTGCAAGGTGTTCACGTTTTTCCTTATTTAGGTAATCTGCATTGCTTTTCAGAGTATTTCTCAGGGTGTCAGGAATCTCTCACTTGGGTAAGAAATCTCCTACACAGGCTGGGATTCTAGGACAATATAAAGATGCACTGCCTGTCTAATTCTCCCAAGAGTGTTTTCCTTGGGTGTCTCTTGGACACCTCATTTCAAAGAACGTTCTCTTCCTGTGATTTTTCACTTGGACTGCTGTCTCAGTTAGGGAATTCATTTGGAATCTGGGTCTTGTGACATCTGTGATTCTCACGATACCATTTACTAGACAGCACATAATAAAAATCCATTGGTAGGTCTGCGTAATCCCAGCATCTATATCCCCTGAGTTTTCAAATGACAGTTTTGAGATTTGAGAATAAGGACACTGTTTGCTGGAGAGACCATCATTTTCAAAAGCCAGGTCTCCTACTCGCCCTCCCAGCTGCAGAATACTTGGCCACTGCAAATGCCTCAGAGTTTGTTTGAAGAGCACTGCCTATGGGGGATAAAAGTGCAAGGTCTTTGAAGCAGGGGAAATTCACCCCTGGTTTGGCACTGATGTCTGTAATGGTCACAGCAAGCCTGTAAATGTTTCATCTCCCAGTCCACTACTTGTCACTGTTCTAGCTTTCAAGTCTCTGGTTATACTACCAAAGGTACCAGAACTTTTATTTATTTATTTATTTTATTTTACATTTGTTGACCGGGCTAGTCTAGCTGGATACATGTCCATTTTCAGTAGAGGCCCGGAGAGAAAAGCTCCAAGTGCAAAACAATATAGATAAAAAACAATAACAGCATATAAAATGGCAAAATAGAAAGAAGAGAAATATAATAATAATAAAATAAAAGATACACATTTTTAAATAAGGTCATGAAAAAGTCTAGAGAATAATATGATAAAAACATTTTAAATAAGGTTTTAAAAAAAAAAGTCATCATAGAATATATACAATGTATAGTGTGGAAGGCAGTTACCAATGTTGATAATAAGGAAATATATGTGAAGACTTAAGAAGACTTATGAAGACTGAAGTCCCAGGATTTCAGAAAAAAGAAAATATAAATAAAAGGTTAGAAAGTGAATGGAAGTTGATACAGGTGGTTAATACTAGAGGATAAAGCAATTAGTCAGGGGTAATACAGGAACATAACCAGTGTTTTTTGAGATGAAGCTTGAGCTTCTTTTTGAAAAGTTTATGAGAGGAGAGAGTTGTAAGTTCAGTAGGTAGTAGAGTCCATAGTTTACCAACGGTGTTACAGAAGAGGGAGTCACCTACTAGGTTATGAGCTCTACAGGTGTTAAACAGTAGTTTATTAGCTGAGCGTAAGTTTTTAGGATTATGGTAGGGGGTAAGTAGTCTTGAGAGAATAGGAGTATTTGAGGGTTGATACAGGCTTTTATGGGCAATAGCAAGCTGAGAAAGATGAAGATGCTGATGAAATTCTAACCAATCAAGTTGTAAAAGGTTTAGACAGTGATGAGTATGGTAAGGAGAGGCAACAGCAAATCTAGCAATGTTATTATATGATACAGTGAGCTTGTTAATGTTGGTTTTAGAAAGGTTTGTGAATATGGGTGAGGCATAGAGTAGAGTAGAGATGAGATGAGTTCTGGCTATAGCAGTCCTGGCTGTTGTAGTGAAAAAAGGTTTGATTCTATAGAGGGATCCAAGTTTCTTGACAGTTTTTATTGTGGTGTTAATATGTGTTTCAAAGTTGAGGTTGTTGTCAATAGTTATTCCTAGGAGCTTGGTAGTTGGGTCTGGAGAGATAACAGTACCATTGTTGGATGTAAGTGAAAATTGTATGGGGGTGGACTTACGTGTTGGGGAGAAGAGTAGCAGTTTTGTTTTCTTGGGATTAAGGAGGAGGCAGCGATTAGTAAACCATTGTTCCACAGTGTTAAATGCATTCTGGGTCAGGGATTGCAGTTCAATTTGAGAGGTAGCTGAGCAGATAATGGTGGAGTCATCTGCATATTAAATGCAGGTAGAGTAAGGAATTGCTGAGTGAAGATCATTAGTGTAGATGGAAAATAGGAGTGGCCCTAATATGGAGCCCTGAGGGACACCAAGGGATATAGGTAGGAGATTTGATAGATTATTGTGCCAGAGTACTGCTTGTTTCCTGTTATCAAGGTAAGATTTGAACCAGTTGATAGTTAATGGGTCTAAGGACAGAGATTGCATGATGTGTAAGAGCAGGTGGTGATGAACCATGTCGAAGGCTTTGGATAAATCAATAAATACTGCTGAGGAATGAAGGCCATTGTTACGATTATTGTTAATACAATCTGTAAAAGATAGCAGGGCAGTGGTGGTACTATGGTAAGGTCTGAAGCCATGTTGACAGTTAGCCAGAAGTTTATTTTGGAGCAGATGGTTGAGTAGTTGTTTCTGAATACACTTTTCCATAATTTTTGCGAGGGGAGATAGCAAGGCTATGGGATGAAAATTAGAGAAATCATTTGAGTTCCCACCTTTGTGTAGAGGAATGGTATAGGAAATCTTCCAGATGGACAGGATATTTCCTTCACTAATGGTTGTATTGATAAGACTGGATAAAGGGAGGCTATAGATTTAGCACCTATTTGAAGGGATTCTGCTGGGAGTTGGTCAGCTGAGGGAGTGGAAGGTTTAAGTTTACGTAGTAGAGAGCAAATAGTGGATGTGGGCACTGGATGGAATAGAAAGGAAGGTGGAGGATTTACAGATGAATTAGGAAGGTTTGCAATGTCTGGTGTAAGATGACTAGCAAGAGATTGGATGGCATTGGTAAAGAAGGAGTTAAAGGAGTTGGCAGTGTCGATGGGATTATCTGGGTTCGAGCCTAGAGGGTTAGGGGTGACTGATTGTCCTGGATGAAGAAGTTTGTTAATGCTTTTCCAGAACATTTGTGATTTATTAACATAGGTTTGCTGTATTTGGAAGTAAAAGTTCTTTTTATCTAGTACAATGGCTATGTTAGTGTCATTTCTTAGTTGTTTGAAAATTAAGTGATCTAATGGGTTTTTTGTAGAATGCCATTTAACCCAAGCTTTGTTTCTCAGATGGATTTTATGCCTTGAAGTGTTTGTGAGCCAGGGAGCTGGTTTAGCTTTACATCTAATAGAACGTAGTGGGGCATGGTGGTTCAGGATGGATAAGAATGTGGAATACTACTTCATCAAGTGGAAGATATTTTAGAGGTGTCCAATTGCATTGTTTAAGTTCTGTAAGGAATAGATCATGGTTAAATTATTTTTTGGAGCGAACAGTTCTGGCAGTATTGGGATGTGTAAGGTTGGTTTTAGATCTAATAAAATAGGTTAGGGAGTGGTCACTTAGATCATCTGGGAGGGTTCCTACTTTGTAGGAATGTAGAGGATTATTAGTAAGTATCCAGTCCAGGATAGTTTCTTTGTTGTTGGGCTTGTGAGTTCTGGTAGAGGAGTTGATAGTTTGAGTAAAGCCATATAGGTTAATATGGGTAGAAGGGTGTGAACTATTACAGGACTGCCAATCAATATTAAGGTCACCTAGAATTATAGTTTCCTGTGGGAGGTTGATAGTAAGCCAATTCTGGATATTTTCAAGGGTGTTAATATTGTTACCAGGTGGTAGGTATAGGCAGATGACATTAATTGCTTTATTAGGGTTGACCTGAAGTTTAGTGATCAGAATTTCAGCTTTGTTGTCTAAGGGTGGGTCGAGGTCAAAGGTACTAATTTGTAGTGTGGTTTTATGGAGGATTGCAACCCCTCCTCCCTTTTTGGTAGTATGGTCTTTTCTAATGATATTATAACCAGGAGGGGTGACTTCATTGTCTTTGATTGTGGGTTTAAGCCATGTTTCAGAAAGGCATAGGATATCAAATTGGTGGACATCTAGTAAGGCAGGAAGGTGTGGGATTTTATTATTAATGCTGCGTATATTGAGTTGTGCTATGAGGAGAGAGTTTGCTGGTTTGGAAGGGGTTATGGTGCTACTGTTAATTGGGGTATATCTGTCAGTGGTTGAGGTATGAATAGGCCCAGGGTTTGGGTGCATGTCTCCATCAAGTAGGGTGTGAAGGTGAGTAATGTATTTATGATAAAGTAGTTTGTAAGAATGTTTAGGTTGTTTTTTGTTATTGGAATGATTATATTTAATGGGTCTAAATCTGTGAAATTTGGGAACTATGTAGATGGGTGAGGATGTAATATTTAGAGAGATTGGAATAGTGTCAATTGTTAATGTAGAAGTATATTTTGCGGGAAAGGGGGTGGAGGAGTATAGTGGTTGTTTGTATAAGGTTAAGAGATAGACAGTAAAAAGAGAAGGAAGTAGTGTGAGAATCAGAAGTAGTTGAGTTGGGAGGTGGGAGGGAGATGTTAGCATTTTAGAGTTAGTAGATGGGAGTTGGATGTGTGGGGTGATAGGTAAGATGGTGTAGTGGTGAAAGTATTGGGGGAAGTGGAACAACAGAGCAGAGTGGGGGTGGGTGTGTCTAATAGTAATGTGTTGTGGGAGGTGTGATGTGATAATGATGTGGGCAGTGGGATTGGTGTGGTGTAAGAGGGGGTGTGGTAAGGGAGGAATAAGTGTAGGGACCCTGGGGGTGGGTGGGAATTGGGGGCAGGGTAGGGGAGCAGAGATCTGGGATGCATGGCCAGACTTAAAAAGGCCCTAAAGATCATTAGCCTAGCACATACCTATTAACCTATCAACAGAAAATGCTGACCAAAACACATAAAAATAAATCAGAGATTGTCACGTATATATGTTTTCAAATCTCTCATTCTTTTCTGATTCTTGGGATCTTTACAAATGTTTACAGACATCACCTCGGTCAGTAGCACATGTAGGATGGGTGAAAGGGGCAACTGACCCAGCTCCAAAGTGTTAGAGGTCAAGATCCAATCAGCCATCCATCACACCAATCACTCTTAGTGCAACACCTTCTTTTAAAAGCTGGTACTTCATTGGTAGTCAGACCTGAACAGTAGCTCTCCATGTGTGGTCTAACTGTTGCAAGCTCAGTTTGCTACAGTTTTAATGTATAAAAAAATATATATTTTTAACCAAAACCTGAGCACTGTAGTGCTTTGTGCAGGAAATAAACTGCAGCAACTGCTTGCCACACTTCTAGCAAGCAGTTTGCAACAGTTTAAAAGAGAAGTTTTTTTTAAGTAAAACCTGAGCACCCTAGCCCTCCATGCAGGGTATAAACTATAGGAACTGTTTGCTAAAGTTTAAAAGACAAAAGATTTTGTATTATTATTATTATTATTATTATTATTATTATTATTATTATTATTATTATTATTATTATTTTACTCTAACATAAGGAAGGATGGTTGGGAGCAGGGCATAGAAACAGGACCTGAATGGCTGGGGCAGAAGGGTGGGCATATCCTGTATTTGGCCACCTAGTTGCTGAACCAGTAAAAGAATCAAACTGTTTTTTGCTATTCACTTGAAGTGCTGGGGGTCGTGGTAGTGTGGATTGGGTACTGTTTCCAGGAGTGCAGGAAGCACCTTGCAAGTTGTGAAGAAGTCCTTTTTTTTCACTCACTTGAACAGCTCGGGGTGCTAGTTTGTAGGACCAACATAGGGGACTGGTTAAGCCATCTACACTTCTAACCACTGTGATGTGATAAATAAACAAGCAAGGGGAACCAGTTCTTACCCCATAAACAGACTAGTCATGATTGCCTGAGATATAGCTTTTCAGCATAGTCTTACTCTACTGACATTTTACATACCAACAGAGCAAAATTGTTTAGCAGACAAGAAGGAAGGACCCACACTAATGGAAATTGTATTGGGGGTCTTCAAAGATTTTATACTACTGTGGGGAACACTTCAAGTACCGCTTTTTGCCTCCACTGTCAACAATTAGTTGGTGAAATTCAGCTCCTTGTCCCTACAACAGAGATATTTTTATATTTTTCTTAAACTGGAATTTTCCTGTATGTTTCTCAACCATTTCTAATATTATCAAATATTATGGAGCTTTTCTCTCCGGGCCTCCGCTGAAAATGGACATGCATCCAGTCGGACTATCCCAGTCAACAAATGTAAAATAAAATAAAAATAAATAAATCGAGTGTCATTCTGAAGTTAGAGATGGGTTCTCCAAAGATCAGTGAAGTGACTCCTTCTGACCCAGTCAACAGTGATTCTCCCTTCTTTTGGTACTGGCCAGGGCAATTATCACATGCTTTCTCACAGAATGGATTAACTCACTCAAGACTATGGGTGCATCTCAAGTATAATAACTTTAACTGTCTGTATGGATGACAGTATATTAGTACCTTTATAGCACCTTCTCTATAAGGAAGTGAGGCAGATGTTACAGGATGGAGCAAATTATGATACTAGAAAATAATTTATTAGAAAATGTAAAAGGTTCATAGATGTCAACTAGGCTAATGACCACTGGAGACTTTTATGATGAGCCGTGCATCCCGAATCTTATGAAAGTTGGGTTACTCTTGGTATTGTAATCAGAAGCTTAGGAGATGAAATATTTACAAGCAGGTTTAATGCAAAGAAAAGAACCAGATTTCATTTAGGGCTAATGTTGCTCTGGTTCTACATTATTTATGTGGGTTACTGTCATATGGCCTGTGTTATCCTTCACTGAGGTTCATTTGTCAGCCATTTAGCATGTCTACCCATAAAACCCCCTCTTTCAATGCAGTCTCATGTCAAAATGTTTTTGAAAGGGGTGTTGCATTCAAGGTCTGCTAGAAAACATATGGCACCTCCTTGGGATGTTAATGTTGTGTTACAAAAAACTAACTCTTGCTCCATTTGAACCAGTTCATCAAACTGACTTGAGGTTCTTAACATGGAAAACAGTCTTACTTATTGCTTGAATCACTGCAAGAAGACTATCTGGGTTGCAAGCTCATGTGGTGCGTCAGCCTTATCTCATTTCTCACAAAGATAGGGTTCTATAGCTGGTTCTTCATTTATGACTAAAGTGGTATCTGAGTTTACCTTAAGACTAACTACCCATTTCCATGTATTTTTTACATAACCTAAAATGATGGAGAGGAGAAGGGATGCTCCATACCTTGGATGTCCACAAAAAACTCACATACTACCTTGTCAGAACAAACTCGTTCAGAACTTATAGAACGATTACATTGATTGACCAAAATGCCTGCATTAGAGAAAGAGGGTATTTTGTGTGGGTTGTGTATAGTAATGCTACACCCCCACCATTTCTGCTTATGTGATCACAGTGAATTATGTTGAAACCAGGGGGAAGAAATTATTGTCTTTATGCTACAGATGTTGATATTGATAAAGGAAAGCATTGCATCTGAGGAATTGGGATAAGTGGTACTGGAGCTGTGCACGGGTTTTATGTTGGAATAATTTGATATAGTATTGTTCGGCGCAGAACTGGGGTGGATATCTCCAGAAATTTGGAGTGTATTTGTCATACTAATTTATACGTAAGGATTGATTAAGGAAGAGTATGTGGATGTATACATTATATGTAATTTTAGGAGGAATGTATAGTGGTTTAATAATGAAGTGTGTGTGTTTTACTAAGTGAGGGTAAGTAAATAAGTTTTTAAGATGCTCTGTATGTGATTTGTTGTGACAGTGGGTGTGAGATAGAAGAGATGAAAATGTTTGGGATGACATGATGTATGATAGGCAGAGCAAAAGGAGAGGAAGTGTGAACTGTTGAGAATGAAGGAGAAATTATTGGGAACAGAAAGGGAGAGAAAGAAAATAATCGAACAATTATTTTTAAATATCTGTACGTAGTTATATGACAGACTATTAAATTAGTTTTGCATGTTTTGGTATAGATGTGTATAGATACATAGATAGATATGTGTGTGTGTGTGTGTGTGTGTGTGTGTGTGTGTGTGTGTGTGTGTGTGTGTGTGTGTGTGTGTGTGTGTGTGTGTGTGTGTGTGTGTGTGTGTGTGTGTGTGTGTGTGTGTGTGTGTGTGTGTGTGTGCGCGCATGCATGTGTGTGTGTGTGTGTGTATGGGAGTGGGGAGCCTTGAATAGCCTACCTGTCCTTGAGGGAAGTGACCTCAGCACAAGAAGCTGTAGTAATTGGTCATTTTGGACCATTTCTAGCTCTTTTGAAATTCCCTGGTTAAAATCTGCCTCTGGCATTTTTTTGAAGCCATATTGCTCAGACACAGCTCCACGTGGTCCTGTTGAGTCTTCCTGGCTACAGAGAACTGAAAAAAAGCAACTGCTTTCCTGATTAAGTATCCTGCTGTTTTTATATTTGTTTTACCTTCTACTGCTTACCTAGAGCAAGCTTTAACTGTTTTCATAGTTATTTACTGCATTTTTTTATTATCTGCACTTAAAAGTACATTTTAGTCGAAATTAGTCTAATTCAAGTCGAAAAGTGTTTGTTTGCTGTTTAATTTAATTGTTTGGCTGCCCACTAAAGTGTGCTAGCCTGTACTACTGACTTATTGCCTTTTCTGCATTTAGCGGAGTTGCCACTAGAGCACCATCGGGCAGCCGGTTAAACAAGGTTAAACTATTTCTGGCTCTGTAAAGTCTGCTCTTCATTTTTCCCTTAGAACTGCTCTACTTGTAATCTAAACAGTCTATTCTCTATCTGTAAAGCTCAGCACTTGTTCCTAAAGCATTTTTAGTCAGGTAAAGCACTTCTATATTATACAAAGTACTTCACTAGCTTAAAACCCCTTGAGTACCCACTTCCCTATAGGTCCTTTCTGACTCAGTTACACAGCAAACTTTTTCATTTCTTCTAGCATGTCAAAGGGTCAGTTGCTAGCATCCTCTCCTGCTCAGCTGGTGAATCTAGAATATTGAGGCAATGTTACAATTGCCTCATGTACACAGACAACCCTCTCCTCCTCCCACAAAACACAAATACATGTGAGAGATGCAACTATATAGCCAAACTGGAGGCTGAGCTCTCTCAACTCAGGACTGGCAAAACCAGACAGGAGGAGAAGGTAACCACACACACCATAAACCCAGTCTCACATAGAACTATCACAACTACAAATCAAACACATAAACACACAAAGACATACTCGGAGGCACTGATCAAAAATCTACCAAAACAGCAGAGGCCTCCAAAGCAGACACCCAAACAACTGCCACCTCATGACATAACACAAGCAACACATAGATCACAAAGTCAGTGTGCAAATCAGTCACAGCCCTTAAGGCCAAACACAATGCCAGACACACTTGTCATAGGTGACTCCATAGTCAGACACACTGACGTCCCACTCACCAGACTGAACAAGGAGAGGGTCACAGTAAGCTGCCTGTCGGGCGCTAGAATCCACCACATAACACAAGCACTCAGGTCACTCCACAGCAAGTACAAGTATGACTCAGTCATTGTCCATGTCGGTGTGAATGACCTGAGACGCACCTCCCTGGACTACATGAAAAGAGACATAAAGGAGCTCTCAGATTATGTAGCCCAGGCTGGTATGACCCTGACCCTGAGCAGTATCCTACCTTCACCAAGAATGATGCCACAATACAGAGACAAAATGATCAGTTTTAATAATTGGCTTAATTTCTGGTGTCATTCTAAGGGGATCCAATGTCTGTCTGCCTGGAATGACATGCTTGACAAGCCACGCTGCTTCGCAAGGGATGGCTTGCACCTGTCACCCCTGGGTTTCCGGATATTGGCAAAGGCTCTTGCCATCCCCATAGTGCCTTTTTAGACAAGGCTCAAATTCTAAACCCACCGCCCTAGAAAACAATAATGGAAAAAACTAAGGGTAATGCTGCTCAATGCCAGAAGTCTAAATCTCAAGATGCACGCCCTCAAAGCCCTCCTCAGTATGGAGAACATTGATGTCTGTGCTGTGACTGAAACCTGGTTCAAGGCTCCTGAGAGCACCCCGGCACTATCAGGTTTTACCTCATATCATGTGTTCCGCCCCAAAACCCGGACCGTACCACAAAAGGAGGGTGTATCCATATTCATCAAGGATACCCACACCTCCAGGCTGGTGGCAACTCACAAAGCATCAGAGACCATTCAGGTGCAATTAACCATAGGCAAAACTGCTCTACAGTTTGTAGCATGTTACAGGCCACCCTCTCAAACTCAGGAACCCCACACAGCCTTCCTGAAGACACTGGAGAGTATAAATGTCTCTCCAAACACCATCATATTGGGTGACTTCAACTACCCAAACATAGACTGGGAACATTACTCAAGCCCCAATACCCTAGCCCAAAGGTTCCTGGAGTTCATAAACTCAAATGCTATGGAACAACTTGTCACCATTCCCACAAGAGGTGAAAATATACTAGACCTGATCATCACAAACATGGGGACAAAATGCTCCACACCGGAAGTATATCCCTCATTGGTGAGATCAGACCATAAACTAATCTCACTGGAGATCCACATCCCGCCCCCACCCCCCACAAAAAAAACCACAGTGAAGAACTTCTCAAAAGCCAACTTCACACTTTTTAAGACTGGTGTGGTATCCTTCAAGGCCCCTGAGCCATTGGAAACCACAACCCATGCTGCTGAATCCCTTACAAATGCTTTCTACGAGCACCTCCAGGATTGCATGGATCAAGCAATCCCAAATAAAATCAAGACCCTTTCCACCAAAGGCAAGTGCCCGATCTGGTGGACCCCAGCCATAAACAAACTTTACAACAAGAGGAGAAAGCTACTACAAGATAGAGCAAAATCCCTAAAAGGGAAGACATCTCTGATCAATACTAGTAAAAAAACTACGATCACTCATAAAATCATCCAAGGCCAACTTTGAGAGAAAAATCACCAAGGACTCAAAAGACAATCATAAGGCCTTCTTTAGCTATGTTAGAAATCTGGGTGGAAACTCCCAGATATGCTCAGAATTAGTCCAAAATGATACAAAAATCATTGAACCCACAGACATTGCAAACGTACGGACAGACAGGTTCAGTGAAAATTTCTCCCCTCCCTACCCCCCAAAAGGAGAAATATATATCCCAGCAGAGTGTAGCCTCCCAATCATCTCAAATGCCGAGGTGAGAGCTGCGCTCTCTAAAGCTAAAAACACAGCATCAATGGGACCGGATGGTGTCCCCGGCTGTGTGCTACATGAACTCAATGAGGAACTAAACCCACACATAAGGCTGCTGTTTAATCTTAGCCTTACCACAGGATACGCCCAAAGAGTGGCGACGGCAACTGTGGTCCCACTCCACAAAGGCAGTGCTTCTACGGACCCTGGTAATTACCCCTCCATAAGCTTAACAAGCCTGGTCTGCAAAGCTATGGAGAGGATCATAATGGAACTCATAAATAAAGACATAGGGGACCTACAGACATTGGATCCTACCCAATTCAGCTTTGTCAAGGGCAGATCATGCCTCTTGAACTTGGTCGACGTTTTTGAAACAGTCACCAAGGCCATTGATGAGGGTAAGGCAGTTCACACAGCCTACCTTGACCTTGCAAAAGCTTTCGACACAATACCCCACTCGGTATCATAGAAAAGCTCACCAGCTTAAATGTAAACCCATATGTCACAAGATGGGTTGCAAACTGGCTCAAGGACAGAACCCACAGGGTTAGAGTTGCTGGTGTCATGTCAGACTCCAAGCCAGTCATGAGCGGTGTCCCACAGGGCTCAGTCCTGGGCCCCCTCTTGTTCGGCATCTACTTTTCAGAAGTGCAGGCAAACATAGGAGGATTGTGGCTGACAAAGTTTGCAGATGACTGCAAACTGGGCCATAGTTGAAAATCCATCAGACACAGATATCCTTCAGAGAGGTCTCATAGAAACGGATAACTGGTGCCAGAGCCATGGCATTAAGCTAAACGCCAAAAATGTATAGTCATACCCTTTGGTAAAAACAAGGTAACCCCAAGTTACCACATAGGTGGCAATCCATTAAGCACAGAAGAGATTATCAGGGACCTGGGGACCCAAGTTGACAGTAACCTTTCTTTTGACACTCACATTGCCAAAGTGGTTAGGAGGACCTTCTACATTGCCCACCTGATTATGAAGGGATTCACATCCAGATCAAGGGAGGTCATTGTTCCCCTGTACTCTTCACTTATCAGACCAATGATTGAGTACAATGCCCCATTCAGAATGTATCTTACCCGACACCTGCAGCAATTGGAAAGACCCCAAAAGTTCCTCACCAAAAGGATAAAGGGGCTCAAAAATATGCCATATGCTGCCCGACTGAAGAAACTCCAGCTCTATTCAGTTGCATACCGTCTGCTCAGAGGTGACCTGTGCCTGACATACAAGGCCATGTCCAACCCAGAATTAATGGACATGCTCCACCTCAAAAAATCCAAATCCACCAGAGCCACAAGAGCAAGAGACTTAAACCTCAACATGGATATAAATAGGACGTGCTGGAGGGACAGATTCATCACCCAGAGACTCCCTATGCTGTGGAACAGAATCTCGGTCCATGTGAGACAGAGCACCTTGCTGGCTCTGTTCAAGAGGAATCTTGACCAGTGGATGGGAGATCGTAGGTTTACCTCGGGGATCATCTCTGTATCACTGCTGGACAGAGGCACGGCAAACTAATGGGTATAGTATTCTTCAACCTAAGGGGTGGTGAAAGCCACACAACTCTGGCTAGGCTTATAAATGCCCTATTGAAGATAGCCTAGTATGAACCTATGAACCTATGAACCTATGTATGTATGCGTGTGTGTGTGTGTGTGTGTGTGTGTGTGTGTGTGTGTGTGTGTGTGTGTGTGTGTGTGTGTGTGTGTGTGTGCACGCCTGCATGTAAGTGTGTGCGCGCATGTGTGTGTGTGTGTGTGTGTGTGTGTGTGTGTGTGTGTGTATGTGTGCGTGTATGCACGTGCACGCACGCCTGTGCAAGTGTGCATATGTGTGTTTGTGTGTGTGTGTGTGTGTGTGTGTGTGTGTGTGTGTGTGTGTGTGTGTGTGTGTGTGTGTGTGTGTGCACGTGCGCCTGCATGTAAGTGTGTGCGCGCATATGTGTGTGTGTGTGTGTGTGTGTGTGTGTGTGTGTGTGTGTGTGTGTGTGTGTGTGTGTGTGTGTATCTGTGTGTGTATGAATGCACATATAAAGGTGTTGATAAGTAGGTGCATATGTGTGGGAAAAATGTGGGTTGAGAATGTCTGAAAAAAGATCATTTTAAGTTTCTGGATTAGGCTACAGTGCAGCGGTGTGAGTGCGGAACAGGGATTTTTCAAGTGTATTTCTTTCAGGGTTCAATAACTTTTTAAATTGTTGGTGGAGTTAAGAGGGAATAAATGTAAGGACATGGGAGCGGTTGGGAAATTAAGGTGGGAATGGTGGCAAGCAGATAATTATCCATCGATAGGTGCATAAAACTGTCTTATTTCGTCTTTTTCCCTTGTGCATGGACCTGCCATTCATTTATATAGAAGCATCACTCTACTGTGAAAGCAAATATAGTCTTCAAACAGATCTTGTATTTAGCTATGGAGATAAATCCACACAGTTTATATACTTGTAATACATCACCACACATAGGTTACTGCATTTCTATACCTGCTAGGGAAACAGGAGACTGTTTTTCTCAGTAAAGACATCCTAAGAAATAGCTGTTATAGTGTACAAAGTATTATTCTGCAGATAAGTGCCAGAGCCACTGTAAGTGAAACATAGCACTACATCGTTCCAGAATTTGCTAAATGTCTCTGATTTAATCTCATATTTTTGGCATTTCCCTCATAAAATGTTTGATTTTTCTGGTAAATCACTGTGAATTACAGTCAGTCAGTAATGTCAGATATTAGAACTTTGTATTTCTTTGCAAGGATTCAGAAAGAGCCCTGCCCATCACCTGGACTAAGGGCTATTGGAAAAAGTGCCTGTTTCCATGATGTGACTCAGAGACACATTAGCCACAGTGAAGAAAGACCTCACGATCAGCTAATTTGCATACCTCAGAACTGCTGATAACTGTTGCAAGTGTAGATCAGTGCTTTCTTACAACACTGATGGCCCATGTATTGTGGTGACAAAGGCACCCCCATTCACTGTCCCATACATACATACACACAGTAAAGGACAGATACACACACACACACACACACACACACACACACACACACACACACAAACACCATGTACCCCATATCTGTCCCTATGTTATCAGAACGTCACTGATGTCTCCTTTATCCTCCCCTTGTAAATCATGGATGATTGCAGTCATGAATACCAGACATTAAAGTTTCACACTTCATATTGTTCAGTAAATGCAATACAAAAGCTGTTATATTAGAAACTTTCTAAGTTTGTAGGAGGAATAATTAAAATTCATCTATGATTTTGTCCCACCATTAATTTTGACTTTGTCTTGATTTCTTGTGCTACGTATGAGGTTGTGAAGTATGCTTGATGTCACCTGTCCCACTCCCTTGTAAGTGACAGACTTTTGCAGACAGTGAATAATGCACAGGATCCTCATTATATGATAAAAAAGCCTCCTGTGTAGGGTTTCCTGTGGCAAGGGTGCAGAGTCTGAATCCTGCCCTTTTTGTAATTTTTTTTTAAGTCTTATTGTTTTGTTTACATTACTTCCCTGGCTTCCACTAATTGTTTTGTTTACATTATGTCACTGGTGTCTACTAATTGCTTTGTTTACATTATGTCCCTGGTGTCCACTGGTGCTGTTGCAGGACAGTACAGGAGATAGGAGAGTAATGGCTGGGAATCCTTTTCAGTGCCTTACAGCATGCTGCTTATAGTATCCCTGCTGTCTAGTAGTTCCTGCACTACCGTTTTTTTAGTTCCTACACTACTGTTTTTTTAATTGTGTGTTAGGGCATGCTATATAGAGTATTCCTGCTGTCTATTGTTCTACCTGATCTACATCTTCAAAGGTCTACCTGGTGTTTAGTGGCTCCTTCCTAATCCCCATTAGGTTTAAATGCTGTTAATCATGAGAGGTAAGAGTTCTCTATGGTGTCTAGTTGTTCCCCCGACCAATGTTATTTGCAAATGCTATTAAGGCTCAAGGATACCTGATGACTACTGGACCCCCGCCCCAATGTTGCAGGTTTTCCTTGTTATTCTATGGGGGTGTGGAAATATGATAGCCACTCCAACCCCCAAACACACACACACACACACACACACACACACACACACACACATACACACACTTAACCTACCCCTCACTAACCCCCTACTATCCACACATGCAGTCACACATGTAGCCCCTTACATATACACACTCAAACACCCGCTAACACCACATGACCACTGAACCCCCCCCCCCCAGCACTTACTTCTACAGCGATGAATGCATCAGCCAAAACCATGAACAGCCAGGACTGGCCATGCTAAGTTATGCAGCTAAGCAGTTCTGGGGACGAGCACATGAAAAATTAACATACCCCCCCCATAATGCCTCATTAGCATATAACAGGGCACACAGACAACTTGCCATGGTGCTGCACTTCAATAAGGCTGCCTCTAAATTCCAAAAACTTACATCAAGGCACACCTTGTATATGCTTGCAGTATCTTTTCTGAATTTGGGCACTTATTATTCAGAGAATGATTTTGATGCAAAACCTGTTTCTATTAACTTTCTGAGTAAATTAGTGCAATATTTGAACATTGTCTCTGATTTTAGGCCTTTGTCTCACATTAGTTTTGGATTTGTCCTTAATTCTTGAGCAAAGAAGTTGGGAGTTATCCACTGAAACCACATTAAGATTGCACTTTTGCAGAAGGGACATTTATAATACTGCAAAGCCAACTGTAGCTATGTTTAAAGTGTATACAAACTACTCTTACTTAGTAAAAAAAAACTTCCAACTTCATACAAATTTGAGAAAGAGAATACAGTTTAAAATCATGCTAATACTGCAGCCCTTCATATAACTCAATCACCAGCATTGCAAGGGTGGGGCAAAGGGTGCAATTTGTACTAAATAAATAATACAGTTTGTATAAATATCTTTTTTTACCTTTTAAGGGAAGCAGTAGAAATGGCGAAAACATCTTACACGGACACCTGAAACTCCTAGGTATTTCTCACCCATTTTCTATGGCATCTTTTGTGGGTGCCTGATTATCGCTACACTTTACATACAGACTGAGCCTCTGGCACCGCTTCAAAGAGGTCTGATTTGCTGGGTGGGGCAGTACAGAGAAGGCACATACTAGATATTGTCATTGGCACAGACAGCAAACAAACCACCTGTTATATGTTTTTGTTAATTTGCTTCTCTAGGCACATTAATAATATTTAAATATTTAATTACTGAATATTGAAGTAATTCATTTCAAGTGTTTGTCAACTGCAGTTCATTATTTCTTTTTTTTTAAATTATCAGAGACTGGAGTGCTTTGTTTCGAGTTGTGAATGGAATAATGGGTGATGGATTGCCGTCTTTTTTGTACCTGGTGTAGATCAGTTTGTGTGAAATACCTTTAAGAAGCTTTCCAGTGAGTCAACACATGCATATAAGTACTGAGCACATTCAAGCAACAGTGACATTTTGAGTAAGCAGCCAGAGCGAGAGTATGCAAATATGTAGTTGGTTAGTTACATAGTTCGTTTAAGTTCAATGTTCAATGTTCTTGCCATCCATCCTGATGTATTTGCAGGAGCAGCCCGTGCTATCGGACTGCCGGACTGCAGCCCCCTCAACAAAAAAAAAAAAAGAAAAAAAAAAAAAAAAAAAAAAATTTGGCGACTTCTGAAGAGTCAGACGCAGTCCAGGCAGTCCGGCAGCAGTCCGCAGTCCAGGTAGGAACATAGGGGGCGCACTTTTACTTTGCACACTGCACAGACAAAAAAAAAAACATCGGGGGGACGCTGCAACACAGCATCAGATGCTCTCATCAGGGGGGGGGGGGGTGGGGTTTTTGGAATCGGGGGAGAATCTGGACTCGGGACTGGATTATTGCGCAGGCATTTGGATTAATGTGACTGGTGTGTGTGTGTGTGTAATGCAGGTGTTAAAGACTTGCCCTACCCACCACCATTTGTAAAAAAATTGCAGATTTTTGCCTCATATTTGATCTAATCTGTTCCTCATAATATTTGTGGTTTGTAAATGCTGCAATGCTTGATATTTGATGGTGTAGTAGTAGCATTGTTGCCTCACAGCTGCAGGTTCTCAGGTTTGATTCTTGGCTGGGGTTCCTTCTTTGTTGGGTCGTTTGCTTGATATTTGATGGTGTAGTAGTTCCTTCTTTGTGGGGTCTGTTTGCTTGATATTTGATGGTGTAGTAGTAGCATTGTTGCCTCACAGCTGCAGGTTCTCAGGTTTGATTCTTGGCTGGGGTTCCTTCTTTGTGTTTGTGTGGGTTTGCTTTTGTGTCCTCCAAGACATGTCTGCATTATTTCTTCCTGGGCCTCTGCTGAAAATTGTTTTTTTGTTCCAAGTCAGACTGTCCTGATTAACAAATGTTAAATAAAATTGACAGGCATTTGAATTTCAGACTTCAGGTTTCTGAATGTTTAATTTCTTACATATTTGATGGTGCAGTAGCAGTATTGTTGCCTCATAGCTACAGGATTTGTGGTTTGATTCTTGGCTGTGGTGCCTTCTTTGTGGAGTCTCCATCTTATCTCTGTGTTTGTGTGGTTTTGCTCTGGTATCCTGCCATTTTACAAAGACGTGTCTACAGTATTTCTCCCTGGGCCTCTGCTGAAAATTGTTTTTGTTCCATCAGAAGTAAAATTGACAGGCATTTGAATTTTAGACTTCATAGTCTTCAGAAAATACATAGTAAAACAACTTTTTATTCTAGCAATAAATATATAGTAACACAACCTTTTATTATAGCATTTTTTTATGTTTATAAGATGACTATTTGAAAACTTTCCTTATTTTTGGGACTGTATTACCCTGTTAGTGGCTTTGTCCAGGTCTTTTGTGCTAAGGTTGACAGCTATGGCAAGAATTGAATTCACTGAATATGTTTGAGGGCTGTACTCCCTCATTACTGGGTTTGTCCAGGTGTTTTGTGCTAAGGGGTTGACAGCTATGGTGAGAACCGAATTAATTAAATGATAGCCATTTAAGTTTCAGTCTTCCTCTCGTTCACAAAACAGCTGATTTGGCGTAGTGGTATGTTGCTCTTGACTGTTTTGCACAGGGACCTTGTCTGTAAAATGTACGATGGTAACACAGCATTTTTCTTTCACAAAGCAGGTGATTTGGCATAGTGGTATGTTCTGACTCTTTTTTGCACAGGGACTTTGGCAGTAAAATGTATGGTGGTACCGTGGTAACACAGCATTTTATTCTAGCAGCTTTACAAGATTATACAAGCAATGTTTAATGTGTCCCTGGTTTTGCCCTTTTGACCCACCCCAATAAATTTTGCTTTTTCCAGACTTCTTGTGCTGCGGTTGAGATGCAGTTGAGTATTGAGCAGATTTTACAAGTTTAGTGCTAATAGCACAACAGGCTGTGTGCTTGCTTTTGATGCAGAAGGTTGTTGGTTCTACTCCCATAAGGGGTGAATGCTGAAAGTTAAGATACTAATTATGAGCCTGTTATCAGTTTGCCATCCATTTCCTATTGCAATATTACTAGCTTATTTTTAATGTAATTTAGGCAATTTATTCCACAGGGGCATCAGACACTTTATTGTTCAATGAAACCATGAAATGTAAAGGTGATTGCTAGCACCAACCTCTTCATTACAGATTTATTTAACGTGGAATTATTTAGATGACTTTTTTACTACTTCAGAGATTGTGCATATTTACTGATAATGGTGGACTGTAGAATTGTGCATATTTACTGATAATAGTGGACTGTTGAAGTTTGAGTAGACTTTTATGATGGAAATGTTCTGAATTGGACAGTTTTGTTTCATTGTTTACTGGAAAAATGTTCAAAGCAATAGGAATGTGTATCAACCTATGATTTGAAAACAGCCCAGAATTAATTTTATCTGCCACGAGTAAAATGTATTTTCTTTGAATGTGGATTTTAATGTTGTTTCAGTGAATGTGAGTTTCAAGGGCAGAGAAGGTTTAATGCCAAGTTTGTTATGTCTTAGTGTTTGTGCTGTAAAATGCAAAATAAAACTTTCAAATGAAGTTCAAATCATCATAGAAGTAAATCAGTATGCACATTAGTGTTTATGGTAAGAAATAGCTAATTAATGGATCATTGGAATGGCTGCAGGGAGGCTCCATTCGACCAGGGTTTTGTGAGGGGGAAGGGCAGCAAACTTAGACAGCCCCAGCTGAACCATACCTCCCAACTGTCCAGATTTTCAAAGAATGAATAGATGTTTTGCTTCTTATTTTTGATTTGTTCCTCATAAAAATGTGTGGTTTTCTGGCAAATCATTTAGGAATTAAGTCACTAAATAATGACACACCTAGTTTCAGACTTCATAACCTTCAGAAAAGTGCATGCTAAAGTAAGACCTGTTTTATCAACTGTCCCAGTTTATAGAAGAACATTTTTAGTACTGTTTATATGTTCCCCCCAATATATTTGGCCTTGTCCAGATTTATGTCCCAGTTTATACAAGAGCAATTTTTAGTACTGTTTATATGTTCCCCCAATATATCCGGCCTTGTCCAGATTTATTGATTAACAGTTTGAGAGGTACATGCAAATAAATTGCTTTATAGAATTAGGCATAGCCAAACCTCTGAACTGTCCCTGATTTTGACTCAAAATGTTGTTCTTCCCCTAATGATCCCTCAAAATAGCAATTTTGGAAGAAAACATGGAGGGTTTATAATTAAGAAATAACTGTAATAATCAGATTACTTTTATTTCAGAAATGCATGTAGATTATTTTATTTTGTCAAGTTAGCAGTACTAATATTAAAGTGTACCTTCTTTGACAGGTTCCCAGCTGTATTGTGTTGCTATTTTATATTTTTACATTACATTTTTGGTCCATTTTTCATAAAATTGTGTTTTTTTGGCAAATTAGTGACAAATAATTAAAGACTGAAGTTAGAAAATAATGACAGACATTTGAGTTTCAGATTTTATACCATTCAGAAATAATGCAAGACCTCTATTAGCTTTCAAAGGTTATAAGAGCGATATTTTAAAAATTGTCCTTATTTTTGGGCCTTTGTCCCATTACTTTGTATGGCTTTGTCCAGATTTCTTGCTCTGAGGTTCAGAGGTATGACAAATGTGTCAGGGCCATCACAAGTCAGCCAGAGACATTTCAAACTGTGACATACTTGTTACATGTAGTGACTCTGGATGTCAAGGCAAGGAGTAGTTATGCAGTGTAAATGTGCAGAGAATCCCACCCATCCAAGGTAGACACAAGTACTAGAGTGGCTTTTCATCTGTCCTTGATTTTTGCAGAATGGTCTGGTTTCTGTCATATTTTTGTACTGTTGATTTATGCTTATTACTCAAAGCGCCTGTTGCTCTGTGTTTAAGTAGCAATGCTTTAATGACCATAATGTAAGCTTGTCTGAGATCATAAGATGCAAGTAAGCTTTAATAAGCATACTGTTAAAGAATTGCCAACATTGAAAGCCTTTCTGTTGTTGCCATGCAGAGAATACTTGACTAGATAATGTATAAGCCTTGGGTATTAAAGGACAGGATTCCATTATTTTAAAAGCTCATTACACTTGTTGGAGACTTCCAGTCATCTCTACAGACTTTACCCGTAAACTAAACAGAATGCTAATCATGTGCGGTCCATAACCTGTACAGTAATCCTTTAAGCAATGTATCTTGAGCTTGTTTCTTGTTTGCTTTTCATTTTTTACTTACATGTTTTCCCCATGAAACAAGTTGTCAGGCAGCAGGTCTTTTTTGGATAAGAAACATTTTTACAAGTGGGGGCATCACATAGATTTCTACTTTCAGCATGTTACTTGGCACGTTAATAAAGCTGAATATAAATTATAATTAGAACTGCAGTGCAAGGAGAAGTGGTTTGAGTTGAGTGCTTCTGGTTTTGCTTGTACTTGATTTTGGCTGGCATTCCAGTAATGTATTTAAAAAGTAATTTATTTTTTCATGCCTCACAACCTTTTGTTTCCATCTAGATATTAAGTAAGCTGTCATGCAGCCAATGCATTGAAATATTTTTATTCTTCTACACTTATTTTTGTCTTGATTGGACTCTCATAATGATGGTTTGCCATGCCACCCAGGGAGTGTATTTAAAGTTAGTTTTGTGGTTTTGAGCATAGCTCCTCCCCTTTCTGGTTGGTCACACTCCTTCCCCTTGACCCCACCCATTCAGCTAGCTCCTGCAGCCCCCCTTTGATTTGAAGTCACCAGCCACCACTGTGTATTTGTATAGAATAAACTACTTAAACAAACACCCCGGCTTCAACATCTTCTTAATGCACATACGAAGACTGACATGGTGTCAGAATGGGATCCAGAGTTACAGCCATGAGGCAACCAGTTAAAGTTGGAGGAATATATAGGAGTGGATCATCCCTATTGCTCAAACGACTCGCAAAACAGGTCAGAAACAAATTCCAGATACTAAAACTCACTTAAATTATTTATTTTGCTACAAATATAAAACAAAACACTCAGAATGCTGAAAATGACTTTCTTATTAAACAAAATGTCTGAAACTGCAACATATTGATAAAAATATATGAAATAATTACAAAAGTATTTGAAAGAATATCTGAATCTTATAAAATGTATAAAACAAGGAAAACTACTGCATTTTTTTCAAAATGTGCTACTTTTTCATATTAACTAAAGCTATTCAAAGTATTCGAAGTGTGCAAAGTGTTTGCAAGTGTGTGCAGTATAACAGTGCAGTTATTTCACAAAGTACAGTTATTTCAAAGAATATTTCGCAAAGTACAGTTGTTTCCAGGCATATTTCGCAGAGTACTGTATTTTGAAGAGTTTATTGTGCATTTGAATATCATTACAAGTACCTGGTGTGTGTGAATATTCATACATAATTACAAGGACCATTTTGCATTGTGTTTTACTATAATTTGTGGACATGCCAGAAGGATTTCCTAGACCTATACTGCTTGTATTTGATAACAATATTGTAGAAAATTGAAGAGTGTTTGAGCAGGAATACAATATTTTCATACAGACCATTTTTTTGACAAAGATGCATGTACAAAAGCACTTATTCTGCTTAATTTAGCTGGTTCAGAAGACAGTGAAAGAGAGCATTCATTTGTGTATGCACCTGCTGTGTTTGCAGGGAGAGGGAAGACTGCCATATTGTGGAACCAGCTGAAATGTGGGAAAGTAAATTTAGAGAAATGTGTAACACCCAAACAAATGTTACAATGGAAAGGCACTTATTTTACACAAGGGACCAAAGGACCTGGTAAAACTTTTGCAGCATATATAACTTACTTGAGAAACAAGGCTAAAATGTGCAAATTTGGTGATTTGAAAGATGAGTTGATAAAAGACAGGCTTGTGTGTGGTATTAAAGATGATATAGTCAAAAAGATTTTGCTTCACGACAGTGCTTTAATGTTAAATAAATCCATTGAGATTTGTTAGATATATAAACTTACAGAAAAGCACACAAGTATGCCTAGAAATGAGAAAAGTTGTGGAAGGCACAGTGACAAGACTCATGTAGATAGAATGTAGCATGTGGTTAAAAGAAGCAGGCCCAAGCACATGGCAGCTACTGCAGGTCCTGTAACAGTCCCTGGGAAACCCCAAGCCTTTCTAATAAATTCCAGAGCATGCTCAGTGAAGCATAAGGGTGAGTCAGCAAAATCAAAAGTGTTCACAGTTACCTCCGCTTCTAATACCAACTATAAACCAACAAAGTTAGCTGCAGTACCAAAGTTTATTGTCAACTGTCATAATTGTGGTGGAAATCATGAGCCCAAAAGCAGGGCTTTTCGCCATTTTTTTTAGGCTTTTTTTTTTTTTTAGCTGATATGGCACCCTAGGCGAAGTAGTGCTCTGGCGCCCCTTAAGCCCCACCCACGTCATAATCATGAAACACCCCTATGAGCGATGCCCACAGGTAGGCCACTCCAGTCATTCATTCCCCAGGAATGCCAGTCCAGTCATTTCCTTTAATTATTTAAAGGCATAGAAGAAAGGATACCTTGTAATGTGGTTTAAACTGCAAGTGAAGATGGAAATTTCCTTTAATAAACCTGCTTTATCTGTTACTCCTTCACACATACTTTACTGTAAAAGTTATGTCTTCAGAAAATAGAAGCCTATGTGCCTTGGTTCAAAGGGTTGCTTAAGTTAATCTAAACAGTTTAATTTACTCTGGGTTGGCGAGCAAACATTACAGCTCAGGAAAGTAGAATAGCAACCTCTCTCTCCCTCCCTGTGTACAGAAGCTTAAGCTAGAATAGCACAAACACAGATAGCCATTTTATAAACAATACAATCTTGCAATGAAAACAGTCTTAGGCGTGAACAGTAAAATTCTCTGCCACTGAAACTGCATGAAAACCCATATTTATAGAAAATGCATCTGGTCAGTGGAGGATTAAGTTTACATTTGGGCTGTTTCAAAACAGACTCCTTGCAAACATTTTTACGACCGTGCATACATGTATTTGTTCTTTGATTCAACTTCCTGATTGCATTAAATTATATTCCTTACATAATAAAGCACCACTTGTTAGAATGTGTTTTAAATTTGTAGTTTTAAGCATTCGTTTAATAAGCAAAGAAACAAAATGTATAAACCAATAATGACAAAACCACCCATTTCAGAAAATTTCAACCATAAAAGGCTACTCAGACTTCTGTCATTACAATCCACCAATATCACTCAATACAAACAATCTCTGCAGAAGAGAAATCATCTGAACAATTTCACATTAAAGAAATCTGTAACTAATGAAGAGATTGCCACAGGCAAACAACTATACATCTAATGTTTCATCTACAAATTCAGTGCCTGTTGCCCTTGAAGAATTAATTGCCTATATTACATTAAAAAATTGGTAAACTGGTAATATTGCAACAGGAAATGACTAATCTGACAACAAATTCATAGTTGCTAGGCATCTCATACAAAGGAGGACATACTTAGAAGTGTAGAACCCTTATCCGCCCTTAAAATGCACCAAATAATTAGCAATCAAATGGGCACTGCAATATTAATACTCCCATATACATGACTATTCACAGTTATTAAAGATATTACTAGATTTTTTTTTAAATCTTCCAGACAACACACATCTCTAAAAATATCATATTAAGATACACAGATAAGGCTACCTTTTAGCACTGCCCTCCATAGGATCATAGAATCATAGGAGATTACTAGGCTATCGACCCAGAGGTCATTTTAAGCCTAGCCATTTCAACCCAATATAATACCATAGCAGTACTAGTTAATATCTAATATTGCATTTAGTGATGACTGCCCATGTCAAGGAGGATCGTGGCTACTATTCCCAGTAAGAATTTACGGTGCCCAATCCACTTGTCCAGGTTCCTCTTGAACAGTGTCATAAAGGTGCTCTGTTTCATATATATTGGTAGCCTGTTCCAAAGATGTGGCAGTTGCTGGAAGATAAATCTGTCCCTCCAGCATGTCCTATTAAAGCCGCAGGCCATATTTAAGTCCAGTCATTACTGAGGAAAAATTAACAGTTGCTGTTCTGCTTAAAATATTCCCCAAACATCTAAAATATTAAGTTAACTACAACATTCTAAATAATTCCTTAATATTCTAAAACATTTTATATGATGAACACAAGCTTACCATAACTAATCTCTTGTAACCTATGCTTGTTTAATTAGTATTTTAATGCCTTCTCATCTTGCCACTATAAAGAGGACAGTTGTAATTGTTAACAAGGAATGCAATGTTCTCAGTAGTACCAAACTTCCTTCTTGCCTCCTTATGTAATGTTGCTGTGCCCCAGAACTATCAAATGAGATAACTAAAATAATGACTTCATCCTTTGACATTTCTGTAACAAAGTACTCTGCCCAGTAGTGTGAGCTGTAGTTTTTTGTCCGCGATGTGAATGAATGAGAGGGTAGTATTAAAATGTGCAGGTTTTTACTACCTTCTGGATTTTCTACCATTATAGATTGGTAACGTATCTAATAAAAGTTTTAATTTTAGCAGTGAAATTGGCTAATTGTGTCCTCTCTTCTGATTTGCTGTGGGCTGTATACACACTGATTGACTGCTGGTAGTTTGGGAAGGGAAGATTTTCACCCAGCACCTGCTACTCCCAGGGTTTGTCTACTTGTATACCAACATGTCCAATCCCTTACACAAGAGTAACATTTAATCTAGCCAATAAAACGTTTTCTTTTTCATCATGTTATTCCATTCACTTCCTTAACCCTCTCAAGTCTCTTATTATTTTGCCATTATTAAGAACATGCAGCATTCATACATTTCTTCATACCTCATTGCAGCAAATATCACAAATTAACACTATTAGAAAAAAAGCTTTGCCAGTTTTTTTACTATGTAACTGATCTACTTCCTCTGCTGACTGCCTCCTACCTTGACCCATCCCTTCTCTCTCCTATCCTAATAAATACATTGTTCTACCTTATTTCATCTCCATTCTAATTCACTCTCTAACACATACACCTATTTTATAAAAAATACCCATCCTTACCATTCTTTCTACACTCAGCTCTCGCTCATATTGCCTGCTAACAAAATTCCTCCCCCCCACCATTATACTTATCTCCTGCACTAATCAAAAAACTCCTCCAAATCAAACCTATACCCATTTTTCCATCTCATCCACCCTCCATGATATTACATTTCTTCACTTTTACAAACCAAAATCTTTAACTTATAGAACACACTCATACAATACCTAAATAATGTCCAAAATTAAAATTAAGGTAATGCCTTCTGTGCTTTGATACTTTTCTTCATAACAGCTATGTAGCATCCAGGTCCTTTGTTTCTAGAAACCACAATTTCGCCTGGGTGTATATCACTTGATCAAAATACCAGTTCAGCGGATGCCTATTCATCGACCTCCTATTCAGTGAGCTATCCTTTTATCAATCAATCAAATCAGTGAATGTTTTTGCAGGGCACTAATTTAATAGGCCAACATACTGAGCGATACACACCACAGTATAACAAACCCACCAAACGGGGCAATGTCACCCTTCCCAATTTTATATACAAACTCTGAAATCACACTACAGTGGGAAAAGGGCAAATTTCTACATGTTGGCCAAATAACTCAGTGTCTTGGGAAAAAAATTCATTGATTTGTGTGTTTGATAAAAGGACGTTCACTGAATAGGGGTCGATAAATAGGTATTCCCTGAGTTGGTGTTTCAATCAAGTGATATAGACCCATTTTGCCTTCCCCCAAAACATCAAAAGAGATCCAGTTCTATCTCTCTCTATAACATTAGCATCAGAAGCAGAGGCAATAAGTCGACTGACCTCCAACTCATAACTCCCAAGACTTCCTTTTTCTATAAGAAAAGTGTCTGAAACCTAACATCAAAAATGAAGAATCCCCCCCCCCCACCATTACACTATCTGGGCTAAAATAAAAGGCAAAAAAGTTGGAGGACATGATATTTTGTATTCCAAGATAGGTAGGTACATGGACTGGTGCAAAGACCCTTTTCTGGGTCTGTTAACCAACTGCTAAAATGTACAAAACAAAATAGCCTGCACTTTGCTTTGTGGCTTACAAAGTGGTTCTTATTCTGGGGGAGGGGGCTTATCCGGTAACACTAGATCTGCTTTCTTAACAGACCTGCAAGTTACATCGAGCCACTCTTTCAGAAGTTACACCATAATGTGAGCTGCAGGAAAAAAATGGTTTACACTACTTCTCTGACGCAAAGTACTGCATACATATTTGTGCCAAATTCAAAAAGTACCTAATCCATACCTTGATGCATTCAGAATTATGCGAGACTTAATGGATACCTTTTGAAAAACACAAACTGATCCCACTAACCCCACTACTGTCCCAGTTACATCACAAATGGCATAAGACGATGGCGAAAGGTAAACCTGCGACATCCCATTTCAGTAGGAGAATATCAAGTTCCTCCACTATGTATGCCAGCACAGTGCCTGACACGAACGCACACTTGAACTTCAGCAGGGCGCCGAGAAGAGTGCAAACTTTGGTTAATTAAAATAAATAAAAACTGCGCCCTTTAAGAGGCTGGCCTTTACGGTGCCCTAGGTGGTCGCTTAGTTCGCCTATGCCTAAGGCCGGCCGTGCCCAAAAGAGAAAAGCGTTTAGCTTTTAGTCAGCAGTGTCATTTTTGCAATAAGTGAAATAATTTCAAAAGGTTTTGTAAATCAAATAAGGCACATTCTTTTATTAAACGTGGGCATTGCAAGAGGCAAAATGATCAATTAGAAAACTTCCACCCTAGTTTTTATGTTGATCGTGTGTCTGTGCTTGGTGAGACAGTCAATGCAGTAGATTTGTGGGCAAAGAATGAAATCTTTTGTACTGTTTGGATTAATGGGAGTTCTGTAGAGCTCAAAATAGATACTGGCTCAAAGTACGTTATGTTCACAGAAACGTTTGCTAGAGTAAAGCTGCAGAACAACTTGATTTGACAAAGTGTGCAATGCTTGTTGATTATGGTAGTGAAGAGATTCAAACCTAAGGCTCAGTAGCGCTTTCATGTTACTCTGCTGGGAAAAGCTATGACTTGCAATTTTTCTTAGTCAAGAGATACATTTGGTCATTATTAGGCCTTAGAGATAGTTTGAAAATGGGACTGCTTTCACTTAATAAAGAAGTTCACCATGTAAGCCTGCATGGCAACAGCTCAAATTTCACCCAAACTATTTTTTTCTGAGTATGCAGATATTTTTGCAGACAATCTAGGCAAACTACCAGTTGTGTACTCCATGAAGTTAGACCCAGAGGTCTGCCCAGTTGTCAGACCAGCATGGAAAGTTCCAGTAGCTATGCAGAACAGAGTCAACGCTGAGCTAGACAAAATGGTGCAGCTAGGAGTAATTTGTCCAGTAGAAGAACCTATTGAATGGGTATCCTCCATGGTAGTAGCTCATAAGAAAAGCTCAGATGATATCAGAATATGTATTGATCCAAGAGCTCTGAACAAAACATTAAAAAAGCCTTAAAATCTTATGCGCACAGTTGAAGAGGTTGCTGCCCTCATGCTGAACTCCACTGTTTTTTCTGTCTTAGATGCAAAGAGCTCATTTTGACAAATTTTGCTTAACTGAACATCTTCGTTGTTGACCACATTCGGTACACCATTTGGAAGATACACATTTTCTGCCAGTGAAGTCTTTCAGCATGCAATGGAGCAAATTTTTTCTAGCTATCCATGTGCTATAGCAGATAATATTCCAGTATGAGGCAACGTATGATGCTCAAATTGTAGAAGTACAATATCAATCTTGTCTACATAAAAGGCAAACTTCTTTATTTTGCTGATACTTTATCCAGATCACCCAGGAAAACCACAGAACAGCATAGCGATGAGCAACTTGATTTTTAGGTCATGGAAGTGAGAAATTTTTCTTCCACACATCTTGATGAGCTCAGAATTCACACAGCTTCACATCCAGTTCTCCAGAAGCTCAACCACTTTATCATTTGAGGATGGCCTTCAAAGAAATCATATTTACCACTAGGAGTGCAACCTTATTTTCCATACAGAGATGTGATTTTGTCAGACAATGGTATCATCATGAAAGGTCCTAAAGTGATTGTTCCAAAATCCTTGCAACAAGAGCATATTAAGGTATTACACCACGGCCACCCCAGAACAGTTTCTACCAAAGGAAGGACAAGAGGGCTAGTATTCTGGCCTTCTGTATCAAGAGACATTGAAAAAGTACTTTCATCTTGTTCAGTACGTAGTAGTATAAAGCCACATCAACAGAACAAACGACTTCATTTAAGCCAGATTCCTGAACTACCTTGGTCGACAGTAGCCACAGATATCTTTGAGTGGAATGGTCAACATTACTTCGTGTTAGTAGACTCTTATTCAAATTGGCTCGAGACTGACCTACTTCCCAACCTAACGTCCAGTACTGTCATTACGAAGTTGAAGTGACATTTTGCTGTCCATGGTAGTCCACACAGTTATTTCTGACAATAGTGCACAGTTTACAAGTCAGCAATTCAAGAAATTTGCAGAAGAGTGGGACTTTGTTCATATTACGAGTAGTCCTGAATATCCTCAGTCAAATGGCTTGGCTGAACATGCAGTTCAAAGTGCAAAACAGCTGTTAGAGAAATCCAGACATGACAATACTGATGTTTTTCTAAACTTGTTAAATCTCAGAAGCATTCCTTGTGATAAACATCTTGGTTCACCTACCCAGAGACTTATGTCAAGACAAATCAAACCACATTACTAATCAGCAGTCATTTATTGGTTCTAAGTGCTGAGAACAACAATGCAGTAAAAGCCCAACTGTTGAAAAAGCATTTGTCCCAGAAGTCTTACTATGATAAAACCAGCAAACTGCTCAGTTCTTTACAAAAAGAAGAGATAGTGAGGATGCAGACGTCAAAAGGTTTAGATCGCATCGGATTTGTGAAAAGTTTGTATCAAGAGCCGAGATCATACATTGTGGAATCACAAGTAATAGAATTCAGATGAAATCAAAAGCATTTGTTACCAGTGTCCGAACCAGTGTTACAACATGTTGCCTATGACAAAGACTCTAGTTCTCAGAGAGACTTGTCCAATATGCTTGTTTCAGAGGACATTCTGTCAGCAATCCTCATTCTGAGAAAATCCCAGAAACTCCTCAAGTAGAACATTCCCCAGTGACTATCCTTGTTGCTAAACCCAGACCTAACTCTTATGTCACAAGATCAGGTCACATCTCAAAACCTACTTCCAGATACATGGCAACCTGGACATGACTGCTGTTTTTCTTTATTAGTGTCTGTATAACTGCATGCTTATTGAAATGTCATAAGTTCATAGGTGTGTACTAGGCTAATGGCCCTGGAGCCTATATAAGCCTAGCCCAAGAAGATTCCCTGGCATCATGCCACCCAAAGTTAGTTCCTAGTGCCCCTGTCAAGCAAGGCCACTGATGTGATCCCCGGGTGAACTTCTTATTGCCCATCCACTCATCAAGATTTCTCTTAAAGAAGGCCAGTGAAGTGCTCTGCTTGACATGAATGGGAAGTTTGTTCCACAGTATGGGAAGTCTCTGGGTTAGGAACCTGTCCCTCCAGCATGTTCTGTTTATTGTGTTAATGAGGTTTATGTCCCTAGAGCATGTGGCAAGGAGGGATTGGGATTTCTTTAGGTGTAGCATATCTAGCAGCTCTGGGTCAGACATGGCTTTGTAGGTCAAGCAGAGATCGCCTCTAAGTAGGCAATAAGAGACAGAGTATAGCTGAAGTTTTTTGAGTCTGTCCATATAGGGCATGTGCCTAAGGCCTAAGATCCTCTTAGTGAGGTCATTGTTTATATGAGATAGCTCAGTAAAGAGGGAGTGTGTGATATATCTTTAAGAAGCTTTCCATGAGTCAGCATATGCATATACGCACTGAGCACGTGCAAGTAGTAGTGCCACTTTGAGTGAGCAGCCAGAGTGAAAGCATCAAGTATGTAGTCAGTCAGTTAGATAGTTTATTTAAGTTCAAAGTTCTTGCCATCCATCCTGATGTATTTGAGTACAATAAACTACTTAAACAAACGATTAATGGTACTTTTCCTATATCTCAATCCAGACCAGAAATTGGATATCAATTGTAGTGCAATGGACAGAACAGATGGTGGACTGGTAGCTATGCGACAAATTAAAATGTAATACATAAATGCAGTTTAGCTTTGCACATAATTATCAAATTACCTTTTTGGAGAAACAGGTGGTAAACTGTATTTAATAAATAAGAGCAATAATTATGATTATTATAGACTTCTTACTTTAGAAAAAAATGTGCATTATTTCACATTCTCTTTCTGTCAGTGACTGAAGACAAGTTAACAGTACTAATATTGTAAGTGTCTCTGAATTGTCCCTGTCTGATTATTATGTCTGGCTTTGTCCCTGATTCTGATGAGAAGTGTAACTCATTTGTAAGGAATGGCATAGAGACAAAACTGTGAGGTATCCTGCCATTGCTGCCAGCACTGGTTATTGTTGTTGCTATGGATCTACTTCATATAACTGAATTACCATTTTGTCGAATTGCAGAAGATTAGACCATGTTGCCGAAAACGTAATTCAACAAATTCCTGGAACATTGTATTTTCCCTCCAGAAAACTAACCACTTAGCCACTAGCAATTAAAGTACAAATGTAAGAAAATTAAATCTACTGAAGTGGGGGGCTTTGCCCCCCCCATATCCCGACCAACTAAATATACCAACTCCGAGATTGCACTACAGTGCAGAAAAGGACAAAGTTTACCAACTTCCATTCGCTGTCTGCAGTAACAAAAATATATTAACATTCCTTATATTTATCATGCCACTCATAAAGCTGTTATAAAAAATCTCTGGTGTTTCGTATGTAACTTTTTATTTTAAATAAATGTTTACTCACAGCAGACTGCAGATGTACCGAAATGAGCTCAGTGACCCAGCAGCCACTGGAGACAATACGTCTCATCGTTGAATGGCTGAGACGTTTGTGTATCGTGGGTAGTCCATAAAGGACTGAGATAACAGGCCAAGAAATGTTAAAGTAATCAAAATAATTTCATGTCGATATCATTATTAACTTGTAATTCATATATGCCCAAATTCACCCTGCTTACATACTTAGAGATATCAGCTTTGTTAATTTCAATAAAAGTGCTGCTATCACTTAAGAATTCAAACATAAACGCATCATAGCTAACTTTATCTAAAATGACGATGGCACCCCCTTTGTCCGCTTGCTTTATTGCAATGTTATTATTGCTCTCTAATTTCTTGAAGAAAGTTAAGTTATATTTTTTTCTTTCTTTCTGAGCATAATATTATTGTATATCCCACTCACACATCTCACTAAATGCATTTAAAATTTTACAATTCACAGGTACAAATAAGCTAGACTTTTTATATAGCTGTGCCATAGTAGATAGGGAGTCCTTAAAGACGAGTTTCAGGCTAACACTTCTAACAAACATCCTTAGCTCCATCAGTGCGCTAATCACATTATCAGTATTAGAGGATAGAAACTTCAGTCTTTTTTGTAATAAAGTTACATCTTGCACGGTTAGAGCTAAGCTAGATAGATTTATAATAAAGTTCTTATTTATTTTTTCGATTCTTTTGTCCTGCTTCTGGTTTATGATCCTTTGCTCCACCATCTTCTCTCCTCCACTTTCTTTCACTTGTGGTCTGCCTCTTGACAAATCCCTGCTCCTGGTTTCCATAGCTTCTGGTAATCTTATTTGCAGCACTGTTGTACCTCTTCAAAAATCCTCAATCAAATCGGATGTACCATTTACAGCTTCAGTACAGGTGGTTTCTCTTTGTCTTTCCATATTCCCTATCACAGCTGCCGACTCCGAATTAACACTGTTCTGTGCTGTGTTAACCACAGCTTTATCCCGATTATTTACCACGCAGCTAGGCTTATTGAAAAATAAATCATCAAGTGTATCCATTTGCACACAGGTGGATTATATCTTATGTAGGAGGGCCTGTTTGAAGGAGATTGGAGACTGTAAAGTGGTGACCGGAGAAAGTGTAGTTAGGCAGCATAGGATGGTGGTTTGTAGGATGACATTGGTGATCAAGAAGAGGAGGAGGAGTGTGAGGGCAGCACCAAGGATCAAATGGAAATTTAAAAAGGGTAACTGTTAGGTGGAGTTCAGGGATGAGTTGAGACAGGCACTGGGTGGCAGCAAAGAGTTACCAAATAGCTGGGTAACTACAGCAGAGCTAGTAAGGGAGATGGCTAGAAAGGTGCTTGGTATCACATCTGGACAGAGGAAGGATGACAAGGAGACATGGTGGTGGAATGAGGAAGTACAGGAGAGTATACAGACAAAGATGTTGGCAAAGAAGAAGTGGGATTGTCAGAGAGATGAAGAAAGTAGACAGGAGTATAAGTAGATGAGGTGCATGGCAAAGAGAGAGGTGGCGAATGCTAAGGATAAGGCATATGAAGAGTTGTATGAAAGGTTGGACACTAAGGAGGGAGAAAAGGACCTGTACTGACTGGCTAGACAGAGGGACCGAGCTAGGAAAGATGTGCAGCAGATAAAGGTGATAAAGGATAATGAGGGAAACATGCTCACAAACGAGGAGAGTGTGTTGAGCAGATGGAAAGAGTACTTTGAGGGGTTGATGAATGAAGAGAATGAGAGCGAGAGAAGGTTGGATGATGTGGGGATAGTGAATCATGAAGTGAAACAGATTAGCAAGGAGGAAGTAAGGATAGCTATGAAGAGAATGAAAAATGGAAAGGCTGTTGGCCCAGATGACATACCTGTGGAAGCATGGAGGTGTTTAGGTGAAATGGCAGTGGAGTTTTTACCAGATTGTTTGATGAAATCTTGGAAAGTGAGAGGATGCCTGAGGACTAGAGAAAAAGTGTTTTGGTACCTATCTTTAAGAATAAGGGTGATGTGCAGAGCTGTAGTAACTACAGAGGGATTAAATTGATCAGTCACAGCATGAAGTTATGGGAAAGAGTAGTGGAAGCTAGGTTAAGAAGTGACGTGATGATTAGTGATCAGCAGTATGGTTTCATTCCGGGAAAGAGCACTACAGATGCGATGTTTGCTCTGAGAGTGTTGATGGAGAAGTACAGAGAATGTCAGAAGGAGTTGCATTGTGTTTTTGTAGACTTAGAGAAAGCATATGACAGGGTGCCTAGAGAGGAGTCGTGGTATTGTATGAGGAAGTCAGGAGTGTCAGAGAAGTATGTAAGAGTGGTACAGGATATGTACGAGGGTAGTGTGACAGCGGTGAGGTCTGCGGTGGGAGTGACAGATGTGTTTAAGGTGGAGGTGGGGTTACATCAAGGATCAGCTCTGAGCCCTTTCTTATTTGCAATGGTGATGGACAGGTTGACAGACGAGATCAGGCAGGAGTCCCCGTGGACTATGATGTTTGCAGATGACATTGTGATCTGTAGTGAGAGTAGGGAACAGGTGGAGGAGACCCTGGAGAGCTGGAGATATGCTCTAGAGAGAAGAGGAATGAAGGTCAGCAGGACTAAGACAGAATATATGTGTGTGAATGAGAGGGAGGATAGAGGAATGGTGAGGATGCAAGGGGTAGAGGTGGCGAAGGTGGATGAGTTTAAATACTTGGGGTCAATAGTTCAGAGTAATGGTGAGTGTGGAAGAGAAGTGAAGATGAGAGTACAGGCAGGATGGAGTAGGTGGAGAAGAGTGTCAGGAGTGATCTGTGACAGAAGAGTACCTGTAAGAGTGAAAGGGAAGCTCTACAAGAGGGTAGTGAGACCAGCTATGTTATATGGGTTGGAGACAGTGGCACTGACAAAAAGGCAGGAGTTTGGATGTGGCAGAATTAAAGATGTTAAATTTTGCACTGGGTGTGACGATGGTGGACAGGATTAGGAATACATATATTAGAGGATCAGTCCAGGTTGGAAGGTTTGGAGACAAAGCCAGAGAGGCAAGATTACATTGGTTTGGACATGTGCTGAGGAGGGATGCTGAGTATATTGGGAAAAAGATGCTAAGGATGAAGCTACCAGGTAACAGGAAAAGAGGAAGGCCTAAGATAAGGTTTATGGATGTGGTGAGAGAGGACATGCAGGTGGTTGGTGTGACAGAGCAAGATGCAGAGGACAGGAAGAAATGGAAAAAGGTGATCTGCTGTGGCGACCCCTAACGGGAACAGCCAAAAGAAGATGATGATGATGATCCATTCATTTACTTGTTTTACTCACCACAGCACCCCCCCCCCGTCCTTGACAATTATTCTTTCTTGGGCCATGGGAAGATATGACCATTTTTGAAATCATTAAAATCTCTGAGAAGTTTACATTTTTTCATATTAACCAACGTTTTTTTCAAACTAAGTCTATAACAAAGAGTGAGAAAGTCACACAGAAAAACAATCAGTAAAAACTAAATGAAAACTCCAGCCAAGCTAGAACTTCCAATGAGTGACCTCTCAAACTCTTGTATCAGAGGCACATGGGATATATGCAAATGACCCTTATGAACATCAGGTGTTTCAGCTATATGGCATTTCAGAAAGCCCATGACTTACTTCTTTTTAAGTCATTTTAATGGACAATTTCAGGCCAATAAAGCCAAACCCCACTAGCTTTTAAGCATTCTGTTATATAATGATGCATTTTCATGAAAAGCAGGTAATTCAATCAATTAATTCTCAAGTTGCATAATCTCTCTGTGTGTTTCACACTACTCGGCTTTATAAAAAAAACCCTCATTTTATTAATTTCATATAGTCAGTGCTGAACTTCAGGTTAAGCTCTTTGCATCTTTTGAGCAACTCAAGATATGTGTTTCGGTATGAAGGCATTTTTAATACTCTTAGTCCACATGGAACAGTACCATATTCGAGGGAAGCTAGGAAGCTAAGGCACTGCCACTGTGGCCTTTTGAAAGACTCAGTTTTTCTTTCCAGTAAAAGGATTTTCTCATTCAAATCATTAACAGATGATCTACTATTACTCAGGTGGTCGATATTCAGTTCTTATCACCCTAAAACGAAATCTATGGTCATCTCCCTCATCTCTCGTGTGTCAACCAAGTGCATCGTTAGTTACTTTCCTCCGTATTTCTGACTTATGTTCATTTTAGGGTGATAGACGTTAAGTACAAGAATAGAAGGGGAGGTGATTTTAATAATATTCTTGAGGTATGTGATTATGAATGGATTACTTGACTAAAGGCAGACCATCCACTGGGCTTAAACACAGCAGTAAACATTAATCCAATTTTAAAGAAGAAACAAATGGTTTTAAAGTGAATGCTTATGTGTTTAGGCATTTTTCGGCTATTTACATATTTCATGTCGATGCTGGTAAAGCTCATTGAAATGCATTTATGATAACTATGATGTTATTATTGTCTTAATTGTTTAATTGTTTTATTGTTTTAAATTGGGCTGCGTCATGTGATTTTTATAGAGTATTTAGGTGATTGGTTTGTGTTTTTTAATGCACACACTGAAAAAGGGCTAGTCCCGAAAGCTCTGTGGTTTAAATAAAATCATTGTTTTTTGCTATATTCTGTGTGTTTCTTGGATATACTACTACACACAGCATTTCCAGCATTTGGATTTTTTTGGTTTTCTCCATAAGGCCTCACTCATAAACTCAATATATTTTTGTAGAATCTGAAATAATGTGAATCAGTTTTGTGAATCAATAAGTTTTGTCTGTTCTCCAGGATGATTGCCAAATGTGAGAATCGATAACCTCAGTGGTACTAGAAGAAGGAAGACTTCCATTACTGCTTTTACTAATAGATGCTTTTTCTTCTACTTTTTTATTCAGCAATGACTCAGAAACATTCCTAGAAAGATTGCCTTAACCTGCGATCTGTACTGATGGTTTATTTATTTTTATTTTGTCTCTAACTACTGTTTAGGGTTAATGCCTTTACAGATGCCTAAATTGGATGTTTCTTATTGAAACATGAAATTCAAAACAGGTCATACTCTCACGTGATGCAAATGACACATTTTTTTCTTTATCACCAAAAATAAAACTCATTGTCACAGAACTTTATTTCATTATGATGGTTTCATATCGCAGTACAGCAGTTACGTTAATGTAGTTTTCTGCAATATTATAAAATCAGCAGACAGTCTCTAGCTCACCGTGTGGGATATTCAGGCATTCCCCAGATGGCTGATAGAGATGCAATTGCTCTAATATGTATTAAGTCTGCCATGGAGCAGTCTTCTAGTGGTCCGTTCCTTGTACAGCTCCCATAGGAGGTATCCAGGGGATAACCTCACGAGATGCCCAAACCACCTGAAATGACTCTTCTCAATCTGTACATAGCAGTGGTTAGTACTTCTAGATCTTTCTAGACTTCTGATTTTCTCACTTTGTCATAGAGAGTTATCCCAACTATACTATCAAGGAGCTTTTTTTCTACCCCTTGTATGAGCAGCCTTATCCTACAGGTCAGTACAGATCATAGGTGAGAATGAGGGTGCTAATTGTAAATTGAAAGCTTCCTCCTATGGGTAAGGTCTTGCTAAACAACCAAAGTCCAGCGCAATACCTGCAGACATTATGGCTACTGCACAATGCATTTAGATACATAAGGTATCTGTCCCCCTCACCTGCAGACAGAGATCTAGTTCTATCAGAAAACAAACCATAGGGTATGAGGTGAAGGTGCCGAGTTTTATTCCAGCTGCTAAACTCTAAGAAGTGAGTTACTTACCACATGTTGGGGATCACAGGCATACAAGTCTAAGACGACAGCATGAGCTACAATGATGACGATGCAATCTTCACATCCTCGAATTGGACACTTTGTATCCCTTCACTGCATTTTGATATCCTGTCCATAAAACATCACAAACAGGAGTGTAAACAAAACACATCCTTTGTGGACTTTTATGCTTACCTTGAAAGTATTCAGTGTAATACTGAAAATGTCAGAACTCTCAATCCCCTAACACAAGAGTCAAAGGGCATATTTTAGAAACCCTAGTGACCTGTATTATTTAGAGTAGACATTTTAGGGTCAGCAGTCATATTCCTTTTTCAGTTGTACAAAACAAATGAAGACAATACTCACAAATATGTGTGCAAAACAAAGAGGTGATCCACTGTTCCATGGCCAGGCTGGAATCCACATGGTCACTCCTAATTCAGAGGCTTGACTATGGGACAAAGTATCCTTTCCAGTGTCATGACACAGACAGTCTTAGTGCAGCAGTAACATTGTTGCCTCACAGCAAGAAGATCACCGGTTTGATTCTCGGCTGGAGTGCCTTCTGTATGGAGTCTGTATGTCTCCCTGCATTCATGTGGGTTTTCTCTGGGTACTCTGGTTTCCTCCCATGTTACAAAAACGTATGTCTGGAGCACTTCTCTCTGGGCCTCTGCTGAAAATTGGCTTCATTCCAAGTCGTGCTTTCCTGGTATAATAAATAAATACAGCCTTATATCTCTCTTGTTTTTAAATGGGACTACTCCCCCAGTTTTCTAGTGCAAAGTTCCTATCCTAGACTTCCAGTCAAAAGTGTCCACTCCAACTTTAACATCTACAACCACTGCAAAATTTGGCATGTAGATAGCGGCAATATAGTTTTCTAAGAAAATAATTTCAATTACAGCATGTTTTTAACATATTTTACAACATGTAGAATAAATTAGGTCATTACTACTTATAGTGATAAAAGTGCAGAGTTAAATTTTGATTCTAATTATGACAAAGAAATATAAATCTAGGTAAAAGAAAAAAGTAAACTAGAAAATATTATGAAGAGACAACTATATAACTTCTTGTCATTAGCTCAGTTGATACCATCAGATCATGCATTTGCTAGACACTATAAGAAACAGTCACATATGTGTTTTGAAGAGTGAAAGTTACATTGTAGATATTAAATGTTATTGTTCATGTTTGTTGCATGAACTCAGCAGTGTCATAAAAATGACATAATAGTTAAAGTGTTTACCATACAGATGCAAAGTACATGGTTCGATTCTCATCTTGGACAACATGGCTAGGCTAAAACTGGCCCCTATTAATCACCTCTGTACAACATTATGAAGTATAATGTGCTTTTCAGTATTACTGCTTTAAAAGAACTAGGTTATGTTGCTGTGGTGGGCATTACAGCATGTATGCTGCCCTACCATTTCATTTTCTTCACAATATAATTGCCAATTTCTATTCACAGAAGCTCCCTTGTATGCTGTTATCTTCTACTTGTTAAATGTCATTATGGAATAACAAGTATTATCTGAAATTGCATGCCATGTTTTGCGCAGAGTCAGCATATTTATGTTTTATGTTGTTTTATACACTGCATTTTTCTGAACTGCTTGTATTTTAATATTCCCCTGACCTCTAAGTCTCCTTTGCAAAAGGAAATTCTCTTCTGTGCACAGTATGACTACCATTTATCAAAACAACAAATACAGACATCACCGTAGGTGTTCTTATCACATACAAAGAAGTTGGAATACAGGAAAAAAAGCACAGATGAGACATTAAAAATAAATTCAAGTTTATTTTTATTTACAAAACAAGTTCTGATTTGCAATATACTTTGTAATAACATACTGTATAACAATGTATCTGGAAATATTGGACAATCCTTTTAAGCAAGCTGTAATAAGATGCATAAAATGAATAATATCTTGACTTTTGAGTAACAATATGTTTGAATAGCACACAAGAAGTGGCATTTAAAAATAACATAAGAATTATTATATTTATTATACAATAATGTTGAACCATCACCTCTAGCAGGTTAAAAAAAGTTATATAGTGAACTTTATGCATTTTAATGGTGGATATATAAAGATAAAAAGAAAAGCACATATAACAACTTGGAATTCAGTCCAAATGCAAATTTAATTTAGGCTTCTGTTTTGCACCTGTCACTTTTCTGGAAACCATGGCTAGATGAGGCAGGTTAGATCAACATACTCATACTATCGACTTTCATAACTTACTTCAAGATTTCGTAAACTCAGAGCAAGTTATATTAAGAAAGGGGTGCAGTGAAGGGTGTGAAGACCATTACAGGGAGAGGTTCTTTCCTCCTATGCCAGAATATTTTCATCATGTGCCTTTTCGTTATGTAGGCTTGTCCATTTCATGTTCACTACGAAACAATTTGTTCAGATGAAGCATATCTATCAATTACTTTTTACAGAACAAGATACATATTTTGTTAGTTTTAGACAAAATAAATAAAGTTGCAATAAGTACATTAACTTGCATATCCTAGGAAAGATCTGTGAGTTAACGAATATGGCAACTTTAAAATTAAATAATTAATGTATATTAATAGATACTAGTCATATACACAGATTAATAATGAAGTACGGGTTATTATTGAAGCCAAGATAATTTAAATGACTATCAATATTCTTATCACTATAATCACTGTGCTAAGTTCCATATCATAATAAACCTTTAGCAATTAAAAGATAAAATAATTTCAGTCTGTTTGTTTAGCTGCTGACACAGTATATAACTCACAGCTGGTGGAAGCTAGGATGATTCTAATGTAAACACACTTTACGCAGCTACCCATGTGAAAGGAATTAAAATATTTAATACATTTTCTCTTCCCACAGTAATGTCTGTCATGAGTAATAAAGTCTGCAAGGATTGATTCACTTAACCTTGGTAGCACACAATTAAATAAGCAAATAGTAGTAAATAACACCTTTTTTTATTTATGCACATGCATATTTATGGTATATGCACGAGTCTGGTACCTCAACTATTTGTTTTATTCAAAATGATAAAATGATATACTTCTACACACCTGCACTTGACAAGATTACTTTAGAAAGCTACATTTCTCTGTTCCCTTATACTAAAATATAACATGTTGGCATGCTGATTTATGTTATAAGGGATTTAAGGTACAAGGTTTGATTCTCACCTTCAGAAGGAAATTGGCTAGGCTTAAAATGATTTGCAAGAGCAGCTAGTCTGGTCCTTGCCTTTGAACTAATCGATCACATTACATACGCTTTATATGGACTTAGTTTTTTTTTCTGGCTTTCAATTCACTCATGTTTGCCACAGTGTGATACTGGGAACTTACTCTGATTTAATCTTGCTGTTCATACACAGACACATGACAGAGAGTCCAGAATTTCCCATGACAATGTGCAATTATTTATTTTGCATTGCAGAAGCAAATCATTAGCACATCTGTGTTTAATTTCTGGTATTATTCCTTAACAGAGTAAGAGGAATACATACAGGCTGGAAAAGCCTTATTAAAATATAAAAAGCTGTAAAATGTGTAAGAATGACTTACTGCAAAACAGGTATTACAGTGAAATTAAGTCTTCTTCAGCTAGATCCAATAAAGTGACCTGGCAAATTGTTAAACTCTAACAGCTCTGAGGGTGCAGGAACTTAAGATTAGGTGTACCTGCCAACTGAAGTTGACCTCAAATGATCAAAAAACAAATTTCTCAAAACAGTTCCTTCATGAGGAGACCCCCAAGTAAAGTTAAGGACTAGTCCCAGCAAGTAAAAAAAAAATGCAATGGCAGGGCACCGGCAAATGCATAGAAAAAAAGGTCAAACACAATTCAAAGAAAACAGGCTACCAGAGTTGTAAACAACTTATGTCACTATAGCGAACAGATTTTGTGCAAATAAGCCAGGCCACATCAAATTTACTACTAATACAATTCAAGTATGGCTATAGAGATAAAAAGGCCATTACCTAATGCAATGGTAGCCATTTGCCAAGGGGCTGTAGAAGCCTCAGTCACAGAAAGTTGTACATCTGCTTCAATTGTCAACACAAATTACCCAGACTGCAAGGCAAACCGAAAACACACATCTCCACAGAAATGTGAACATTTGCAGATGTGTACAGATATTGACAGTGTCCCCTGTTATCATGGTTTAAAATATTGTACATGTATTTCTGGGAAAGAACAGACCCAAGAGGGCATACATCTGGTGAGGATGTTAGAGATGGAAAAAAAATCCTATGTTGCAAAGAGTTATATGTCATCAGAACTTGGAACATAAGAACTACAGTAAGGCAAAATCAATGTGGTTAAAAGATAAGGTAACAAGACTATGCATTGATATCCTTGGAATTTGTGAACCAAAATGAGTGGAAAGGGTCTTTTAGATCAGAAAATCATCACATTTTCTGATGTGGCAAGAATCTTGCAAAAGGAATGGACTAATCCATATAGTCAAGAAAAGAGTTTCAAAATCAGTGCTCATTTACAACCCAAAAATATCAGTTGGACTCGAAAACAAGCCTATCAGAATGAGACATGCTTATGTTTGCAATACAGATGCTAAAGAGGAGGAGGAAGGTGATCAGTTTTATGAGGATATGTAGCACCTTCTAGAAATAACACAAAAAATATATTACTTTCAACCAGGTGACTGGAATGCTAAAGCTGGTAGTTAAAGAACAGGAGGAATAAGACTAAGGTTGGCATTGGTGTAGTAAATGAAGCAGGAATTAGATGAGGAGAATTCTGCCATGATAATTCACTGGTCATAGCAAACATTCCCTTTCAGCAGCCTAGGACACGGCTTTATATGTGGGCAGCACCAGATGACCAGTATCAAATCAGACTGGCTACGAGATGGAAGCGGTCTTCACAGACAGCAAAAGCAAGACCTGAATCTGAACATGGTGTAGTCCAACAACTTCTCATTACAGAGTTTGGAATTAAATTAAAGAAAACAAGAAAAATCTCAGGCCAACTAGGTATGAGCTCAACTTTAATCCATATAAGTATGTAGCGGAGGTAAAGAACAGAGGTGAGGGATTAGATCTAGCAGACAGAGTGCTTAAAAAAACTATGAATAGTTCAACATATAGTAAAACAGGTGTCAATTAAAATATTCCAAAAAAAGATTAAAAAGATTAAGAAGGCAATATCGCTGCCTGTGAATGATTTAGAAGTGGCTTAGGAAAGGAGGGGGGGCAAAAAGGAATGGAGAGAGAATATGTTAAGGTGAATGCAGAGTTCCAGAGACTAGAAGAAAAGATAACGCCGCGTATTTAAACGAGCACTTCAACGAACCGAATAAAGATAATAGAACAGGAAAGATGGGAGATCTCTTCAAGAAGATTAGTGAAGTTAAAGGAAATGTCCATGTAAAAATAGTCATAAAAATGATAAAATGAGAAGGAACATAGCAAAAGTAGAAGATAAGAAGAAGAGTTGACAGGAATATACAGAAGGACCGCATAAGAAAGAATCTAACGGCATTTAGTAGCATAGCTTTGGCAGGGCGAGAGGGGAAATTGCCCCGTGCGCAAAGTGTTGGGGGAGTCAAGATTGGTTGATCCTAATTGCTCTGTAATGTATACCTGCTTTTAAAAGCTGATATTGCATTTGCGATCAAACCTAAGCACTGTAACGCTATGTGGTCTAAACTGTGGCAAGTGCTTGCTACATTGCAACAAGCAGTTTGCTACAGCTGAAACCATTTCTTTCATTCATTATTTTTATTAAAACCTATGTATTATAGTGCTCTGTGCAAGCAGTTTTCTTCAGATTAAAAGGAAAAAAAATAATTCTTTCTTTTAAATTGAGAGGAAGGAGAGGAAGGGGTAGTGCACAGATTGGAAACTGATTGGCTCTTGCCCAGGTACCTGATCGTGGACCTTTTTTTTTTCTTTAGCTGAGAGTATGAGGTGCTAGTTTGTCAGACCAGCACAGAGCCAGTTATGCATCTGACATCACCGATAAACTTGATGTTATGTCCTCTCATCTAGATCCAGCCATCATGGAGAATGATGTTAAATGGGCTCTAGAAACTGCCTTTGCCAGTGACATGGAGTGATAAAGCCCTGACTATAGGCCAGATGACCCAAGGTCGATTGCCACCCAAGATGGTAGTAGTTCTTGTCAGCCTCACGGAGTATTTGCAGATTGATAGAGGGACATCAGGGGTCCCAGCAGTAATATAGATACCCACATTATCACCCAAAGGGTAAAGGGTAGGCTATTCATGGCAAATGTTCTCATAACTGAGATGCCAGTGAAAGCACCAAACACGTCCATGGCTGCCTTGATTAGTATCCCTCCAGACAGCTCTTACCCTGGGGGATCTGAAAGGATTTCCTCAGCCCAGGAAATAAATGGACTCAAGATTAGTTGGGGATGGCCTGATGGTTGGCAAGTTGAAGAGGCAAAAAGAAAAAGGAAAGAAAATGCTCGCTGCCAAGCCTCGCTAATAACAAGGTTGTGTGGAATTCCAGCTGAATTGTTTAAAAGCCTGACAAGTGATGCTAATACAGTGTTGCTCATAATTTGCCAGCAAATGTGTAAATTCAGTAATGGCTACTTATTGAATAATTGGAATGAAAGAGGTCAATTTACATTTACAAGCTGCACCACCACAGCCTGTATAAAATGTATTTTCAATGTCCAATAATTCATCTGGATATTGAAAATCTCTTAAGCCTGGACCCTCATCAATTTGGCTTTATCAAAGGAAGGTCCTGCTTCTTAAACCTAATTCATTTCTTTGAAAAAGTAACTAAAGCAGTGGATAGTGGTTATGCAAATACAGCATATCTAGACCTGGTCATGGCGTTTGACACTATTCTCCATGCAAACATTATTGATAGACTTGTAAATCTGAATAGAAATCCTTATATTGTATGATGGATGGCCAACTGGTTGTCTGACAGAACCTATATGGATTGAGACGGAGGTGCCACTTCTGAAAGCAAAAAAGTTGGCAGTGATGTATCACAGGGTTCAGTTTTGGGCGCTGTACCACAGCAGGTAACCAGTACTTCTAGCCTATGGTTAATTAATCTTGCAGATGACTTTAAATTGCATTTTGTTATTCAAGCTTCAACTGTCGCACAATTGCTCCAAATTGGCTTAAACCACATTAACCCTTGGAGCAAGGACAATGGTCTCAAGTTAAATGTAAAAAAGTAGCATAATTAATTTTGATAAATCAAACAGTTTCACTTACTGTATATGAGATGCACCCCTCCAATCAGACACTGTTGTAAGGGATCTAGACACTCTTGTTGATAATTCCTTATCATTTGACAATCATGTCTCCAGAGTTGCTCAGAAAGCATTTTATCTGGCCCATCACATTTCTGAAGGAGAAGAAAGTCTTAATTCCCCTTTACTCATTGCTTATCAGACTCATTATTTAATATAATTAAATTATAATATTTAATATAATTAAATTATAATATTTAATATAATTAAATTATAATATTTAATATAATCCACCTTTTGGCATGTATTTTTCTAAACATCTCACACAACCTAAGATACCACAGAGATTCATAACTAAAAAGATTAGTGGCCTCAAAATTCTTATCAGGAGAGACAGGCAGCCCTTACTTTATACTCAGTGTCATACAGATTCCTCTGTGTAGATCTATGTCTAGCCTTTTGCAGAACTAATGGTACCTCAGCTACTCAGTTAAAAGAACTAAACCTTCATCAGCAAATAAATAAGACATGCTGGTGTGATAGATTCATATCCCAGTGTATCCCTCACCTCGGGAACAGACTTCCACTACATGTCAAGCAGAGTAGCACCCTTGCCACCTTCAAGGTAAACTTAGATAACTGGCTGAGCAACCTAAAATTCTCTCTCCTTGTTTCTCTTGTTTTGCCCTCCCTGAGGCTAGAGTGGAAATTTTGAATACAGTTTTTTTTTATTAGGTTTGAAATGGTCTTCAGACCAATTGCCTAGTACTTACCTATAAACCTAAACAGACTACTGCAATAAGTTTAGGATAAATAAGGTTATGAGCTGCTCACAAGCTTCATCCTATAGTCTTGAGTTTGACTCCTTTATTTGTCATTTGTCTCCCTTGTGACTGAGCAAGTCCCAAACCAGACAGTACTTGTAGGGCATCTCTGAAAAGAGACAGTTATGTGTAGTGAGTTTACCTGGTTAGCAAATGAATAAAAATAGAAAGATGTCTTATTTGACATTCATCTAAAAAAACATTCGGAAAACTTTGTAATGGAGCTGACTGTTCATAGTATGTTAACCTGTACAGAAGTATCTTTTAAGAAATGTGTCAGGAAACAAAGTAATATTGCCACACCTCTCAACCTTGTAGCACAAGAAATCTGGAGAAAGCCAAAATTAATGGCAGACAAAGGCCCAAAACTAGGGACAAATTTTAAATATTGCTTGTATAATCTCAGAAAGTTGCTAAAAAACGTTTTGTGTTACCATGCATTTTCTGAAAGATACGAAGACTGAAAATTAAATGGCTGTCATTATTTAATTAATTCAGTCTTCACTGATTTGCCAGAAAACCACATTTCATAAGGAACAGACCTGAAATATGAGGCAAAAATCTGGAGATTCTGCAAAAATCTGGACAGTGGAAAGTTACATTGCACATATCCAGTAATAAGTAGAATTGGAAATAATGTAATGTCATGCTACTCAGAAGGAAAAAATGTATATCTGAATGCAGCAGAATTGTATTTGTTTTTTTATTTATTCATTAGACCTTCTTCAATCCTGCTCCAAAAAAAAAAAAAAAACAAGACAAGAAATATGCAGTTACATTCAAAGGTAAGATAGTTTACAAAGCAATACTCTGCTAATGTATGGACAGATAGCTATCCCTTGGTAACAGAAGCATTAGCTATTCTGTTATATTGTTGCAAGTAGGTGCTAACATCCTGAGCTTTTCAACCATTTTTCCTTAATGAAAATAAGTACTTTAGTTGAGAGATGAAAGTGCTTACAGCAGCAGCAGTCCTCAGATGGGGTTGAGTTGAGTCAGCTGCAACATGTATAAGTTAAGTACACTAACTTCCTTTTGAAACCTCTCTCAAGAGAGCATTTTTGTAAAACAGCTCAAAGATTAAAGCTGTTAAATCTGAAGATCCCATTAGATTTATAAATATGCAAGTAAATCTCTTGCTCATTCCTGTATCCCTCGAGAGGCTCAAATGCACCTTAAAGAGATGGGTATTTGAATGCAGAGAAGTCTTGGTTCAGACTCATTTGTTTTAAACAAAATATTACTCTTTGTACACAAACCTTAGCAAATTAAATATTTGCTCAGTATTTAGTGTTTCCATCTTAGTAGCACATGTTCTAAAAGATGCAACGACAGCAAACATATAAATTAAATGTTGTACTCTGTGTGTGTGTGTGTGTGTGTGTGTGTGTGTGTGTGTGTGTGTGTGTGTGTGTGTGTGTGTGTGTGTGTGTGTGTGTGTGTGTGTGTGTGTGTGTGCGTGCGTTTGTATGATTATGGTCTAAGCTTACAGGCATTACCAGTACAGTTGCTTACATTTAAAAGTAAAACATTAAATGAAAAGTGAAAATAAAGTTAGACTTAGCAGACATGAAATACTTCGAGATAGATCCTTTACCCACTGTTGCTGTCCGGTTTTATGAAACTAGTATGAGAAGTCAGTGAAATATTTCTAATCCATTGCAAACTAATCAGCCTACACATCTCTTACCTAAAATATTTTGTTTTAATCTGATTAAAAATATTTTTGTTTGTACATGCACTCTGTTGCACCTTTCTGCATGATAGCTAGAAACATAAAAAGACATGACCCTATGCAATTGTTATAGGAGATATTTTTCTTAACACAGGTAACAAAAATGTGCAGAATTCAACTATAAGACATATCTATAAAAATAAATGGACTCAGTAATTATAACCTTTATTTAATTAAAATCTCATGTGTACATTTTAATATACAATATATTATAGTTTTCTCACCTTACTTCTTCTGTTCCTGCAGAATTAAGTGTTTATAATATCAAGATTTATAAGGCTGCAAGTGAAACCTGGCTAAAACCAGGTTCTAAAGACCAGGAAATTATTTCCCCAGGCTGCAGCATTATTAGAAACAACAGACAACATAATAAAGTTCCCAATGTGGCTATCATATACAAAAACAACCAGGAAATCACTTTCTACTCACTCATCTACTCCAAATTTCCCAGTGCAAAAATAAATCTCTCTCACATGCAAATCAACAAACTCAAGAGTATATGTATCACTGCCATCTATATCCCTCCTGCAAACAACATCTCACTACTAAAAGAAATCCTGAATGGATCTCATATAATATCAACAAGTAGATCATCATCTTAAGTGATGTTACTATAGATTTCCTACTTATCAATCCTTACACTCCCCCACTTTTTTCATCAATCTCTTTTGTTTTACCCAAATTATCACTACTGCTACTCGAATAGACAAATGCAGTAATAAGAAGTCTACATTAGACTGGATCCTGACTACCACTCTTAATAAAATAACTATGCTGACTCCCTACCTGACACCATCAGTGACCATCTACTAACCTACACCATGAGAAAATCACTGTGACTGGAGAACAGCACTTATATGCAATGTGGATATATTCCCATACTAGAACACATGCCTTACTTAGGCAATGGCATACAGCACATCATGTCATGTCCTCAGTCCTGAGGAGTCATCTTACTGCAACTGGTATGGAAGGACAATCTATTCAGATGACAACATCAGTCTTCAATACAACATTTAAAAATTAAATTTAGTATAAACTCTTTTAAGAAGAAACACCATTTACAGATGAACATAGCACATGTGTGTAACAACACTGTTAACAACATGTAGACTGAGTGTAAGCACCGACAACAGGATTTGAACTATATACTTAACATCACAAGCTCCTGAAGGTTTGCTGAAACACAAGCACTACAACTGTGACTGCTCATTTCGGTGGATGACATCATTACTGTGTATTACATTCAACATTTTTGCTAAAATGTTGTCAATGTTATAGGTATTTCCAGCCTGTTCTGCACAGTAAGAGGTTAAAAACACACACTCCCAGAAGGCAGTCAGTCCTGTATTCAAACTCCCTACCTATATACTGTCACAATATACCTGCAAGTATACTATAGGCATGTACCAAAGAAGAAGTCCGATTTTCTGTGAGCCACACTGCATCTTTGAAAGGATGACATCAGCTGTGTCTTGCAAAGGAGAAACGTGTGCAAAGATAACTTCTACAGCAACATCTGATTCTACACATTGATAATACTAAGAGGTGTAAGACACTCCTGCATCCATTTACATTCACTTACTCATGAAGTTCTCACTGCTATATTCAAAGTCTATACCTATCTACTAACATAATCTACACACAATTGTATTATATGCATGTGCCACAGGATAGGCCTGACTTTAGTAGTGTGGGACTGCATTTTTGAAAGGATAACCTCACAGGGTGCTGCAGACAACATGTTTTTGTGGGCAGAGGGAAAAGGAGATGGGGGTTAATCTGACCATGTAAATGGCTCTCATGAGTGGGAGTAAAATGAGCATAGCTGTTGAATTAATCCTATAGTGCTGCTATGGATCCACCATTACCTGTAAACACATTAATTGTTGTCAGATTAGAACCCCCTATGTATCTAATTACAGAATCTAGAAGACAGAGTACTTACCACAAGCACCACTGTGGAAGTCTGACTTCTACACTGTGAGAGTGCACTTCATACAGGATGACATCTGTATTGTGTAATGATGTTGGGAGAAGGGTCTGACATCAATGTGGACTCACTCTGCAATGTAAAAGTTTGTCTAGACTGCTAGTTCAGTGAGGCCAGCATTATGTCAGGTCATACAAGTTAACTATTGTGAGATGAGATCCCTCCACTTATCTAGTTTAACAGTATAGAGAACACAGAACTAAAAGCAAGTGCCACCAAAGAAGTCTGACTTCTGTAGTGTGACACTGCAGTGTACATAGGATTAGATTCTCATTATGTGTCAGAGAAGATATTATGCTGTTGAAGTTCTTGTGCAAAGCCATATTTTTGATATGAAGGATTAAGTGAAATCTTCTGATCAATAATAAATATACACTGCAGACTCAGCTCACCTATGCTGTCATTAATGTACATCTCAGAACTGAGAATGACATGTACCTGTTTTACAAGATGTTGCTTAGATGAGACACGCACACTTGAAAAACACAAGAAGGACAATGAAGCATTCATGGCTCATGTTAACCTTAATGAATGGCACTGATATTAGCAATGTTACCTGCTCATGCATGGTCAATGTGCTCTGTCAATACAAAACAATCCTTAATGTTTCAATGCAGTAGGGCTACGTAATGATGAAGTAGATGTGCAAAGGCACCGCATGGTTGCATATCATTAGGGCTAAGTTATGATGAAGTATGTGTGCCAAGGCTCTATGTGGTTGGATATCACTAGGGCTAAGTAATGATGAAGTATGTGTGCCAAGGCTCTATGTGATTGTATATCATTATGGTAAGTAACGATGAAGTATGGGTGCCAAGGTTCTATGTGGTTGTATATCATTATAGTAAGTAATGATGAAGTATAGGTGCCAAGGCTCTATGTGGTTGTATATCATTAGGGCAAAGTAATGATGAAGTACGTGAGCGAAGGCTCTATGTGGTTGTATATCATTAGGGCTAAGTAATGATGAAGAACGTTGTATGCCATTAGAGGTAAGTAATGATGAAGTATATGTGCCAAGGCTCTATGTGGTTGTATGTCATTAAGGCTAAGTAATGATGAAGTGCATGTGCCAAGGCTCTATGTGGTTGTATATCATTAGGGTAAGTAATGATAAAGTATGTATGCAAAGGCTCCTTGTGGTTGTATATCATTAGGGTAAGTAATGATGAAGTACGTGTGCAAAGGCTCTGTCTGGTTGTAGCAAGGCTGTATGTGGTTCTATGTCATTAGGGCTAAGTAATGATGAAGTATATGTGCCAAGACTCTATGTGGTTGTATATCATTTGGGCTAAGTAATGATGAAGTATGTGTACCAAAACTCTATGTGGTTGTATATTATTAGGGTTAAGTAATGATGAAGTATATGTGCCAAGGCTCTTTGTGGTTGTATATCATTTGGGCTAAGTAATGATGAAGTATGTGTGCCAAGGCTCTATGTGGTTGTATATTATTAGGTCTAAGTAATGATGAAATACATGTGCCAAGGCTCTATGTGGTTGTAGCAAGTCTGTATGTGGTTCTATGTCATTAGAGATAAGTAATGACAAAGTATATGTGCCAAGACTCTATGTGGTTGTATATCTTTAGGACGAAGTAATGATGAAGTATGTGTGCCAAGGCTCTATGTGGTTGTACATCATTAGGGTAAGTAATGATGATGTATGTGTGCCAAGGCTCTATGTGGTTAGATATCATTAGGTCTAAGTAATGATTAAATACATGTGCCAAGGCTCTATGTGGTTGTACCAAGGCTGTATGTTGTTCTATGTCTTTAGGGCTAAGTAATGATGAAGTGTGTGTCCCAAGGCTCTATGTGGTTGTATATCATTAGAGCTAGGTAATGATGGAGTACATGTGCCAAGCCTCTATGTGGTTGTATATCATTAGTGTAAGTAATTGTGAAGTATGTATGCCAAGACTCTATGTGGTTGTATGTCATTAGGGCTAAGTAATGATGAAGTATGTGTGTCAAGGCTCTATGTGGTTGTATATCATTAGGGCTAAGTAATGATGAAGTATGTGTGCCAAGGCTCTATGTGGTTGTATATTATTAGGGGTAAGTAATGATGAAGTATGTGTGCCAATGCTTTATGTGGTTGTATGTCATTAGGGTTAAGTAATGATGAAGTATATGTGCCAAGGTTCCATGTGGTTGTATATCATTAGGGCTAAGTAATGATGAAGTATGTGTGCCAAGGCTCTATGTGCTTGTATATCTTTAGGGCTAAGTAATGATGAAGTATGTGTGCCAAGGCTCTATGTGGTTGTATATCATTAGGTATAAGTAACGATGAAGTATGTGTGCCAAGGCTCTATGTGGTTATATATCATTAGGTCTAAGTAATGATGAAATCCATGTGCCAAGGCTCTATGTGGTTGTAGCAAGTCTGTATGTAGCTCTATGTCATTAGGGATAAATAATGATGAAGTATGTGTGCCAAGACTCTATGTGGTTGTATATCTTTACGATGAAGTAATGATGAAATATGTGTACCAAGGCTCTATGTGGTTGTACATCATTAGGGTAAGTAATGATGACGTATGTGTGCCAAGGCTCTATGTGGTTGTATATCATTTGGGCTAAGTAATGATGAAGTACATGTGCCAAGGCTCTATGTGGTTGTAGCAAGGATGTACATTGTTCTATATTATTAGGACTAAGTAATGATGAAGTATGTGTGCCAAGACTTTATGTGGTTGTATATCTTTAGTGCTAAGTAATGATAAAGTATGTGTGCCAAGGCTTTATGTGGTTGTATATCATTTGGGCTAAGTAATGATGAAGTACATGTGCCAAGGCTCTATGTGGTTGTTGCAAGGCTGTATGTGGTTCTATGTCATTAGGGCTAAGTAATGATGAAGTACATGTGCCAAGGCTCTATGTGGTTGTATATCATTAGGGTAAGTAATGATGAAGTATGTGTGCCAAGGCTCTATGTGGTTGTATATCATTAGGGCTAAGTAATGATGAAGTATGTGTGCCAAGACTCTATGTGGTTGTATATCATTAGGGATAAGTAATGATGAAGTACGTTTGCCAAGGTGTTATGTGGTTGTATATCACTTGGGCTAAGTAATGATGAATTATGTGTGCCAAAGCTCTATATGGTTGTATATCTTTAGGGCTACGTAATGATGAAGTATGTGTGCCAAGGCTCAATGTGGTTGTATATCATTAGGGTAATGAAGAAGTACGTGTGACAAGGCTCTATGTGGCTGTAACAAGGTTCTATGTGGTTGTATGTCATTAGAGCTAAGTAATGATGAAATATGTGTCCCAAGTCTCAATGTGGTTGCATATCATTAGGGTAAGTAATGATGAAGTATATGTGCCAAGGCTCTATGCGGTTGTATATCATTAGGCAAACTAATGATGGATCTATGTGTGCCAAGCCTCTATGTGGTTGTATATCACTAGGGCTAAGTAATGACGAAGTACATGTCCCAAGGCTCTATGTGGTTGTATATCATTTCGGCTAAGTAATGATGAAGTGTGTGTGCCAAAGATCTATATGGTTGTATATCTTTAGTGCTAAGTAATGATGAAGTATGTGTGCCAATGCTCTATGTGGTTGTATATCATTTGGGCTAAATAATGCTGAGATATGTGTGCCAAGGTTCTATGTGGTTGTATATCATTTGGGTAAGTAATGACGAAGTATGTGTGTTAAGGGTCTATGTGGTTTTAAATCATTTGGGTAAGTAATGATGAAGTATGTGTGCCAAGACTCTATGTGGTTGCATATGATTAGGCCAAAGTAATGATGAAGTATGTGTGCCAAGGCTCTATGTGTTTGTATGTCATTAGGGCTAAATAGTGATGAAGTATGTGTGTCAAGGCGCTATGTGGTTGTATATCATTAGAGCTAAGTAATGATGAAGTATGTGCGCCAAGGCTCTATGTGATTGTATATCTTTAGGGCTAAGTAATGATGAAGTATGTGCGCCAAGGCTCTGTGTGGTTGTATATCATTTGGACTAAGTAATGCTGAAGTATGTGTGCTAAGGCTCTATGTGGTTTTATATCATTAGGGTAAGTAATGATAAAATACATGTGCCAAGGCATATGTGGTTGTATATCATTTGGGCTAAGTGATAAGGAAGTATGTGTGTGAAGGCTCTATGTGGTTGTATATCATTAGGGTAAGTAATGATGAAGTATGTGTTCCAAGGCTCTATGTGGTTGTATATCATTAGGGCTAAGTAATGATGAAGTATGTGTGCCAAGGCTCTATGTGATTGTATATATTTAGGGCTAAGTGATGATGAAGTATGCGTGCCATGGCTCTATGTGGTTGTATATCATTAGTGTAAGTAATTGTGAAGTATGTATGCCAAGGCTCTATGTGGTTTTATATCATTAGGGCTAAGTAATGATGAAGTATGTGTGCCAAGGCTCTATGTAGTTGTACATCATTTCTAAGAGCAAGTACTGCAGTGCTGTGCACAGTTAAGTGTTCAGATAACCACACAGTTCACGACAGGTCACTTGTGTCCAGTAAGACATTTCCATGTAATGAAGTAATAACATACAGGAACAATACTTACCTCTGTTCAAATTCTCTTCGTAAAGCGCAATGCAGATAACTCTACTGGCATGGATGTAAGCAAAACATTAGCACATGCGTGATTTTAATTTGAGGTGTTAAACTTGGAATGTGAAGTAGCAATGTTCAGCGGTACTCCCTTGCATCCTTTGTGCAAATAAGGAGCACAGAGAGAAAATTATCTGAATGTGATTAAATGTAGAACAAATCTGTTTTATATTAACATTTAACATGTGATGTGAACATTTGTCAGCACTTGCTCCGTGCCTTACAGGTATATATTTTGCATGTTGTACTTTAGCTGTGACATGTTAGATTCAAAGCCGAATTCAAAAATTAATTGTTGTAATTGCCTTCCCCGTTTGTGTAATGTTAGGTGGCAAACAAACAGTGCTTATTGCTGAAGGAAAAGAGTGAAAACTTTAGTTTGATTCGCTTTCTGTTGTGCAAAAATACCTAGCGGTGACGTGCAGCCATTAGCACGCTGGACAGTTCTGAGTGGAGAGAATTCACCTGTCACCTAACTTTCTCTGTGGCACAAGGTGGAAACTCAGGGAGCTAAATAAAATGCAGATGTAAAACAGGGTTTGAGTACAGTATGCAGATCATCTTAGGGTGTCAGAATGTGATTATCATAAGCAATTTTGATCATGACTGTAATGACTATTTTAAATATGTTTACTGCCCAAATTGTGTCAATATTGTCTATTGAAATAAACTTTTATACCTGCTATATAGCAGCCATGCTTTAAGTGAAATCGCAAGTTAATCGGCTGTACAGTTTGTTAAACATGACAAGGATGGTATGTATTTTGAAATAATTTGTTATGATTCAGCACATATCCTACCTATATAGGTTGTTCTGATTGATTTTTACTTAGTTCACATATCCTACCTATGTTTGTTGGGCAGGATGTCTTATGAAGTGTGGCACTATGCTGCCTTACAGTAAGGACAGGAGCCAAATGATATAAGATGACCATTTCATCCATCAGCCTACTAAATATGTTACAGTATAACATGATGAGCCACAAGAGGTGATGAGGGACACAGAGATGGAGAGACATAGAACAGTTTGCATTATGGCACAGTTATGAACATCTTTATGGTGTCTTTGTATTAGGTATTTGTTCGTTCAGAATGTATCCTGCTCTGTACCAAGAAGTGATTGATATATGGCTAGAGAAGGTGGAGGAGTGACAGTAACGAATACAGTGACATATATCTGTCTGAGGAAGGTGTAGAAAATTGGAAACATAGTGGTGACATAAGGGTATTGTTTTGCTGATAACAGATGTATCACACAGTTACAGAAGTAATAGAAAAACTTAGGAGGTGTAGCACCCAGCAGGATAAAAGCACACTCACCAAACTAACTAAACAACTCAGGCCACAAATAAAGTCCACCAAAGCCAAATTTGAAGTAAATTTGACCTGCCAGGCCAAGTATAGTCACAAGTCATTCTTTAGCTATGTCTGCATCCTTTAAGCAATACACAGTTCTGTGCAGAGCTCATTGTTAATGAAACCACCTAAACTGAACCTGGGGATAAAACAAGTCTACTGGCCAACTGATTCATTTCCAACTTTGGCCCTCTCTCCCCCCCTCAACCTTCCCGCAGGAACTACCATCAAATATAACTCCCCTTGCTGTCTCTAAGGATCAGGTCCTTAATTCTCTCTCTAAAGCCAAGAACACTGCATCAGTGGGCCCAGACAATATCCCAGGATGCCTTCTAATTAGCATGAAGCATGACCTATCAGGACCTCTGGAAATGCTTCATGTCTCATGAATGGAGAACTGCAACAGTTATCCCTCTGCACAAACATGGGCCATCTACAGAACCTAGAAAGTACAGATCTATAAGTCTCACTAGTCCCATATGCAAAGCTGTGGAAAGAATTATCATGGAAAGGATCAATAATGACAAAGGAAAGTTCCAGACACTGGAGCCAATCCAGTTTAATTTTGTCAAGGGTAGGTTATGCCTCCTCAATGTGGTGGACGTCTTTGAGAAGGTTACCAAAGAAATGAATGAGAGCAAAATGGTTCCCGCTGCCTACCTTGACCTGGCCAAGGCATTTGACACAGTACCTCACCCAGGCATTGTTGATAAACTCAAGAGGTTAGGTACAAACCCTTATGTCACAGACAGGATCCAGGAAGTTAGAACTGGGGAGTCCACCTCTACAAAGTGGCCGTTCACATGAGGAGTCCCTCAGGAACTGGTTCTGGGACCGCTCCTTTTTGTCATTTTATTGCAAATTGCGAGTTGTCATTACTTTACAAAGTACAATAAGAGGAGAAAGCTATTACATGATAGAACAAAATCCATAAAAGGGAAGTCACCCCTGATCATTATTAGTAAAAAAATACGAGCACTCATAAAATCAACTAAGGCCAATTTTGAGAGAAAAATTGCCATGGATTCAAAGGACAATCATAAGGCCTTTTTCAGCTATGTTAGGAACCTGGGTGGAAACTCACAGATATGCTCAGAATTAGTCCAAAATGATACAAAAATCACTGAACCCACAGACATTGCCAACATACTGGCAGACAGGTTCAGTGCAAACTTCACCCCTCTCCCCTAAGGGAGAGATAACTACCCCACCCGAGTGTAGCCTCCCGGACATCTCAAATGCGCAGGTGAAAGCTGCTCTCTCTAAAGCTAAAAACACAGCATCAATGGGACCGGATGGTGTCCCCGGCTGTGTGCTACACGAGCTAAATGAGGAATTAAACCGCACATAAGGCAGCTGTTTAATCTCAGCCTTACCACAGGATACGTGCCCAAGGAGTGGCGACGGCAACTGTGGTCCCACTCCACAAAGGTGGCGCCTCACGGACCCTGGTAATTACCGCCCATAAGCTTAACAAGTCTAGTCTGCAAAGCTATGGAGAGGATCATAATGGAGCTCATAAACAAAGATATAGGGGACTTGCAGACATTGGACCCGACCCAGTTTGGCTTTGTCAAGGGAAGATCATGCCTTTTGAACTTGGTCGACTTCTTCAAAATAGTCACCAAGGCCATTGATGAGGAAAAGGCAGTCCATACAGCCTACCTTGACCTTGCAAGGCTGACACAATACCCCACTCGGGTATTGTAGAAAAACTACCAGCTTAGATGTAAACCCATATGTCACAAGATGGGTTGCAAACTGGCTTAAGGACAGAACCCACAGGGTTAGAGTTGCTGGCGCTGTGTCAGACTCCAAGCCGGTCACAAGTGGTGTCCCACAGGGCTCGGTCCTTGGCCCCTATTGTTTGGCATCTACTTCTCAGAAGTACAGGCCAACATGGGAGGACTTTGGCTGACAAAGTTTGCAGATGACTGCAAACTGGCCATAGTGGAAAGTGCATCGGACACGGATATCCTTCAGAAGGGACTCACGGAAACAGATAGCTGGTGCCAGAGCCATGGCCTGAAGTTAAACGCCAAAAATGTATAGTCATACCCTTCGGGAAAACAAGGTAACCCCAAGCTACCATATAGGTGGCAATCCACTAAGCACAGAAGAGGTTATCAGGGACCTGGGGACCCAGGTTGACAGTGGCCTTTCTTTTGACACTCACATTGCTAAAGTGGTTAGAAAGACCTTCTACATTGCCCACCTGATCATGAAGGATTCACATCCAGATCTAGTGAGGTCATTGTTCCCTGTACTCTTCACTTATCAGACCAATGATCGAGTACAATGCCCCATTCGGGATGTATCTCACCCGACATCTGCAGCAATTGGAGAGACCCCAAAAGTTCCTCACCAAAAGGATAAAGGGACTCCAAAATCTGTCATATGCTGCCAGATTGAAGAAACTCCAGCTCTATTCAGTGCATACCGTCTGCTCAGAGGTGACATGTGCCTGACATACAAGGCCATGTCCAACCCGAATTAATGGACATGCTCCACCTCAAAAATCCAAATCCACCAAAACCACTAGAGCAAGCGACTTAAACCTTAGCACGGATATAAATAGGGCGTGCTGGAGGGATAGATTTATCACTCAGAGACTCCCTATGCTGTGGAATAAAATCCCGGTCCATGTGAGGCAGAGCACCTCGCTGACTCTGTTCAAGAGAAATCTAGACCTGTGGATGGGAGATCGTAGGTTTACCCCGGGAATCATCTCTGGGTCACTGCTGGACAGAGGCACAACAAACTAATGGGCACAGTATTTTTTCATATAAGGGGTGGCGTAAGCCACAATAATTTGGGCTAGGCTTATAAATGCCTTAGGGCAGATAGCCTAGTATAAACCTATGAACCTATGAACCTATGAACCTAAATCCCCCAGTGATACAAATGCTCTCCAGGAAGGGCTGACACAGACAAACAACTAGCGTCAGAGCGATGGACTAAAACTAAATGCCAAGAAATGCATAGCAATATCCTTCAGGAACTCATCCACCCCTGATAACTATCATATTTCCTACACACCCCTAAGAGATGACCCAGTAGTCAGGGACTTGGGGACACATGTACATTTATGAAGAATGCCCTTAAGGTTAAAGAAGGAATGAAGTTAAGTGAGTTGAGGCAGCAAATCTAATAAATAACTACCTGCAACAGACATGCTAAGGAACATTCAATAATTTAATGAACGTTTAGGTCAATAAATAAGATCAGCTTCACATGGGACTCAAAGCAACTGCTACCAACTCATGTGAAAGAATATGGAACTGCATGCCACATCCTAAACACAAACTGAAATAATTTAGAAATTAAATAAATAGAAGAATGAAGATTTTGGCTGACCATGTACATGTGCAGGGCAAAAACATAGTTATGAGAATTCTTGGAATGAGCAGTTATACAGACACCAATACAATAAAGGTTAGGATTCAGGCTGACCAAGAAATATTGCAAGGTTAAAACCTGCAGCTCAAAACAAAACAGATCTGATATTTTGGCTCAAAGTATTGCCAAAATTCTCATCTTACACCTTCAGTATACAGCATTCCACCATATTCGGCATTTACCAGACTTGTCATTGAGTGTAATGCCCTCTTTGTTATGTACCTAACTAGGCATATCCAAGAAGTGCAATGATCGCAGAGGTTCCTCAGTAAAATAATACAGGGATTAAGTAACATGTCCTATGCAGACTGCCGCAAGGTCCTATCCCCGTATTCTGTATCTTATAGGCTGTTGAGTGAAGATCTATGCCTGGCATACAAGGCATTATTAGACACCACTCTGATGGGCCTCCTGCATATCTGCAAAACAAACAGCACCAGAATTACCCATTTTAAAGACTTAAACCTTGCCTGTGATATAAATAGGACCTGCTTGAGAGACAGGTATGTATCCCAGAGATTGCCCCTTCTGTGGAACAGACTCCCCATCCATGTGAAGCAGAGGTCCTCCCTAACCCAATTCAAGTGCAACTTTGACAATTGGATGGGAAACAGGAAATGTATCCTTGGTTTGTCACCCATGTCAATAATGGAAATAGGCAGCCTGTAAATGTTTTACCTCCCAAGCCCCTGCTTACACTTATCAAGGGTACCAGAACTTGTCAGCAATTAAGGATGCATGGCTAGACTTAAAAAGGCCCATCTGTTCATTAGCATAGTTAAACACCTATGGACCTATATTATTAATATGGAGAAAATATACATTACTGTATAACATATGTCAGGATTTGAACCTTTGGCAGTAGAAATAAAACTTTTCAGACAGGTTGATTATCACAGATCCACAAAGGAGCTCATGCTGTAATAGCTTTCAATCGCACAGTGTAAGAGATACTTACAACATGTTTTATAAATGCATTAGGTAGGCAGCAGTATTCATTGGGCTTATATCAGTTGTAACCTCTGTTACACTGTACATGATATACTTTCAATCACACACTGTAAGAGATACGTACAACATGTTCTATAAATGCATTAGGTAGGCAGTAGTATTCATTGGGCTTATATCAGTTGTAACCTCCATTACACTGTACATGATATACTTTCAATCACACACTGTAAGAGATACGTACAACATGTTCTATAAATGCATTAGGTAGGCAGCAGTATTCATGACACTTATATCAATTGTAGGCTCCACTGTAAGAGATACTTACAACATGTTCTATAAAGGCATTAGGTAGGCAGTAGTATTCATTGGGCTTATATCAGTTGTAACCTCTATTACACTGGACATGATATACAGCAGCCTGATACACATGGAAGAGTAACTGTGTCACAGATTATTACCCTAAGTCTGGTTTACTATAGCACAGAGGACATAGTGCTGTTTGTGCTAAGCTAACCATGTCAATGTGGTCTAAGGCAAAACTCACCACATTTTGCAATAGCACTTGAAATGCCATTTAGCATCACATGGTGCACTTCCTTGTTGCCAGACTGCTGAGGACTACAACTGTTAAAACAGAAGGGAGTTAGACAGATATATAGGCAACACATCCACATGGAAGAAACATACGTAAGAGCTTCACCTAATATGAGATTCAAACTCTTGTCGAGATGCCAAGTTGTGTATAGAGCTGATCATTATCTCAACACACCACAAAGGAAATTCAAATTCACACGTCTCGAAATTATACCATTAAAGGGACAGTGATAGCCTCCTGAGTCAATGGAAGATGTACTCATTACCATTCAGCAAAGTAATGACAGTCTGAAAATGCCATAAGATGACATTTACATCCATCAGCCTAATGAATTGTCAACAGTGCAAAGGGGTGAGAGAGAAGAGGTGAAAATAGAGAGAGATGGACAGATGCATATCAAAGGCTGATGTTATGGGTCATTAATGCACATCTTTATGGTGTGCCCTCATTATTCATCTGTCATGCTCTGTATCATTAACTGATGGCTCTGGGGATCAAGAAGCTGTAGGACAGGCAAAACATGATTAAGATATGAGTAACAATAATGGCTTGGCTTGTAAGCCTTTGTCCTTGGAAGGTTAAATAGGATAACTTGGGGCATAATTTGCTGGAACTTGCGCACTGTAAAAACTTAGTTGTACAAGCAGGTAATCAAACCTAAGGAGTAAAGGATGCATACATTTCAAGGCAGGTTATTATTTCTCATTGCTACAGGAGACCCCACTCTCATCCAGAGTCATTACAGGTAGAATGCATTCATATGAATGGAGATATACTTCAGATAGACCTGTATGTGTGTGACTTAAGAACCCCTGGAAACTCCATTCTCATGTAAGAAGCAATATTATTATTTGTAAATATATTTCAAATGGATAGACTGTCATGTGCTGAGTAATATAGGCTGGGACATGATGCACCTATACTTAACAACACATACTGTCCGAAACACACAGCTGGGTTATATGAGGAGTCAAGATGATTTTTAACTAAACTGTTCTGCAAATCATAGATATGCAAGTTCATGTTTCATTAATTATCATAACAGTCATGCTTAAACAGTTACATACACAATCAAATGGGTTTCATAACTAAGTCATTAATGAGCTATGCTATCTAGAAAACTAGTTATCAAAGCATTACTGATATATTTCTTACAATCAACCTACTTATGATAGCCTTTTGTATGTATTGTTACTTTCCTAATAAAAGAGTTGTTAGAAATTGCATTCTGAAGCCCTTTATAAAATAAGTGCTATCTGGATTTGTACCCTGGATCACCTATGTGCTGTCTCTAGAGTCACAACACTTACACCTTGTGCCACAGAGACAGTTACACATCAGCTGGACATTCTCCACTCAACAATGTCAAGAAAGCTGACTTCCATGCATCACCACGAAACCTGTTTTATGCTGCAGTAGGCTGCCCAAATAAAATGTGTCACTTTTTTCCATTAAGCAGGTATGCATGATTGTGCACCACTCAGCAATGAGCAAGTGAAAAATGGCAAGAAACAGAATATGAAGTTGTGATGAAAGTAGGCCATAAATCTTGAGTAATAATTTTCCCATTCCTTTCACACAGAATGGATTTACAGCTTGTGCCGCAGAGCGAGGTACATATCAGGTGCCCTTCACTCACTCAATACAAATACCGTGCAGCAGTGCCAGGAGTGTTTGCACTAATGAAGACTACAGAAATTAAATTGTCTCCTTTTTCCTTCATCTGTGAGGCCTATTTATGCTCTGCCGAGCAGCGAGCAAATTGCAAAGGCAAAAAAAAATTATACTGAAAACCACAAACATGACTTGTATTTCCATTCATCAACAGTTATACTGTTAAAAAGACAAATGCTGCATTTTCACATCTGCTGCAAACCTTACAAGCAGCATGTGGGCTACACATGATCAGCATGTCATGTAATATCAACGGCTCAGAAAAGGGGACATATAGAAAATGACATGAGGTCATTCATGGCAGACTACACACAATTAGTCAGGACATAAAGCATGCCATGGCAAAGCAGTTCCTACTGTGGTGAGGTATGATTGTGAGAGTTTATACATCATGTGACACATCTGTCCACAGTACTCATGTTAATCCTTTTGTATTATAATACTGTACAACCTGACATGTGGTACAACATTCCTTTCTAATATTATTATTAATGAGGACAACAGGTGATTAGACAACAGCAACACCTTTGCCACCTCAACGTGCACTACATATAAGATAAGGAGCATTTATTGCATACTTTAGCATATGCATTTTGATATGTAACATATTATTCTTCTATAGTTTTTCTATATCCAGTTAAAAATAAAAACACCTGCAAGCTGTATTTCTTTAAACTAAGCTCACTGCATTTACACCACATGCTACAGTATTACTTGCACAAGGTGAAGACTTTCTTCAAGTACTGCTGTTCAGAGTGTTGTGAGATACTCATTACCTGTAAGATACTCAATGCATGGTCACAAGCCCATGCCATCCTCTCAGATTATATGTAAGGGCTCTTAAGCCATTAGCCTAGTAATGTCGTATGAACCTATGAACCTATGTAGCAAAGTGCACCTCTGCCACTGCCACTGCCTCTGCCACTTTAAAATGCACTAATGATGGCATTTCAAATTAAAGTTCTCAGTTTTTACCTTGAACAGTGGACTGTCTTTCACTGCCACAAACCTCTGCCAGTTGAAAGTGCACTTTGCCAAAACAGGCACAAATGATGACCTCAATAAAATAAAAAAATATCAGAAGTAGCAAACATCAGGAAATAATAATGAAAATGCAGAAACGTGAGGGTTTCCTTACTCTGGGTGTCTTATAACCTGATCATATGCATTAATTCTTTCAAACAGCACACTATCTGGATTTGAACACTCAGTTCAGGGCAGTAACAATACATATACAGTTGTGTTTCTTATCTCTCCTTGCCACCAACAAAGACTAAGAGTAGGAATCAGGAAAAGGTACATACCATACAGATCTGACTTAGTAGAGTCTCAAATTATGAGTCCACTACAACAGAGATCAGAAAAAGTTCCTTTCTTATTTATTTGAACATGTCTAGATGAACATGATCTTGACAACATATTTTTCCTAATAATACCCCACACCATATTAATGTAAGGTTGCCAACACACTGCAAGCTATGTCACCTCTTTATTTTCTGAGCATCTTCCCTTTTTCTCACCTTTACTAACAGAAATGCAATGCCATGGGCATATCTTTACATCACTGTTTCAATGTGTAATATAGCTGATTAGCATTGCAGAACAATTTTTAAGCAGATTATAGAAAGTGTGCTATTATTAAAAGAATATCAGTGTTGTCAAGATTGTTCTCATAGCTCTCAAGGTACATCCACATTTGTTTCTTAAGTCTAGTCTGCATGATACACAAACTTCAGAGAAGAATCTCTTCAATATTGCTTGTTGCTCTAGTCAGAGTAATCACTAACACTTGCAATCCATTATCAACTAACAATTGTCATTGCTCCTCCCTATGGTCCTAAGGGCATGTGCATGCAATTGTTTAGCTATTTAAATGATGTTTACCTCCCCTCCACCAAAAGGTATTTGGGAATGCTAATGATGTATCACCTCATTTGCATCTTCACAATGCTCAGTGGGCTGAATCTGCACTACATAAAGGTAATGGTGTAGCTATGGAAGTGGAAGGAGAAGACTCTGATCTGATATAGACAGACCAACACTGAACATAATCTTTCATTTTCTTATGAAATGAATAGAAATGAAATAAATTACTTGGATCTAACTTTATTCGAAAGAAATAATGTTGTTGCGTTCAGACCTTTCAGAAAGAGCACGTCAGTTAACATGTTTTTGCATGCTACTAGCATGCATCCCCCTCACTTGTTGAAAGCTCTACCATTTGGGGAATTCAAAAGAATATATTCACATACTAGCATGGAGTGTGAGTTGGGTTATGAGTTAAATGAGGTTTATTTGAGACTAATGGAAAGAGGGTATGATAAAAAGCAGTTGTTAGATGGTATGGATAAAGTGATGAACAAGAATAAGGGTAGACATCCTATTAAGTCTAAATTGGATGTTTTAGATCCTTTAAAAAAGGAAAGAGATGTGGAGGATATATTTTTCGTGACCAAGTACACAACTTTTTCTGAAAAATTTGTCTCTTTAATTAAGAGGTTTTGGTACTTGGTCAGTGAGGATGAAGGTATAGGTGAATTTTTTCCATACCATATTACATTTTCGTTTAAAAAAGGAAAAAATCTAAAGGAGATACTAAATAATAATTGTTTAAATAAAAAAGTTCCCTATGCCATTAGTGTGGGAACATTTAGATGTGGTTCTTGTAGTCTTTGTGATAGAATAATTAACATTAATTCTATCAATAACATTAAACATTACCCCCAGGCATTACTTTAATTGTAAATCTATTGGGGTTGTGTATGCACTCACTTGTAGCTGTAATAGCGTTTGGTATATTGGACAAACGAAGAGAATGGTCAGAGTTAGGATTTTGGAACATTTAAGGGACATTCGAAACTTAAATTTACTTAGTCCTGTAGCTAAACATTTTTTTGAAATTCATGAGGGGAAAATTGATAGTTTAAAATATGGAGTTTTGGGGAAGCCCTTCACTAGTAGTGGTGATAATGTTTCTGAGAAGCTACTAGAGCTGGAAACTAGGATGATTCTGAAGTTCAACACTTTGAAACCTTTTGGTTTGAATTTAGAATTGGGCATTTGATGGAGTTTAATTAATTTATTATTAATATTTTTTGAAATAATTCATGAGTTTTGTATTTATTTTGTACACAAATTTATTGTTATGAATAATTTATAATATAAAATATATAAAAATATGTACATATTTATGGATATTTATTATAACTAATAAGGTCACTTTAAAAAGTATAAATGTTTCTCCTTTTGTGAAATTTATTAGTAAATTGAATAATTGATTGTTTGAATATTTACTATAAAAGCTGCCATTGTGTAGCAATTAACTGTGATCCTTGAAGGCGAATTGCCGAGGTACCAGATCATTTTACATTAAAGGAGAAGAAAAGTACTGGCTGTTTGGTGTGTTGCTGCTATTTTCGTTTTTCTTGTTGCTGTGTTCCAACACTGGTATTTACTTGGAGAAGATTTTTCTACAAATTACTGCATTTTTTCATAAAGTGTGTTTGCCTTCTGAAAGAAATGATAAGACTGTAGTATACTGGAATTAATTGGAAACAACTGAAATGAGACTGGAATGAATGTCTTTATTTGTTAATTACCCAAACTTGTTTTGAACAGGTGCCTGTCTCTCGTTTATGAACCAAGTCTTTTTGTACTTTTCAAAATGAATTCTGAACATGCTGTAGTTCAAATTATAAATGCTTTATTAGATGTAAACAATATCCAAATACTGTCTCTAATAACAGTGTTGCTAAACAATAATAGTCTGCTGGAATGCTGGATAATAGTGCTAATAAATATATCCAAAGTTTCTGCATACAAATTCTGATTCTCCTGAATAATATCACCTGAAACAGTCTTTTCCTCTTGAACAGTATGGATATTTGACCTGACTTCTGTACTCAGGCATGAGTGTCTGTATTGCAAAATACCCTTTTGCATATTAGTCCAAAAGCTAAATTAACAGACTCCACTGACCATGTCTGAATTATATCCTAATAATACCAAAATCCTGTAATGTTTTACACATCGCTTTATCCTTGGTTTCCAAGCTTTGTCTTGCATGTGCCTCACAGAGGTCTATATTATTCAATCGAAATACGTATTCATTGAATACATATTCAGTGAAGGCTAAACAGTGAAATTCATTATAGCAAAGCACAGAATTGTTCCCAGGGTTAGGAACCACTCATCCTCTAGCACTCCAGAACACATACTGCACTAAATCAAGCCTACCCAAGTGGGGTACTGAACCCCCTACACCCTCCCTAACTATAAATGCCAACTCTGAGATCGCACTATGGTGGGTAAAGGGGCAAAGTTGTGGTGATGGCCCACTAATTTTTAACTCTTTGAAAAATTCCATGCTTCGCTGTAATGAATTTCCCTGTTTAATCATTGATGAATATGTATTCAACTAATGCATATTTCAGCGAACTAACAGAGACCTCCTCACTCTGCCTCACAGTCTATTCTTTATCTAGCATTCCATTGTGCTTTACTTTGAGAAAGGAACATTCTGTGTCTCTCCCTGAAAACTGTTATTTCTGCACATCTCATGCTTAACCAGCAAGATTATATTTTCCTTTCTCCTGAACTGTCTTTCCCTGAAACTAAATGCATACATGAAAACACAAGTCTGACTCTATATTTTCAGGCTTATTATTCTACCTTAATGTACTATAGTGAACTCACTAAGAATGCCATCAGTGTAACACCCTCTTCACAAAATGTTTACATTTTAATATTTGGAATGTATTTAAATATACAATATAATTTTTTATCTGTATGCTTTTTTTTCATTCACTGTTGACATAGTGCATGTATGATAGTTCTTGCTCTGATTTCAGTTTGTTAATGAATGGTATGGTTAGAGTACAGTACTGTGTTAACATTTTCTCTTGGAATTTCACCAATTACTGCAGGCAAGTGTATTGTGTATATTATCCACTTCTAGGGGTTGTGCATGTGGAGTTAACAGAGGTGAGAAAAATAAATACGTAAGTCAACCAACATGGTTCAAGCAAAATAAACTTCTGTTGAACACCAATAATATAATAATGTAATAATGTATTTGGTCTGATGAATCGGTAACCCCACAAAAGCACTAATCTTCTTTAATAAACCATTTTTTTTACATATTTTTGGAGTTCAACAGACATTTATTTTGCCTGGACTGTGTTGGTTGACTCACATATTTATTTTTCTCAGGTTCGATTGTTTTGCTTGTGAGCCTCCTTTAGTAGTGTGGGTAGCTTACTTTTGACTTTTTTCATTTAACAGAGGTGTTTGGCATCTCAGATGTCCTGTGACAACCTCCACAACCATGGTGAGACCAAGGAAATTGTCTTGGCATTTCTACTTTGAACAAATGTTAACAGAATGGATGTAATGTTAATCTATTCCAGTTTTAATGTTGTGCAGGGTGGCTACCCTAGCTTGTGTGTAGAATGAAATGAACATTGTGTGTTAAATTGTTCTGTGTTGACTTTGTGTGTGGTTCAAATTGTTTTTTTACTGTTTCATGTCTTATAGGATTATGGCACCTGGACCATCTGTTCCATGCGAGCCACCATTCAGTAATGCAGAGAACAAGGTCATCACTGAAGCCTTGCGCTGCCATGGATCCTTCCTGCTTGACAGAGGCAGAGGTGATACGTTTACCAGAAAAAGTATACATCAGCAGGTGGTCGCTGACATAAACACAGTAGGTGGCCATGCCAGAAACTGTAATCATGTGTGGCACCATACCACTGATACAATTACAGCTGCTCACAAGAGGGCAGCTGTGGTAGCATGTGAAGAGATGGCTATGGCGGGGTGGTCCTGCTACCGATTCACCACACACTGAAACTTAGCAGTTGCTGTACACTGCTAGACATCCTGACAGCTCAGCAGAGGTTTGCGGCTTAGAAGAGACACAGTCCAACAGAGATTTTGTGTGTGGAGGGGCAGTCTGCTTTATTCTAAGATGTTTCTTTAGGGAAAGGCAGGCAGGCGTTATTTTCTTGTCCTTCGTCATTTGTTGTCATGCTTATGAGCCTTGATTCCACTTACCTCCTCTTTTTCCAGGGCCATCAGATTTGCCATCTGAAAGACCACATACACATAGTAAGCAGAAACGTTATTTAGTTAGCAGTAAACAGTAGTTAGATGTAAGCCAAGGAGAGAGCAGGTTTTGTAGTCCTTTAGCATCTCACCATCTCACATTGTTTAACATTGGGCCGGATTCACGAAGGCTTGCACGGAGTCTAAGAGTAGTGTAAGACTCCATGCAGCCTTCGCGATCCAGGAACAGCCCAAAGTCCGTGTAAGAGGCAAGCTAAAACAGCTCTTACATGGAGTGGGCGTGGATAAGCTAATCACCTCACTTGCAGCCGAATAGCATGCAAATGAGGATGATTAGCAATCCAGGAAGCCCAGAACAGCCCGTGTAAGAGTCGTTTTAGCTGCAGAAATGTACTCAGTCGACAACTGAGTATGTTTCTGCAAAAACTGCAATGGAGCCATGTCAGCTCCAAATAAAGGGTGCATATGTGTCAGGCAGCATGCCAATGGCCAAATATGTGGCCATTGGCAAAGTAACCTGATGCAAATATATTAAAAATATAATTTTTTTTCGGCGATTGCCGATGTTTAAACCCAGCGCAGCCCCGTGCAAATGGGCTGCGCTGTATAAAACATAAAAACGAAGGTTTTAAACCTACAAATGTAGGTTTTATACAATACATGGAATGTCAATGCAGGGACCAGCAGACCAAAACCAACATGGCCACCGTGTAGTGGTTGCTAAGGGGGGAAGCTGAGTCTAAGACATGTAACTAAGCATTAGTAGGCAATCTGATGCAAATGAGTGTAAGGATACTGAATTCCACTGTCACATAGCAAATGAGCACAGTCTGAGTAGTGTAAGAGTTACAGAAGGGGGAGGAACAGAGTAGGAGATAGGTGACATCACAGGGGGGAATGGTAGAAAGAAATGCAGTTCATTGGAGGTCAGAGTTACATGACAGATGTCAGACAGATATCATGGAAAGAGGTGTGCCACTAACTAAGCATGAGAAAGTCAAGAAATGGAAGGTGTACACTGTTGCCTACACCAAAGTTTCTTGCTGGATGTGTATGCGCACGTGTGCGTGCCATGAAGCGCTAGTAAGGCAGTGTGCGCACGTGTAAGGCAGACTGAGCATGTGGGAGCGTGTTGGGAGATGTTTAACACTGTTTGCGTGGGCATGCACGCGTTTTAATCTGAATAAGCAGATTCTGAACCGTGCAAGTATGTGTGCGCACGTGTAAGCCACTGTGAGCGTGTTTCTGCTGGTTTACACACGGCTCCACCCTGAGGAAACAGAAAGGAAAAAGGAAGCAACAGATTTAGTAGGAAGCTAGCAGGGAATACTGCTGGAGCTAGCAGGTGAAAACAATTAGATGCAGGCAATTACACAGGCAGAATAGTAGCCCAGCCCAGCACTTAAAACTCTGCAAACAGCAGTGCAGGATGTTTCTCTCAATAGACACTGCAAGACAGGAGTTAAGTTATCAGAAGTGAAAACTGAAAAAGCTGAACTCAGAGCAGAAATGTTAGGGGCTGCCATAGCTGTCATAATGAGACATAGGCAACTTGCTGAAGGTGGTGACAATGCAGATGGTGCCAGACAACCCACAGTGAGGAGACAGAGAAGAGTGTACAGGCCCAGGGTCACCTACCATGGATTACATGAACTGGAGATAGTAGAGCACTATAGAGTGGACAGAGACCTCCTGCAGCAAATAGTGGAGCTTTGCAGGCCACGCCTCACACACAGAACCAACAGAGGGGAACCCATCCCAGTGGAAACCAAGGTATGTGTTGGCCTAAGAATACTAGCAACAGGTACCTTCCAGAGACCAACTGGTGATATGATGGGGATATCACAGGCATCAGCCTCCAGGGTACTGCACCAGTTCCTGGATGCCATGTCAGTACATGTCGGTGATCATGTATATTTCCCCAATGCCCGTGAGGTATTGGCCAGCAATATGCGTCTCTTCCAGCAAATAGCGGAATACCCTGAGGTAGTGGGTGGAATAGACTGCACGCACATACGCATCAAAGCACCAGCCAGTGAGTGGGGTAGGGCATACATCAACCACAAGGGCTTCCCCTCCATCAACTGCCAGGTCGTGTGTGATGCCCAGGGCATAATAATGAATGTGTGTGCTGGCTGTCCTGGGAGCTACCATGATTCCCACATCTGGCATTTGACGCAGCTGTACCAGACATTTGCCAATGGGGACATCCCGCATGGACACCTAGTGGGGGATGCAGGTTATGCACTGGAGCCGTGGCTGATAACACCCATCAGAAATGTACACATACCTGAACAGGAACGCCATAATGAGGCACACGCACAAACACGTAATGTAATAGAGCGTGTGTTTGGGCTGCTCAAGTCATGGTTCCGGTGTCTGGACACATCTGGTGGAGCCTTGCAGTACACACCAACTACATGTACCCAAATTGCCATGGTATGTGCTATGCTACATAATATGATCTTGCGAAAACAGCTGCAGCAGGACCAGCATAGGGCCGGGCCAAACAGCCCCCCACCATTGCCAAGGGATCACAGGCAGAGCGTGACTCAGAGGAGGAACAACCTGAGCCTGCCCCAGTAGGCAGAAGGAGGCACGCCCAGTATGCCCTGGCCTTGGCAAAGAGGCAACGCATAGCACATACACTGGCTCAGTAGGAACCCTGGGAATGATACCCCTCTCTGACTCACTCATATAGTAACAGGGATGCCTAACCTGACACAACCTGCTCTCAAACATGTACAGGGAAGTGTAATATGCGCATCCGACAGAGGCAGCCCTGCAGCACCACCTGAGGCATGAATGCTATGTGTTAATTAATGTAACACCATGTACTATATGCACACCTGAGGACCCTGACTAACATCCTACCCTCACCAAGCATCATGCCACAACATGACAATGAGATGATCTAGTGCAATAATTGACTGAAGTATCGCAGTTAGTCAAAGGGGATCCAATGTGTGCCAGTCTGGGATGACTTGCTGAGCATGATATGATTCACCACCTGCTAGGACTGGCATGCACCTATCAGTGCAGGCTGTATGGATACTGGCAAAGGCTGTTGTTACCCACAGTGTGCCCTGAATAGGTAAGGCTCAAAACACAAACCTATCTCCATAGGTATCAGAAGGGATAAGAGTAAGATAAGGGATAAGTCGAAACAGCAAGATGCATGCAGTCTAAACTCACCCAGTATGGAGAATGTTGATATCTGCGCTGTAACAGAAAACTGAGTCAAGGCTCACAACAGCACCCTAGCACTACCAGGTTACACCTCATACTGTGCTGTACAGCCTCAAAACATGGAACAAGCTACAAAAGGAGGGTGACTAGCAAGAATTGTCAAGGATAACCACACCTCCATGTTGGTACCACAACAAAAAGCAGCATGGACTAGCCATGGTCAAGTAACAGTGGCTAAAACTGCCCCCAGTTTATAGCCTGCTACAGACTACTGTCCCAACACCAGGAACTGCACCTGGTCTATGCTGGAATACATGAATATATCAAGTCCTCCAAACCACATTATATTGGGTGACTGAAAATACCCAGACATAGACTGGGAGCATTATACTAGCTCCAACAGTGTAGGACAAAAGTTCATAGAATCCATAAACCAAAAGGCCCAGGAACAATGTACCACTCCCACAAGAGGGGTAAGCATACTGGATGTGATAATCAGCAACATGGGTACTGGATGGCAAGATGAGAAGTGTATTGCTCACTGGTAAAACCAGACCATAGAGTAATCACACTGGATATACAAATCCTGACCACAGTCCCTGGCCAGAAAACCACAGTGGAAAACATGTGTTAAGCAATATTTGCACTCCTCCAAACTGATGTGAAATCCATTAAAGGTCCTGTGCAGGTCCAAAATATGGGCCAGACCTCAGAACCTGTAATACAGCCATTCCATGAACACTGCCAGGAATGCTTGGATTGTGCAATCCTAAATTAAAACAAGACACAATGCCATACACGCAGGAATCTGGCATGGTGGACACCAGCCATAACCAAACCATGCAAGAGAATGAGGAAGCTACTACATGATAGAGCAAACATAAACAATGAAGTAATCACTGATCAGTAGTATGGCAATAAAATCTGTCCACACATACAATCCACTAAGGCCAGCCACAACAAGTTGAATCTGTGAATCCTGAGGCAATGTTACACCTGCCCCAAGTACACAGACAACCCCCAACTCCACCCAAGAAATACAAATATATGTGAGAGATGCAACCATCTATCCAAACTGGAGGCTGAGCTCCCTCAACTCAGTACTCCCAAAACTAGTCAGGAGGAGAAGGTAACCACACACACCACAAACACAGTCCCACATAGACCTATCACAACTGCAAACCAAACACATAAACACAGAAAAACATTCCCAGAGGCACAAATTACAAACACAGCACACCAACAGAGGCCTCTAAAGCAGACACCCAATCAAACAACCTCCAAACATAGCACATGCAACACATAGTACACAAAGCTGGTGTGCCAAACAGTCACAGGCCAGAAGGAGAAACAACATGCCTGATACAGTTGTAATAGGTGACTCCATAGTCAGACACACTGCTGTCCCGCACACCAGACTGAACAAGGGAAAGGGTACAGTAAGCTGCCTGTAGGCTGCCACAATACGCCACATAACAGAAGTATGCAGGTCACTCCAAAGTAAGTAGAAATATGATGCAGTCATAGTCCATGCTGGTGTGAATGACCTGAGATGTACCTCCCTAGACTACATGAAAAGAGACATAGATGAGCTCTCTGATTATGTAGTCCAGGCCGGTATGACACTCACCGTTTGCAGCATCCTACCCTTACCAAGAATAATGCCACAGTACAAACACGGAATGATCAGTCATAGCAAGTGGCACACTTACTGGTGTCATTCCAAGGGGATCCAATGTCTGTCTGCTTGGGATGTCATGCTTGACAAGCCACGCAGCTGTTCTTGGGATGGCTTGCACCTGTTACCCCTGGGCGTCTGGATATTGGATAAGGCCTTTGCCACCTCCATAGAGCCTTTTGTAGGCAAGGCTGAAAAGACTGACCCACCACCCTAGAAAACATAAGTGGAAAGAAACATAAGGGTAATGCTGACCAATGCCAGATGTGTAAACCCCAATATGCATGCTCCCAAGGCCATCCCCAGTATGGAGAACATCGATGTCTGTGCAGTGACAGAAACCTGCTGCAAGCCTCCTGACTGCACACCAGCACTACCAGGTTATACCACGCATCATGTGTCATGGCCCCAAAACCTGGAACAAAACATAAAAGAAGGGTGAGTATCCATATTCAGCACAGACACCCATACGTCCAGGTAACTGACAATGCACAAGGCATTGGAGTCCACCCATGTGCAACTATCTGTAGGCAAGACTGCTGTACAGTCTGTAGCATTCTACAGACCACACTCTCACACACAGGAACCCCACCCAGCCATCCTGAAGACAATGGACAGTATGAATGTCCCACCAAATACCAAACAAGGTACCACAAATTACCACATAGGTGGTAAACCATTATGTATGGAAGGAGTAACCAGGGACCTAGGGACACAAGTGGACAGTAACCTGTTATGTGACACCCACATTGCCAATGTGACTAGGAAGACTGTCTACATTTGACACCGTATCAGGAAAGGATTCACATCTACATCAACAGAGGTCATTGTGCCCCTATACTGTTCTCTAATCACACCCATAATCTAGTACAGTGCCTCATATGGGATGTACCTTACCTGACACCTGCAGCAGTTAGAAAGACCTCAAAGGTACCTCACCAAGAGGATAAAGGGTCTCAAATATATGTCATATGCTGCCTGGCTGTAGACACCCCAGCTGAATGCAGTCACATACTGCCTACACAGAGACATTGCATGCCTGTTGTAGAAGGCCATGCCCAACACAGGAGTAATGGACATGCTCCACCCCAGAAAACTCAAATCCATCGGAGCTGTGAGAGTGAGAGATGTCAACCTCAACAAATAATGAAATAGGATGTGCTGGTGGCACAGATACATAATCCAGAGGCTCCCCACACCCTGGACCAGAATCCCACTCCATGTTAGGCAGAGCCCCTCACTGACACTCTTCAACAGGAATCTTGCCAAGTGGATGGATGATTGTAGAGTTACACTGGGGGTCTTCACTGTGTCATGTCCAGACAGAGGTACAGCAAAGCAAATCATAAATGGCCATAATATTCACATAGCAAGGGGTGGCAAAAGCCACACACACTCTGGCTAGGTTAACAAATGCCCTAGGGTGGATAGCCTAGTATGAACCTATGAACCTATGAAGATACAAATTGTACAGGACACTAAGGATAATCCCAAGGCTTTCACAACTGATGGTAGGAACCATGTTGGGAATTCACAGATATGCTCTGAATCACACAAATATCACAAACACACACACATATTGCCAATATACATCCTGACAGGTGCAGTGCAAACCCCCCCCTGAATGCAGAATATCTATCCCAGCAGACTGCTGGCCCCCTGACATTGCAGATGCTGAGGTAACAGCCAACATCTACAAAGCAAAACACACAGCAGCAATGGTATGAGATGGTGTCCTGGGCTTAGTGCAACATGGACTCCAAGATGAATGGAATGCCAAACCACACTACTGCTCAATATCAGCCTTACCACAGAATATGTACCCAAAGAGCAGTGTACAACAACAGTGGTCCTTCTCAACAAAGGTGTTGCCTGAATGGATACTGAAAACTACTACCCCAGAATCCTGAGAAGCTCGGTCTGCACAGCTATGGAAAGGATCAGCATGTACCACAGACATAAAGATATTGGGGACCTACTGACACCGGACTCTACCCAGTGTGGCTTTCTTAAGTGCAGATCCTGCCCCTAAACATGTTTGACTCAATTGAAACAGTCATTAAGGTCATTGATGAGGGCAATGTGGTCCACACAGCGTAGCTGGACCTTGCAAAGGCTTCTATACAATACCCTACGTGTTCATTATAGATAAGCTCACCAGCTTAAATATAAACCCCTATGTCAGTAGAGGGGTTGCAAACCAGACCAAAGACAGAACAGACATGGTCAGACATGCTGCAGCCATGTCAGACTACAAACCAGATATAACTGGCATCCCACAAGGCTTGGTCCTGGGATCTCCCTCGCCTGGTATATATGTCCCATAGGTACAGGCAAACATGGAAGGACTGTGTCCGAACATGTTTGCAGAGGACTACAAACTGCTCACCACATATGATCCACCAGCTGACACAAGCATCCCACAAAAGGGCCACATAGAAACAGACAACTGGTGCCATAGCCATGTCAGCAAGCTAATTGCAGAAAGTGTATAGTCAACCCCGTGGATATACAGTAAGTGCCCACCAATTACCACATAGGTGTTAACCCATTATGTAGTTAACATGTAATGAGAGACCTGGGGACACAAGGTGATAGATATCCTGCATTGGACAAACATGTGCTGTAGTGTTTACAGAAACATACCATATACCCACCTAATCATGAAGGTTGTCAGATCTAGATAAGGGAGGTCATTGTGGCTCTGCAGTCATCCTTCATCAGCGGTACAATTGACTACAATAGCCCCTGTGGGATGTACCTCAGCAGACATCTCCATCAACCGTAAAGTCCCCAACAGTACCTCACCAGGAGTATCAAAGAGCTTGCACAGATGCCATGTGTTGCCTGTGTTGCTGGTATCAATAAACATGCTGCACCTTGTACAATCTGAATGGCAGTGAGCTATGCACATGAGAGACCTGAACCCCAGCACTGACTTACATAGGACAAGCTGTACTGCATGATCCATAACACAGAAACCACCCCACGCATGAGTGAACCCCCAGTACAGGCTACCCATAGAGTCACTTATCAATCTTCCTCAATAGGAATCTTGATGAGTGGATGGGAGATAGTAGCTTTATCCTGGGTATCACTGTCATGTCACAGGTAGACAGAGGCACAGTATACTAACCATGACATATGTCATGGCAAACTCCACTTACAATGTGTGTTGAAGGACAAACACACTCTCCAACTAGCATTAGACATGGACTAGGGCACATCGCTAGTGTTTGCAAATGTACACCTATGTTGTGGAATACACTACCAATGTTGGACAAGCCTGGTTTAAGTAGTTCATATCTGAACAGAATGCAACATGGTCAGATGTACACAACTGGCCCCTAACCAGGCTGTTGTGCTCACTATCGAAATGTAAAGCAGTGATAGCACTAAAGCCCAGGATACTGTCCACCACAGTCAAAGTACTACCAGTACACTATACAGTACTACAGTGTTAGGTCAGTGTGAAAGGATGTTGACAACTGTACGCAAAGTATCCCATGCAAACACTGCAGGCACAGTATAATCCTGTTGTGTTCACACACAAAGCAGTTGTACAGTAACTACACAACATCACACACAACACACAACCATAAACGGGTGATATTTGTTGAAGTTCACACTCATCCACAAAGGTGGTGGGCTGCAGAGTCCAACATATGGAATGCTCACACTGGGCATGCTCACACACTTTGATAAATGAGACATATGTCAGACAACATGCCATGTGAAGGCTGAACTGGGCATGCTCACACACTTAGGCCAAATCTCAGTTTAGCAGTTGGAAACACATATCTGGTATTTTTATGTGTTATTCCAGGAACCAACCACATTACAGCAGTCTGCCCAGTGCACACAGTTAAATGACTGCAGAGACATATGTGATATAGTGGATCCCTCCCATATGCAAACATCTTCCACAGATGCACAAGTTGTTCATACAAACAGGGAATGCTATGGCAATAAAGATGTGCAAACAGTCTACCAGCAACAAATAATGTGCATTTGACAATTAAACATATGGGTGTAGAGGTCAACACTAGGCTGTTTGCCCTAGGGAATGACAGCTAAGCCAGAGTGTGCTTGGTGTCTGCTTCCCCACAGGATGCACAATCCCCTTTCTAAACACCGATGATGTCAGCACCCTATAAGTACAGCAGGAGAAAAGAAACTCCCCAATAATGCGAATAGCATGCTCTGCTAATGCGTCCGTCATAACATAGTTAGGTAGGCGTTTGAATCTTGCAAATGCTCAGTGTGTGTGGGGTTGGTGTGTGTGTAAGTCTGTGGGAGAGAAATGTCCCTTTTGGCAACTAGGAAAACACACTACAGGATGCACATTCCCCTTTCTAAACACCGATGATGTCAGCACTCTATAAGTATAGCAGGAGAAGGGAATTCTCCCAGTAATGCGAATAGCGTGCTCTGCTAATGCATCCATCACAAGTGTCATAATGTAGTTAAGTAGGGGTTTGAGTCCTACAAATGCTCAGTGTGTGTGTGTGTGTGTGTGAGTAACTGGGACTGGTGTGTGTGTAAGTCTATGAGAGCGAAATGTCCCTTTTGGCAACTAGGAAAACACACTAGAGGATGCACATTCCCCTTTCTAAACACCGATGATGTCAGCACTCTATAAGTATAGCAGGAGAAGAAAAACCTCCCAGTAATGTGAATAGCGTGCTCTGCTAATGTGTCCGTCACAAATGTCATAACATAGTTAGGTGGGGGTTTGAAACCTGCAAATGCTCAGTGTGTGTGAGTGGGGTTGGTGTGTGTGTAAGTCTGTGGGAGAGAAATGTCCCTTTTGGCAACTGGAAAAACACACTACAGGATGCACATTCCCCTTTCTAAACACCGATGATGTCAGCACTCTATAAGTACAGCAGGAGAAGAGAAACCTCCCAGTAATGTGAATAGCGCGCTCTGCTAATGCATCCATCTCAAGTGTCATAACATAATTAGGTAGGGGTTTGAATCCTGCGAATGGCAAGTGTGTGCGTTTGTCTGAGGGGGGTTAGTGTGTGTGAGGGAAATGTCCCTTTAGGCAACTAGGAGAACAGACTACAGGATGCACATTCCCCTTTCTAAACACTGATGATGTCAGCACTCTATAAGTATAGCAGAAGGGAAACCTCCCAGTAATGCAAATAGCTCGCTCTGCTAATGCGTCCGTCTCAAGTGTCGTAACATAGTTAGGTAGGGGTTTGAATCCTGCAAATGGCAAGTGTGTGTTTTTGGCTGAGGGGGGTTAGTGTGTTTGAGGACAATGTCCCTTTTGGCAACTAGGTGAACAGACTACAGGATGCACATTTCCCTTTCTAAACACTGATGATGTCAGCACCCTATAAGTACAGCAAGAGAAGAAAAACCTCCCGGTAATGTGAATCGCGCGCTCTGCTAATGCATCCGTCTCAAGTGCCATAATATAGTTAGGTAAGGGTTTGAATCCTGCAAATGTGTGTGTTTGTCTGAGGGGGGGTTAGTGTGTGTGAGGGAAATGTCCCTTTTGGCAACTAGGAGAACAGACTACAGGATACACATTCCCCTTTCTAAACACTGTTCAGCTGAAGGCCATGGCTCTGGCACAAGTTGTCTGTTTCTATGATGCCCCTTTGGAAAATGCTTGTGTCGGCTGGAGAGTCGATTATGGTGGCCAGTTCGCAGTCATCTGCATATTTGGTCAGCCACAGTCCGTCCGTGTTGGCCTGTACCCCCAATAAATATATACCAAACAAGAGAGGTCCCAGGACTGAGCCTTGTGGGACACAACTTGTAACTGGTTTGGAGTCTGGCATGGCTCCAGCAATTCTAACCATGTGGGTTCTGTCCTTGAGCCACTGTGCAATCCATCTAGTGACATAAGGGCTTATATTTAAGCTGGTGAGCTTCTCTAGAATGCCCAAGTGGGGTATTGTTGTGAAGGCTTCTGCAAGGTCCAGGTAGGCTGTGTGAACCACCTTCCCCTCGTCAATGGCCTTGGTGACTGTTTCAAAGAAATCAACCAGGTTAAACCTGGTAGTGCTGGTGTGCTCTCAGTAGCCCTGAACCAGGCATCTGTTACTGCACAGATATCGATGTTCTCCATGCCAAGGAGTGTTTTGGGTGCATGCATCTGGAGGTTTAGACTTCTGGCATTGGGTAGCATTACTCTGAGTTTCTTATCCCTTGTGATACCTATGAAGGTGGGTTTGTCATTTGAGCCTTGCCTAACATAGGCACTATGGGGTAGCAAGAGCCTTTGCCAATATCTGAAAGCCCAGGGGTGACAGGTGCAGGCCGTCCCTAGCGAAGCAGGTAGTTCAACAGAAGATGAATATGTGAAGGTGTAGTGCCTGTGATTAGTTAGCAGTAGCATATATGACTGCTCACGTGGACACATGCCAGGTAAGTCATATGCACTGTGTCACAGGCAATGTACATGTGAACAGGACAAACAGTGACATCCTGTCAAGTGGGACATGGACATACATATAGTAAGCTATGCAGATGGCACTAGGAGTCCACAGAAGCTCTATAACTATGCATTGCAGGTGTGATCAGTATTCCAGGGTAATTGCAAGCAAACATGCATGCAAACAAAGCTACAGTAAACAGGGCTGCATGTAGTCCATTGTACAACAAACAAGCTGTACCAGTTCCAGTAGGTAACACTGCAAATATGCAGGCACTATGCACATGTACATGGAAATACACGGGTCAGATGGCTAGGGTCCAGTCTCAGTGCACACAAGTGTACAGACCATGTACTGTCAGGATGTACAATAACTGGATGGAAACCCATGTGCTCATACCTGCAGTAATACACATGTCAAATAACAGACAATGAGCCTTCACTCAGTAGGTTCCATACTTAGTAGGATGTATGCTACCTGGCCTGCCACCACAGTATCCCTGACATATATGGGGACTCTCCCTCCTGTGACAGTTGGTTATGTGTGTTGGGGCTGTCTAGCATGGTATGAGATGTGAGCATGCAGTGCTAGGGTGCTCCTGTGTGTCCTGTACCAGTCGTGTAGTACTGCACACATATCAACATCCTCAAACATCTGCATTGTAGAGTCCAGTGTGGGCAACATGCCACTTGCAATTTACATGTCCATCATTGTGTATTACTACATTCATTACCTTATCCCCTGTGCTACCTATGTATGCAGCCTTCTGTTGACATCATTACCACCAGTATGCCAACATGTGCAGATGATACACTATGGTACTTACCATGGGTGTAGACAACAGGACATGACATTCACACACTTACTGCATCAGGCATGCTGTGATATACCCACAATTAATTCAGCACGCAGTACTGTTAACAACATGATACTATTACTACACATCTATGTGGTCACCCTGTGCATCAGCAACATGTTAACCTGTACCTGCACAGTTGTTACAGATTGCAGGAGGTGGCACAGTTTCATCATATGCACAGGGTGTGAACTTGGTATGCCTGAGTCAGCCACCGATACCACCAACTGACATGTATGTGTATGTGTGTTGGTGAGGGACAGCAGTAGAAGGTGGGGCAATGTTGATGCAGTGTGTGCATGTATGCGGTAGCCCTAGGTGTTGTCAATTCGCATGTGTGTATGGATGCACACAGTTCCACCTCATGGCTGCCATATACTGGTGTTTGTGGACAGCCACAGACTGTACCTGCCAGGTCATACAGATCATTGTCTCTGGCCACGGACATGGTACCTGTGCCTTGCAGGGGTGCTACAGACCGTATCCAGTACCAACCCAGACTGTGTACTGTCATCAGAAGCAGGTGTTCATTGACTGGACACAGATCCCTGTCGGGCCCGGCCAGAGCCACGTGCACGTGGTCTCCTGGGGTGGTCTGATGACAGCACAGACCCAGCATTGCTGGGGCTGCTGCTGGCACTACGGGGGCAGCCGTGGCCCTGTTGTCATCCACGATGACGGCCAGCTGCTGCTGTTGCTGGCATATGGCCATGTCAATGCCTCAACCGCCCACCATCGCCCTGGCTCATGGACATGTAGTTGTGGAACCGGTCTAATATGTCCCCACAACGTCTGTCTATGACATCGGTGAAATCACGGATGGCAGCCGCAATGTCATGCATACTGTCAGTCATGGCTGTGCAACATGCTGTCAGCTCCCTCAGACCCTGTCTGGTGTACTGTTCCATATGTGACTGTGCCTGCATGACAGCCTGAAACATAGCTGAGGTTGTAAGACCTCTGTGGGCACATCTAACAGGGGCAGTATGCCCACGGATGCTCCCACGAGAACCCCTGGACATCTGTCTGTGTGGTACCATCTCTGGGCCATGCCCATGGCTGCTGTGTGGGGAGGCATGTGCCACAGATACCACATTACCCTGGTCAATGCCCACTGTATGCTGTCCATCACCTAGGGACATTGGTGACAAAGGTGTATTGGCAGGATAACTGTGCGCATTGATGGGGTCGACAGCTGTGTACTGTCAATCGGCTGACCAATGGCGGACCCTGGCATACTTTCCTGTGCCATTACACAGATGTCATCATTATCAGTACCCACGGCACCTGATTCAGGTTCCCTGCTACATGACACCAGAGCAGCAACAGAACCTGTGGGAGGGAAACAGGAAACACAGTTTACAATGTCTACACATTACCAGTGATGCACACATGCACACATGCACAGGTGCACACATGCACACATGCACAGGTGCACACATGCACACATGCACACATGCACAGGTGCACACATGCACAGGTGCACACATGCACACATGCACACATGCACAGGTGCACACATGCACACATGCACATATGCACAGGTGCACCCATGCACACATGCACAGGTGCACACATGCACACATGCACACAGTTTCACACAATTGTACAGTACTCAGTATGCGTGATATCAACACACAGACACAGACACACCTACATGCATACAAAGAGGACTACTAAGTGAGCCAAATAGTACTATTACTATCAACACTATTACAGGAATTGTTAATACACACTCACCAGCATGGATAGGCTGCATTGCTGTTATACCAGAGGGTCCTGCAGACGTGAAGAAACTAATGTCAGTGGGCACAACTGTGCCATTGTTACTGAGTATGATACAGGTCAGTAGTACAACAGTCGCCTTTCACAGGTCAGCTGCTAATATTGAGGATATCACACTTGCACATTAAATACTATGGTGACAGCTACAAACCAAGGACACACCTCACACATGCATTAACTACCAGTGTACACAACAGTCAACTATACATATGGCATATTACCTGCACGCTCACTGTCTTGCTGCTGCGTGGCTCCAGCCTCCATCATAATGCATGTCTGCTGCTGTTGTTGTTGCTGGCGGACTGGAGCCACTACACTCATGAGTAGTCCCTCCAGTCTGGTGAGTGGGGGATGTGTAGCCACCCCACCACCTGTGGCGACCTGTTGCCTGTGGATATCTGAGGCACTGATGGACATGTCTGATTAAATCACTGCAGTGATGTCGCACCTGCTCATATGTCCTATTATGCGTGCCTATGTCATTTACCCGACAGACAAGGTCTTGCCACAGTGCAGCCCTCTCCTGCTGATTCTGGCTGGTGCGGGAAAAGAGTATTGCATAATCCCGCACCAGGCTCTGGTGTATCTCCTCATCCTCAGCTGTGGAGTAGGTGGGATTCCGGGTGGGCCATGTACCTGAGAAAGAAAATAACCTGGTATCAGCAATATATGTCAGCAGAATTTGGCACACATACTACACATGCTACCCGACTGTTATGATACAACATATCTCACATATGTAGCATCTGTCTGTCTATTGGTGGATACACATGTAGATGGCCAGGTATCAGTGCTCAGTCAGCAACTGTGCAACAGTACCTGGCACACTCAATACGACATACTACCAAACCCCAGCAGTCAGAACACTGATTCAGGTCAAGAGCACCTCCTCACTCTGGGGGTTTGTATCTAGGTACTGTATGGCCTACATAATCAACTACTGTGAGCTGACCACACACTGATTGCCCTGGATATACATATCCCACCTCCACCACCAGCACAAACGACTATAGTGCATAACATTACAGATACAAACTTTACACTTTGTAACAGTGACATGGTATCCTTTCAGCCCACTGGGCCAGTGGCAAATACAACCCACAATGCTGACCCCTACACAATTGCTTTCTACAGACATCTCCGAGAATGCATGGATCATGCAATCCCATATATGACCAAGACACTCTCCACAAAGGGACAGCATCCTGTCTGGTGGACCCCAGCCATAGACAGATTGTATTACAGAAGATGGCAGCTACTGCAAGACAGAGCATAATTCCATAAAGGGAGGGCATGTCTGAGCAGCACTAGTAAGGATCTATTTTCTATCATGCAAACATCCATGGGCAACTTTGAGAGGGAAATCAAGAGGGACACTACAGATAACCAGAAGGCCTTCTTCAGTTATGTTAGCAACCTGGTCAGGCTCCATCCTCTATGCCCATAGTTAGTACACAACAACACATATTTCACTGACACCACAGATATTGACAACATTGTGGCAGACAGGTTCAGTGCAGGTGTCACCCCGCCCTCCCCCCCAAAATAAGACATAGTTATCCCAGCTGACTGTAACCTCCCTGTCATCACAGATGTCCAGGTGAGAGCCACCCTCAGGACAGCAGAATACACAACATGAATGGGACCTGATGGTATCCCCAGTTGCATGCTACATAAACTCTGACAGGAGCTAAACACACATATAGAAGTGCTATGTAACACTAGCCTGACTACAGGATATGTACCTGTACACTGGCGCACAGCAGCAGTGGTTCCACTCCACGAAGGAGGCACCTCAACATACCAATACAGTACAACACAATACATTACATTACAATACAATACTATACAATATGCTATTGCCCCTGGGACTACAGCAGCGTACTGTTCTGCTACCCTGACCATTGTGACACATGTGGTGTGATGGTACCTGCTGCTGTCACACAGTTACACAGGGTGACTCATATGGCATATTACCTATCTGACTAACATTCAGCAGGGGTATGTGTGACATGTACTCATGGGGAGTCTTGCTTCTTAACACTGTGTGGTTTATTGCAGGGTATGTCTTATCTGTGAGTAGGAACTCTTACCTCCACATGTGCACTCTATTGCAGTGGCACGGATGACACACAGCAGACATTTAGGTTGTGGATGGTGTGAGGTGTTACTATGGTTGTTGGACATCTGTCATGGGTGTGACTTACATATATAAATCCGGGAGTGGTAACCTCTATGTGGGTAGTATATGTGTACTCTGTGGTGTTGTCAGTCACTGTGCATTGGTAATGTGTTTCAGTGCACTCAAACACATTGGTAATGTGTTTGAGTGCACTGTCACTGTTGTACTGTTGTACTGTTGTACATGTCACTGTGTCCTTCTCCATATCTGTAGCTGTCATGTGAGGTCCATACCATGGCATCCATTATGTGGTGTGGAGGGGTACACCAACCTACATGTCCATAGCTGACACACCATGTCCGCTGACACATACCATGTGCAGGTATTCCAGGGATAGTGTGCCACTGTGAATATCATTGGGGCCACTATTGTACACATTTATGACCCTGTTCACCCCTGACACATGCAGTGGTGGGCAACCAATCACATATCTGGTGGTTACTGGTGTAGGTGATCTGGAATGTGGTATGGTACTCTGGTTTTGACACTGATGCTCACTCCATGCCTTTCTCACCAGGCACCTGTTGCAATACATCTGTACACATGTGCCTTACTCAGAATTTATATACATCTCTCTCTCTCTCTCTCTCTATATATATATATATATATATATATATATATATATATATATATATATATATATATATATATATATATATATATATGTATATAGATATATCTATATGTATATATATATATGTATATATATATATATATATATATATATATATATATATATATATATATATATATATATGGGTCTACTTTAGAACACCGACATGCCAGTTCACCGACACACAAACCACCGACACCAAACAACCGACAACACACAATACCGACAACGCAAAACACCGAACACCATTACACCGACACACTACACATAAACAACACATTACACTACATTACACCACTAGCCCCCCCCAACCCCCTAACACTAAGGTCCAACACTACCAAGACACTTACCACCCTACCTGCACCTTAACCCTAACTCACTTAACCCACCCCTAACCCTAAGATCCGACACTACTGCACACTTACCCTACCTGCACCCTAACCCTAACTCACTTAACCCACGCCTAACCCTAAGGTCTGACACTACCATACACTTACCCTACCTGCGCCCTAACCCTAACTCACTTAACCCACCCCTAACCCTAAGGTCCGACACTACCGCACACTTACCCTACCTGCACCCTAACCCTAACTCACTTAACCCACCCCTAACCCTAAGGTCTGACAGTAGCAGACACTTACCCTACCTGCACCCTATTCCTAACTTACTTAACCCACCCTAAAACATAAACCCGTCACTAACACACACTTACATTACCTAAGCCCTAACTCCGACACTACCGCACACTCACCTTTCACACATCCTAACCCTAAATCCCTCACTATTGCACACTTACCTGTCCACTCCCTAATCCTAAATCCCTCACTAGTGCATACTTACCAAGTCGCGCTTACACGTACCCCTTGTCGGTCTTCCAGCTGTCGGGATTTCAGCATGTCGGTCAACTGCGTTGTCGGTCCTTTCGAGTTCCTCTTCCACGTGTCGGCGAACTGGCGTTTCGGTAATTTGAAGAGGACCCATATATATATATATATATATGTCTGTATACATATACACATATATATATTGATGTACATATATTGCTATAGATGTGGAGGGGACACAGAGGGGGTGTGAGTGACAGAGGGGGTGGGACAGGCTGTGTTACAGGTCGTCATATACAGTTATACCTGTAGATAGTCAGATCAGTCTGTCTATGTATATGTATCTACATATATCTATATCTGTATGTGTGCATTACATAGATATGTTTGTACAATATTCTATCTACATCTGTCTATGTATTCCTACATCTCTCTCTCTATGTATGTATACATATATGCATATATATATATATATATATATATATATATATATATATATATATATATATATATATATATATACACATACATATGTTGACATACATACGTATCCATATGTTAGACAGGTATATCAACATATTTGTCTACCATACTGTATACACACACTAACATACTGCTAAACATACATAACTGTGAAACCTACTTTGTACATGGCACTACAACCTACAATCAACCAACATTGATATGTGCACATAGATGCTCTCACATACAAATGTATGTACAGCCTTCACTGATAGTTGCTGTATGTCCCCTGCCCTTTACACATCTTCATATACATATGGATACAGACCAATGACACATATGGAGGGTTCACAGCATGTAGACCTTTATAGTATTACTTTACATTACCTGTGTTTGTCACAGCTGCTTGTGTTGCCATCTGGTTCTCTGTCCTGCTGCTCCACTTCCCAGTTGTCAGCTTTCAGGTAGCTGTTGCTGAACAATTTGTTTGTATCTGCTTAATTGCAATTTTCTATGTCTCTGTCTCTCTCTCTCTCTGTCTGTCTGTCTCTCACATCCTTCTCAGGGTGCAATGAAAGTATTGCATGTGTGGACTGGGAGTACAGCATACTTTTGTAGGTATCTGCATATGCACATGTGATGGCCTCTGCACCAATTGTTAGCCAGCATTTGCTAATTGCATGCAGCCAGTTGTGTACTGGTTGCAGTTCTCACTGTGATTTCAGAACAGTGCTATAAAAAGGTATGTGAGATAGGCGTAGCCCTTTCAGATTTTAAGGGCAGGGACCATGCTGTCATGCTGTGGACAATGTTCTGTGAGTGTAAAGGTTGGTATCTCTCTCATATTTCCAGGTGTGTTGTAGATTAACATTCCTCCATTCATTTCTCCAGTTTCCTGTACTAACTGTGTATGTACACTGACACCTACAACTACTACTACTGTTACTGTGTGTGTGTGTGTGCTTTCCTTTCACTTTTGCTTGCACTTTGTTGCTAAGGCTTCAATAGTTGCCCTTTACAGTTACTACTTGTATGCCTGCTAGGTGTCTTGACTGTAGTGTGCTGCTGTAGCTTTCCTATTTTCCATGTACATTCACACCTTGGAATGCTTGCTATATCTGCTAGGGTGTTACAGCATGCAGTGTGGTCTGGCCATGGTGTGGGCCTTGACATCTATTAGGGTATTTGAGTATGCTGCTGAGCAGGCCCCAGAGACTTTCAGGTTCATCTGTTATGTGCCTCATGGAATGGTACATATCAGTGGGTACACCCATTAAAATGTCTGGTATGCTGCAGTTGTGACTGTGGGTTAGCATGAGCATATGTATTACTACACTTTTTCTGCCATGCAAGTGATGAATACTTTCAGGACTCCATAGTTACCATTGCATGTGTTACACCTTTCTACCTACTGTTTGTACATTTCACATGGGGTCTGTGGGGCATCCCTGTAAGTCATTCACTGTTGCTATGTCTAGGCTCTTAACTATTCAAATATGGTGGTGTCAGACCCATCATGTGTACAGATATTTGCAGGTTGTCCACATTTCTGCCTCATATTTTGGTCAATATCTCATGCACACCTTTTTCTGGCAAGTCACTCTGGGCTCAAGTCAGAATATGGTGACAAACATTCAAGTTTCAGACTGCATACCCTTCCAAACATCCCACAAAGTGCAGACCCTGTTACTCTCTGAACTGTCGCGTTTGTTGTAACATTATTTGTAATGTGTCCCTGGTTTTGGGCCTTTGCTCCACATATTTTATTACTTGGTCCAGATGTGTTCCTGTAAGAAGTTGTGGGGTATGGGCAGTGCTTATCCTGCTGTGAGTATATGTGTGGCTTGCAAGGTGCTATAGTGGCATTATTACCTACTAGCTTCCAACTAGCATGGCTGTTTCTGTTCACACACTACTATTATGGAAATCCACTAGTTTTGATAGTAATTCTAAATGGCATGCTTTGTGTACTACACATCTATATTCCCTTTATATTCATTCCTACTATTACATGATATATTTATTTTAGCACAATGTTCTTGTATAAGAGTCATGGCTTAGTGGTAAGTCATGCAGACTACTGTTTCCAAGGTCCTAGGTTCGGGACTCACAGTGGGATTTTATTTTGCTTTTGAGCTGAGTACAGGACCTGTCAATCAAAGTGACTAAGGCACTTTTAAGCAGTTGTAACCGGGTTAGCGCTGGTTTGCGTGGAGCTCACGCATGCGCACTGGCGGTTAGCTCCGCGCACACCCGCTTACAACCACTTAAACGTGCTTACTCTTGTGCACACCCGCGCTATTTTCTTTGAAAGAAATGAAAATGGGGAGACAGGAAAGTGGTGAAAAAGGGGTCACAAAGAGGGTAAGACAGTAGGGAAACAAGCTTGGGATGTGCAGGAGGGATGTAGGTAAGGCCCATAGCTGCCCATTTCTTCTTCAGCAACAGCTGTGCATATGTATGTAATTTGGTGTGACATTTGAAACCTTCCACCCCTGAGAGAGGTGTCAGTACAACAATAATACTTGTTGTACAGCCAATTGTAATTGACAGGTTCCATGTCCAGTAGACATGTGTGCAGAATGGGCAGCTATGTATGGGGCGTAATTTTTTTGTGGGTACAGAGTGCCCTTTTTTTTTTTTTTCAGGTGAGTGTGGTATGTCAGGTGAAGGAAGTCGGTACAGCTGGGGAGGTAGGTTGGGTAGGTAAACAGACAAGACAAACAAGACGCATACAGGGGTGGTGTATGACATGTGTGGGGGGTTACACAATTGACGGGGATGGAGGTTTGGATATCCAGAGCCCATGAGCCCACAAATGGCAACAGTGGAACTGATATCCCCACCCATAGGCAGTTGCCACTGTTCCTTCACTGCCCAGGATGGGGCTGTGCTGGGGGCTGTGTAGGCGGGGCAACAGGCATGCCCGTTAGTTGCACCACCCGTGCCTCGAGCTGGTGTAGGGGCTCGAGAACAGAGTCCCGAATCTCCCTACACACCACAGTCCGGACGCTACGGAGGGTGAGTGGTGGTTCTCCTCCGGCCACACTTGCAGAGGGGGGGGCGAGCCCCATCCCCTGCAGTGCTTCCACCCGCAGGTGGCACAGGGCCACCAGAGGAGGGTCCGGACTTGGCACTAGTGCCAGGTGCACTCGCCAGCTGAGGTGGGAGAGGTGGGTCCGCTGGAACCCACCTTCCCTGTCGTCCTATGTTTTGCATTATGTCATGACAGTTTGGGTTAGTGACATATAATACCATTCACAATTAGTTGTAACAGCATGCATTAGTATTCCCATTAACCAAACACCCAGATATTCACACCATTGAACAGCGTGCATAACACATGCATAATTTGAACAGAAATACACAGTCCAACAACATGCAGGGTTAATTGATGGCAACAGGCCATCAGGTGTGGATGTATGAACAGGGCAGATGCATCAACAGACATGCAAATATATATGACCCAACAGGACAAACATCCAGGGGTGTTAATTGTGATTGCACATACCATTTTCACGTGGAATTAGTTATATGTGGTTATAGGGTGGGGTGAAGAAAGTAATATTAACACCTTTGAATAACAATACATATGCTGTACATTTCTAATAGCTACAGTTATATACACACTACTGTTCTAACTACAGTTTCCTATATGATAACTATTTCAACTTGGTGATAGGACTGTTACTGCAACATCAATATACATTTTATGGTTCTTCATACACATTCATATCTAGCTTTGTTCAGCTACATCATCCTGCTACATTTGCTTTATATAGCTGTAGACAAGTGTGGATGTTTGGTTTATCAGACAAACATCCTATCTGCATATTGCAGACTGAGAGCAACATATCCAGATTTTGGGATACACATTCCAGATGCAGCAACACTTTGAACAGATTTTGCTGTTTGGTTTTGAATCTCACATGCATTTCATTCTGTCTTGACTGCAGTATACTTTATTCAGGGGTTATTACTACTGTATTGCTGGATTCATGACACTTTCTCACACTCTCTCACTTGCTTTCATTTTACTATTCAGGATGGTACTTCTAGGCTTTATTGACATGTTTTACCAGTAGTTATTACAATCCTTTCCAGCAGTCTCACTTCTGTCATGTTTCAGTATTTCCACAGGGATATATTTCACACATGTGATTTCATCATCTTCTGCAGCTATACTTTTCAGCCTGCTGCAGGTTGTGTACTATTTTCTTACAGGCAGGGCATTTTATTTCAGAATATATGTCGGACAGTTTCATGTTTAGGTTAAACTTACAGGCTGAAACACACTTTTGTAATCAAGCAATACTTGCATACACTTTCACACTGTTACTTGCAGATTTTATTCCTTACTGACTACACTGCACTCTTTTGCTGACTGTCATACTTTTATATTTCTTTACAGTTACTGGTAGTGGATTACTGACCTGCCTGGTGGTGCAACCGCACCAGCCTATCGCCATAGGCTCTGTGGTTCGCAGAACGGACACCTGCAGCTGTAATATAAATGAAGTAATATTGGAATACACATCTCCATAATATCAGCTAGTTTAATTTCTTACATACATAATTAAATGTTACTTACTCAGTAGTAGGGTGTTGGGTGTTTGCTGGGCCTCCTGGATCCAAAGGTTCAGTTGGTCCTGCTTGTGTCTCTTCAGGTCCGCATGGTGGTGATGGACCTGCTCACCAGTCCTTGGAATCCCTGTGGCACTGGTGAGATCATGAGCCAACCGGTCCCACGCCTCAGCCCTGTATGCTCCCCAGAGGACCTGGCCCTGCATGAGTTGGGCCTCATGATTATGGACTAGGAGCCAGACCATGTACCTGGACTCCTCAACACCCCACCTCTGTGCTCGAAAGCGACTACCCTCTCCTACTCCTGTCATTCTGCCTGCAGGTCAGTTCTACAATTGTTTATGCTGTGTATCCCCGACTATGGGGCTTATATAGTCCGTTTTTCCCGCACATATCTGTGATTGGCCATTTTGGAATTATATCAACTTCAGTAAACCTGCATTGTCATGCTCTAGTTTGTATTCATTCCTATATATTAGCTATTATTGGATTTAAAGGTACTGTTGTCATGGCTTAGTGGTTCTGTACCTTGACTATGGTGTATAGTATCCTGGGTTCGAACTTGGCTACTGCTTTTTATTTTTCATGACTGTCTAGACATGCTGAGGGGTGTGTCTGTGTAAAGGCAGTTTTGATATGGCTTGCTCAACGTTGCCCGTCGGTTAGCTTGTTTGCGCGGTGCTCAGCTCCGCGCAAACAGGGTATGCTGCTTTAAGCCTGATTTGGCTATCTGCACGCATATTATGCTCAGCTCAGTTAGGGGCACATAGATTTAGCATGTTAGACCACTGCTCAGCTACGGGCACTCATTTTGCACCAGTTAAACCACTGCACATCTAAGGGCACATGCACTCACTCTGTTAAACTGTAGCTCAGCTATGAGCACATCTGGCATTTTTTCTTCTTTTGTTACCACACATGTCTTCAATATAAATGGGCTATTTCATTGCATTTTATGTAAATTGTGGTTTTATGTGTACATATTTGTCAGGGACTTGTTTCCTGCTTATTTTGAAAAAAAAAAATTGGTGTTGTGGGGGCTCGAATAATGAATGCCTGCTCTTCAGCCAACATCTCTACCACTACGCTATTGCTTCCTGGCTTATTTTGCATATTTAGTTCTTATATGCTTTCCCACTGACTGCTAACTGTAGCTGCGCTACGGGCACGCCCGCACAAACGAGCGCACTCACGGTTAAACATCTTTACAATTTAAAAAAAATATATAACATGTTCATTTATATATATTTTATGTTCATTGTCTGTGGGGGCATGTGTTGTGTTGTGTTTATTCACATTTCCGTGGACTCTGTTGTGGGTGTTTACTTTGGGCACTTTTACACTTCTGGGGGCGTGTCCGCTTGCAGGGCTCAGCCTACGGATACGCCCCCTACTGTCTTACATGGACCATGTTAGACTTAGGTGTGATTCAGCATGCTCTCTTGAATATGCAAAGCATGCTGACATCACTCCGTTTAACTGCAGCCTCCGTGTAAGAGTTATAACTCTTACACGGAGGCTTCATGAATCCTGGGGATTGTCTAGTACACACAATCATTTCTAGTCACTATTTCTGTCATTCTTTGGCTTGTTGCTTATTATCACTGGTGATCCTGACAATGGCAGTAGAGAACTCGTGCCACCTAATGTCAGAGTATCGGTGGGCTTTGATGGTGATGATGGCAATATCAAGGCATAGTCAGGAGATACAGAGGTTCAGACTGACACTGAAGTTGTGCCTCACACATCCACTAGCTTTATTTCGAACACGGTCAGTATGCCTAAACATACCGATTCCAGCAAGCCCTCAAATATAGGACAGGTAACAGTGACACCATTGATCAGGGTAGTGTGGTTACTCTGGTTGCAGATCTGGTTGTGTCTGTATGTAGCCATCATGAGGGCATGCTACCACACAAGAAAGTTGCTAGAGGAGGTTGGAGGAGGCCTACTTTCCACCCTGTTCCTGATGTTGTTGTGTCCTTATGTGCCACTAGATATATGCATAGAGGCATCACTGAGGCACAGGCACATTCCACTAGGGCCTTGGAAGTGATAGTGTGAGTCCTAAGCATAGTGTAGTCTGACGTGCATGACTGTATAAACTGAGTAGATGATTCCTTGGGTAGGATGAGTGACACAGTGGATCGGGCAGTGTCTGTGATGGAATGTCTACTAGTGGAGGGTCAGTATCCATGTGTCCTTAGAGCTGCAACATTTTCTGGTATTAGCTGATTGGCTATGCCAGATCCTGCTCCTGTAGTGGCACTACTTCCATTGCTCCATCAGTGATTGAAGTGTCCATGCCTATACATGATAGGCCATGGGGTCATGGTCTTGGACACAGTCATGAAGAAAGCTCATCCAACAAACATCACTCACCTTCAGGTAGTACCCTCGCTTTGAACAGTGGATGTGGAAGTGGCAGTACAACTCCTGGAAAAGGCAGTTCCCATGGTCATGATGACACTAAGCTGACATGGTTCACACTTGTCTGACTTGCCAGGACATAGTGCTAGCACAGAGCTTGATGGGTTCATATAGACACACACACACATTTCACAAAAACTGACCATACCAACTCACACACATGCAAGCTAAGCAGACCTTAATGTTGATTGGGATATATCTCCCGTTAGTGGCCCTGAGAGACTTTCTGCTTTAATGAATGTTCTGTGTTTCTTGCTCACACACACTCACTACTTTGTGTCAACCATAGCCTCCTGCCCCCCCCCCCCGCACATGCTGGTGCCTTTGCCATTCCCATTTGTTCCTTTTGTTTCTGCTTTGGGATGCCTATATGTCATATGCACAGAGTGGACAGCTAAGTTTAGTTTTTCTCACTGTGTTGATTTTATGCATCTCTATTGCATAAGAATATTTTGGAAGTTTTTGTGCCTACTCATTTCAGAATTATTTTTTCAGTTAGTATTGTAAGCTATGCATTCATATCACTGATATTGCATTCCTGCTTATTGGTCTACTTGTGAAACTGTTGATATAATTGCCCTGTTGACTCTTTTGTATACAGTGGGTAAGTGATGCAGGTTATTGTGTACAGTGCATAGCTGTATTTTGCAGATATCATTCATATAAGCCAATAATGGCATTGGTGGACACCACACAGTTTCTGCTGGAGTACATTTATGACTAATATTATACTGGTATATCATTATTATATTATATTATATTATATTATATTATATTATATTATATTATATTATATTATATTATATTATACCGGTATATCATTATTATATTATATTATATTTTATTATATTATATTATATTATATTATATTATATTATATTATATTATATTATATTATATTATTATAATATTATACTGGTTTATCATTTACTTTAATCTTCTTACATATTTCTTTGTATACTACAGGTTCCACATTTACCTTGACATTACTGCAGTTACGAGTTGTGTATTTTATGGCTGTCGCCATCTGATGCTATCCGTACACAGCCATGGGGGGTTGGCAGAATAGTTAAGATGTTTACCTCAGAGACATTTATTACAGGGTTTGACTCTCACCTTTGAAGGAAATTGGCTAGACTTAAAATGGCCCACAAGGGCAGTTGGCCTAGTACTTACCTATGTACATGAGAAAGTAAAGTTTGTGGACACTGGAGGGCATCAGATTTAATATTTGTATGTGCCTAGTTTTTTATGAATATTGCTTAGCTGTTGAGTGTGGGTGCTAAAATTTGACTCAAGTGGTGAGCGTGCATGCTATCCTTTGCTTCTTAGCCAGGGCAAGGGCACATTGTTCATTCCTACATCTGCTGGCTCCCTCGGCAGCTAGAGATTCTTCTCAGAATACTTATTGGTTTGTGCAAGACATGCTGGCGCTGCCTGTGGTCCAGGAATGGGTGGTCCTGGCCATTGCTGTCCCTGTTGCTGCTGTATCCTCAAGATGATATTGTACAACATGGAGCAGACTGTGAGAATTTCTGCACAGGTGCATGGGTTGTACTGGAGGACAGCCCCTGATGTGTCTAGACAGTGAAAGCGTGACTTCAGGATGTCATAGGTTCATAGGTTGATACTAGGCTATCTGCCCTAGGGCATTTACAAGCCTAGCCAAAGTGTGTTTGGCTTTTGCCACCCTTTTCGATTTTTTTGACTGTGCCTCTGTATAGTAGGTCACAGAAGATAGCCCTTTTAAGGTTAGTTTACTGTGCCTCTGTCTAGTAGGGACAGAGAAGAGATCCCCGGGGTAAACCTACGATCTCCCATCCACTTGTCAAGATTTCTCTTGAAGAGGGTCATTGAGGGGCTCTGCCTAACATGGATTGGGATTTTGTTCCAGAGTGAGGGGAGCCTCTGGGATATGAATCTGTCCCTCCAGCATGTCCTATTTATTTCTGTGCTGAGGTTTAAGTCTCTGGAGCATGTATCTCTAAGGGATTTGGATTTCCTGAGGTGGAGCATGTCCATTAAATCTGGGTTGGACATGGCTTTATACGTCAGGCACAGATCGCCTCTGAGTAGGTGGTAAGCAACTGAGTAGAGCTGGAGTTTCTTTAGCCTAACTGCATAGGGCATCTGTTTGAGCCCCTTAATCCTCTTGGTGAGGTACTTTTGGGGTCTTTCCAGTTGCTGCAGGTGTCGGGTAAGGTACATCCCAAATGGGGCATTGTACTCAATTATGGGCCTGATAAGTGATGAGTAGAGGGGCACAATGACTTCTCTTAATTTAGATGTGAACCCTTTCATGATGAGGTGGGCTATATGGAAGGTCTTTCTAACCACTTTGGCAATGTGATTGTCAATGGAGAGATTGCTATCTACTTGGGTCTCCAAATCCCTAATTACTTCTTTCGTACTTAATGGTTTTCCACCTATGTGGTAGTTTGTGGGCACTTTGTTTTTCCCAAAGGGGATGACTATGCACTTTTTGGCATTTAGGTTTAGGCCATGGCTCTGGCACCAGTTATCTGTCTCTGCGAGACCCTTTTGGAGGATGCTTGTGTCAGTCGTGAGTCAATTATGGCACCCAGTTTGCAGTCATCTGCAAACTTGGTCAGCCATAGTCCTCCTGTGTTAGCCTGTACCTCCGAGAAATATATACCGAACAGGAGAGGTCCCAGGACTGAGCCTTGTGGGACACCACTTGTAACTGGTTTAGAGTTTGACATGGCACCTGCAATTTTGACCATGTGGGTTCTATCCCTGAGCCAGTTTGCAACCCATCTTGTGACATAGGGGTTTATATTTAAGCTGGTGAGCTTATTTATGATGCCCAAATGGAGTATTGTGTCCAAGGCTTTTGCGAGGTCCAGGTAGACAGTGTGGACTTCCTTCCCTTCATCTATTGCCTTGGTAACTTTTTCAAAAATGTTGACCAGGTTCAGGAGGCAAGATCTGCCCTTGACAAAGCTGAATTGGGTGGGATCCAGTGTTTGGAGGTTCTCAATGTCTTTGTTTATGAGTTCCATGATGATATGCTCCATAGCTTTGCAGACCAGGCTAGTCAGGCTTATAGGGCGATAGTTTCCGGGGTCCGTTGTGGCACCACCTTTGTGGAGTGGGACCACTGTTGCTGTACACCATTCCTTGGGTACATATCCTGTAGTGAGGCTGAAATTGAACAGTGACTTTATATGAGGGTTCAGTTCTTCTTGAAGTTCGTGTAAGACGCAGCCCGGGACACCATCCGGTCCCATTGATGCTGTGTTTTTTGCTTTGGAGAGGGCAGCTCTCACCTGTGTATCTGTGATGTCAGGGAGGCTACACTCTGTTGGGATAGACATTTGATCTTTTTGGGGGGGGGTTTGCACTGAATCTGTCTGCCAGAATGTTGGCAATGTCTGTGGGTTCAGTGTATTTTTTGTCATTTTGCATTAACTCAGAGCATATCTGGGAGTTTCCACCCAGGTTCATGACATAACTGAAGAAGGCCTTGTGATTATCTTTAGCGTCTTGTGCAATTTTTCTTTCGAAGCTGGCCTTGGATGATTTTATGAGGGATTGTAGTTTCTTGCTAGTACAGATCAGAGATGCTTTCCCTTTTTGGGATTTTGCTCTATCATGTAGTAGCTTCCTCCTTCTGTTGTATAGCTTGTTTATGGCTGGGGTCCACCAGGCAGGTCTCCTGCCCTTGGAGGAGTGAGTCGTGGTTTTATTTGGGATAGCACGATCCATGCATTCCTGTAGGTGTCCATAGAATATGTTTGTAAAGGATTCTGCGGTTTGGGCTGTATTATCCACTGGCCCAGGGGCTATGTTTCTAGTTTGAGCATGGGCATTATTGTATCCTTCTTCAGTGGGTGTGTGTGCATTTCTGATGGGAGTCATGAGCCACAGTTCCAATGCATAACCTGCATCACCCAATAGATGGCCTTTGGAACATCATCCCTAGCAGACCTTGTGTAAAGCTGAGACGTGTGCCACATGTGTGAGTCATGGTAACTGCCTGGGTTCCCTGCACACACATTGAGGATGACCCTTGGGGCATTACAGACAACCTGGCAGTTGATTAAGTGGAACCCCTTCCTGTTGATGTATGTCCTTCCCTGTTCACTAGGTGGGGCATTTATTTCTATGTGAGTGCAGTATATATATGGCTGCCAAAACGTCAGGGAAGTGTGCTACAGTATAAAATTCCTGTATTGTTCTGGTGTGCTGGGAAAATAGATGTACTACCTTGCATGTTCTAGCATAGCATTAAGACATTTGGTGCAATATTCTGGAGGCTGACACCTCTAGTATATCCCCTGTGGGTCTCTGGAATGTACCAGTAGCTAATATCCTTAATCCTACACATACCTTAGTTTCCACTGATATAGGTTTGCCTTGATTTCCCAAGGGTCAGAGTTGGGAGTGGCAGAGGTTGCAAAGTTCCTGTAGTGTTTCTCTATCAATCCTGTATCGCTGTAATATTTCAATATCATGCAGTCTGTGTTATTATATTCGGGATCTGAACATCCTTCTTCTCCTTGGCAAAGGTCTATCGGCAGCATAGATATGGCATTGTTGCACATATACATACCAAGACAGCAGCAGCAGCAATCCCTAACTTTGCTTATTTTTTCTAAGAGTGATGGTGGCTGTATTCCAATAGGTTTTGGAGTTCATGGTAAAAAGCTACACCATTGTGCCCATTAAGTGTTTCACTGTGCTTAGTTTGCTTTCTAGATATTCTTTAATGCCTTTTTCTTTCACTGCTTTTCTCTACAAAAAAAAAAAAAGAGTAGCAATTAAAATGTTTTCCTCTGCAAAACATCTAATTTTTACTGGGAAAGCCCAATTGAAGTGGGCTCTTTTTCAGTGGAGGCCAAGCTTCATTATTCAGACATCCTTGACATCAGTTACATCATTTACAAACAGTTTTAATTAAAAATAACAGTTACGTGGGTTGTATCTGAATATTTTTATTCCTTCGCAGAATGAATGATACCTCAAATTCCCAGGTAAAGGAATTAAACCTTCATAAGAGATTCATATTGCAATGTATTCCTCACCTGTGGAACAAACGTCCACTGCATGTTAGGCAGAGTAGGACCCTTGCAGCCTTCAAGATAAGCCTGGATAATTGAATGAGCCACCTCAGATTCTCCTCTGGTCTATCTTATCTTGCCCTCCTTGAGGCTAATGGGAACTTTTGCATAGTTTTTTTTTGTCTAGGCTTGCAGTGGTCTGCAGACTAATTGCCTAGTGCTTACCTATGAACCTATGAACCTGTGAATGAATGAGCTGAAGGGCTCTATCCTGAGGGAATAAGTGCATCTGTAAGTTGGAGGGCCTGGTGATAAAGTTCGGCAAAACAAAAACTATCCTTCACGTGGCACTCATTCTTGAATAAAAACTTGAAAAAAGGAAAGACCAAGCACATAATCAACACCTAATCTAATGAAAATGAAACAGCCAGCATATGTTACTTAAGTCACACACTGAAGTTTCTGCTTCTTGCTGTCTCAGTACAGTTTTTTGAAAAGTTGAGTAAATAACACAGACAAGCTTTTATATAACTTAAAATAGCTTCCTGATGCTGTCAACCTTTCAGTGACCAAACTGATAGCTTGTTGTTAGACATGTAGTCAAGGAAACCATTGATGAGCGGAGACCAGTTTCCCCAGAGCATTGTCTGGTTATAGGACCTGCTCAGAGTCACATAGCAGGCAAATGTGTGTCATAGGAATCAAACCCAGAGCTACAGAAAACAGCTCATTAACAACTCAAATCATTAACCCTCTGTGTTAACTGCTATACTCGTTAGGTTCCATTTTTAGCAATCTGTGCAGAATTGCATAAGATCTGCTCTTCTGACAGCAAGAGAACTGGACATATAAATGTGTTAATGTATTACTGTTAAACCAGAATTGCATTCAGTATATTAAAAAAGTGTATGTCATGATCACATGTCATTATCACGTGAAATGGCAATTAATAAATCAGATTGTGGTCAGCTATTCCTACTTATTAAAATTACCATCAGTAAAAGCAGTATTTTACAAGTTCATATCTTAAATTCTTAGAAACTGACACATCATGTACAGCATTTCTTCAGTATGAAATGTTCCATCGGCAGCGGTCTGTCCTGATCTGACTCCTGGTTGCATATTTATCTGTTTACAAGTGCAGTAATCTGATAGCCCTGCTGGAACCATGTTTTCCCCTTCCACCGGGGAGAAATGCTATACTGAATACTAGCACAAAATGTTGCTGAACACATGAGCTGGGATTTGAAATGGCAGTGATGCATGACTTTCAGTGACAGAAAAGTGTAAATTCATATTAGTGCAGACTCATACAAATTAAGCATTACATTTGCAAAGAGTGTGAAATTGCACTTATTTCATACTTCCATCATAATAAGTCCTGTAATACATTTCACCATCTACAAATCTTTGTTACAGGGCCTTGTACTGTCATATAGGAGGTATTCTGACAGTACGTTATGTCTGCTCCCTTGTAGCATCCTTTTACATTTAAATGGTTCCTATAATAATGAGAAGGTTAAGATGGGGACCATTTTTGATGCATAAGCATACCTTTCAAGATAAATATTTAAAGAAATAATGAGCGTGTTGATGTGAAGAGCTTTTATCTATGTCATTTGGCTTCATTTACCACTGCATATTCTTTTATTCCCCAGTAGTGCCCACGATATTACGTATGAAGGCTTATTCAGACTGTAATTATTTACCAAACTATCCCCACCAACAAGTAATGGTGTGCAGTTACAAAGGGTGCAAGTTGTGTTGCCATACCTCTGACCTATCCCTGATTTTGCAGAATGTCCCTAACATTGGTCATATTTTTGCCCTGTCACTCGTAAGATTTTTGATTTTCAAGTAAATCACTTAGAATTAGAGTCAGTGAATAAAGACAGACATTAGAGTTTCATATTTTGTATTGTTCAAAAAATTCTGATGAATGCAAAACTTACTTTTCTGTTAGCTGTTTGAATTTATTAGAGTAATATTTAAAATTGTCTCTGATTTTGAGCTTTTATCCTCCAATTATTTTGGCTTTGTTAGCAATCCTTCAGCAAAGTATCTGGGAGATAAGTGTGTAACTGGGTTTATGTCCGAATATTTATTTTTTGGAAACTCGCACTTCATGTGTTCAAGACCACATGTTCGACTTTCTGAAAACTTGAGGGAAGCAAAAGAACAAAAATCTACATTTGTGCAGGGGCATAAGCCCCCCTGCACCCCTGGGGAGACTGTGCCCCTCACATCCCCGTACATTATATATACTCATTCCAACATCACACTACAGTGGGGGGGGTAAATTCCCCAGTCTCCACTGTACAATGATCTCCCTACAAATGCTTTGAGTTTTCTAAAAGTCGAACATATAGTCCCTACTATATGAAGTTCGAGTTTCCAAAAACTTGACCATCTAACAAAAATCCATGTGATCAAAAATGTTTTACATTTTTAAAGGCAATAAATAGTCATTTCACATTGTAAAATAAGCACATGGGGTAAAGAGTATACACTGAAAATTAGCATATGCTATGGATGACTGTCAAAGACACTTACTCTTCCTATCTATCTATCTATCTATCTATCTATCTATCTATCTATCTATCTATCTATCTATCTGTCTACAGTATTTATTCATTCATTCATTGCTCTTTGACAAGTGGGTTGGAGAGGGTATTCTACTGAGCCATGACCTGGGCTTTAAGAAACAACTAGAAAAGTGCAGTCTTAGATTAACATGGAAATCAAATATTTACAGTGGCACAAGCTGTGAAATCATATAATAATACTATTTTACTTAAAGAATTAATTTTATTTACAGTATTAAATGCATATGATGAAATAAATATTTAGAGCAGTCTGGGAATACTGTTGTTGAGCTATTATTTAACACCAACTGATTTTATTAAACCTGTCTAGTAAGTAAGGCAGTAAACACTAGTGTGTGAATTTAACCACTGTCCCTAAGGTATGAGCATTTAAATAACATTAGTAGATGTCCACTGAGGTTACCAAAAGTCAGTGTTTGCTGTTTCCTTTTCTCAGAAGGAATATGTTTCCAGGTAGATGGTCCACATTTTCAAAATGCTTTTCCTCAATAATAAATTAGACTCTAGGTTTATTAAGGTAGGGATGTCCTCCTGAGTTTCTCGAAGAGAGAAGGACTGAGTCCTGATTCCTGATTAGTAGCTTTCTTATAAGGGTAGAACATTGACATAGTATAATAATTTTAAATAGCACTAAACTAAATAATGTAATAAATCTGGAAAGTGGTGGGATGCATACTTCATCTAACGCAGGTGTGACAGAAACGTCATGCTGTAACAAAGCTGGAAAGTGGTGGGATGCATACTTCATCTAACGCAGGTGTGACAGAAACATCATGCTGTAATAAATCTGGAAAGTGGTGGGATGCATACTTCATCTAACGCAGGTGTGACAGAAATGTCGTGCTGTAATAAATCTGGAAAGTGGTGGGATGCACAGTTCATCAAACGCAGGTGTGACAGAAATGTCATGCTGTAACAAATCTGGAAAGTGGTGGGATGCACACTTCATCTAACGCAGGTGTGACAGAAACGTCATGCTGTAACAAATCTGGAAAGTGGTGGGATGCACACTTCATCTAACGCAGGTGTGACAGAAATGTCATGCTGTGACAAATCTGGAAAGTGGTGGGATGCATACTTCATCTAACGCAGATGTGACAGAAACGTCATGCTGAACATATCTGGAAAGTGGTGGGATGCACACTTCATCTAACGCAGGTGTGACAGAAATGTCATGCTGTGACAAATCTGGAAAGTGGTGGGATGCATACTTCATCTAACGCAGGTGTGACAGAAACGTCATGCTGTAACAAAGCTGGAAAGTGATGGGATGCATACTTCATCTAACGCAGGTGTGACAGAAACGTCATGCTGTAATAAATCTGGAAAGTGGTGGGATGCATACTTCATCTAATGCAGGTGTGACAGAAATGTTGTGCTGTAATAAATCTGGAAAGTGGTGGGATGCACAGTTCATCTAATGCAAGTGTGACAGAAATGTCATGCTGTAACAAATTTGGAAAGTGGTGGGATGCACACTTCATCTAACGCAGGTGTGACAGAAACGTCATGCTGTAACAAATCTAGAAAGTGGTGGGATGCACACTTCATCTAACGTAGGTGTGACAGAAACGTCATGCTATGATAAACCTGGAAAGTGGTGGGATGCATACTTCATCTAACACAGGTTTGACAGAAACGTCATGCTGTGACAAATCTGGAAAGTGGTGGGATGCATACTTCATCTAACGCAGGTGTGACAGAAACATCATGCTGTGATAAATCTGGAAAGTGGTGGGATGCACACTTCATCTAACGCAGGTGTGACAGAAACATCATGCTGTAACAAATCTGGAAAGTGGTGGGATGCACACTTCATCTAACGCAGGTGTGACAGAAACATCATGCTGTGATAAATCTGGAAAGTGGTGGGATGCACACTTCATCTAACGTAGGTGTGACAGAAACATCATGCTGTGATAAACCTGGAAAGTGGTGGGATGCATACTTCATCTAACGCAGGTGTGACAGAAACGTCATGCTGTAATAAATCTGGAAAGTGGTGGGATGCATACTTCATCTAACGCAGGTGTGACAGAAACGTCATGCTGTAACAAATCTGGAAAGTGGTGGGATGCATACTTCATCTAACGCAGGTGTGACAGAAACGTCATGCTGTAATACATCTGGAAAGTGGTGGGATGCATACTTCATCTAACGCAGTTGTGACAGAAATGTCATGCTGTAACAAATCTGGAAAGTGGTGGGATGCATACTTCATCTAACACAGGTGTGACAGAAACGTCATGCTGTAACAAATCTGGAAAGTGGTGGGATGCACACTTCATCTAACGCAGGTGTGACAGAAATGTCATGCTGTGACAAATCTGGAAAGTGGTGGGATGCATACTTCATCTAACGCAGGTGTGACAGAAACATCATGCTGTAACAAAGCTGGAAAGTGGTGGGATGCATACTTCATCTAACGCAGGTGTGACAGAAACGTCATGCTGTAATAAATCTGGAAAGTGGTGGGATGCATACTTCATCTAACGCAGGTGTGACAGAAATGTCGTGCTGTAATAAATCTGGAAAGTGATGGGATGCACAGTTCATCTAATGCAGGTGTGACAGAAATGTCATGCTGTAACAAATCTGGAAAGTGGTGGGATGCATACTTCATCTAACGCAGGTGTGACAGAAACGTCATGCTGTAACAAATTTAGAAAGTGGTGGGATGCACACTTCATCTAACGTAGGTGTGACAGAAATGTCATGCTATGATAAACCTGGAAAGTGGTGGGATGCATACTTCATCTAACGCAGGTTTGACAGAAACGTCATGCTGTGACAAATCTGGAAAGTGGTGGGATGCATACTTCATCTAATGCAGGTGTGACAGAAACATCATGCTGTGATAAATCTGGAAAGTGGTGGGATGCACACTTCATCTAACGCAGGTGTGACAGAAACGTCATGCTGTGATAAACCTGGAAAGTGGTGGGATGCATACTTCATCTAATGCAGGTGTGACAGAAATGTCATGCTGTAACAAATCTGGAAAGTGGTGGGATGCACACTTCATCTAACGCAGGTGTGACAGAAACATCATGCTGTAACAAATCTGGAAAATGGTGGGATGCACACTTCAGCTAACGCAGGTGTGACAGAAACATCATGCTGTGATAAATCTGGAAAGTGGTGGGATGCACACTTCATCTAACGCAGGTGTGACAGAAACGTCATGCTGTGATAAACCTGGAAAGTGGTGGGATGCATACTTCATCTAATGCAGGTGTGACAGAAACGTCATGCTGTAATAAATCTGGAAAGTGGTGGGATGCATACTTCATCTAACGCAGGTGTGACAGAAACGTCATGCTGTAACAAATCTGGAAAGTGTTGAGATGCATACTTCATCTATTGCAGGTGTGACAGAAATGTCATGCTGTAACAAATCTGGAAAGTGGTGGGATGCATACGTCATCTATTGCAGGTGTGACAGAAACATCATGCTGTAACAAATCTGGAAAGTGGTGGGATGCACACCATCTAACGCAGGTGTGACAGAAACGTCATGATGTGATAAATCTGGAAAGTGGTGGGATGCACACTTCATCTAACGCAGGTGTGACAGAAACGTCATGCTGTAATAAATCTGGAAAGTGGTGGGGTGCATACTTCATCTAACGCAGGTGTGACAGAAACATCATGCTGTAACAAATCTGGAAAGTGGTGGGATACATACTTCATCTATGGTAGAGCCCCCTGAAAAGAAAGTTATTGTATAAAAAGCAGATTGTATCATTCTTCTAGGGGGAATGTTTTACAAAAAAATAATTTAATGCCAAAATTAATTTAAGATTGTGCAAGTGCTTGTGGGGAGGTGGGTTCTAGATAAGTGATACATCAACATTGATGAGTGCACTGTTTAAAAAAGTAATGGTCCTTTCTACGTAGCGTTACTTAAGCAACTAGATGAATGCATTGTAAGATGTGAATTTTTATAATCTCCCATTCTTGTCATTGATTAAGGTATTGAGTTAATGTTATGCACACACATATTTGTAAAGGTGTTCATAGGTGCTCACACTTCTGCAGTCCATGGGTCTATGTTTTTCTTTTCTACTTATTACAAATTCTGTGTTTACTCCACGTGTATTGCTTTGTTCATAGATTCATAGGTAAGAACTATGCAATCAACCTGCAGCCCATCTTAGATCCAGCCAATAACCCATATTCAAAGTTTTAAGTTAGGATAGACCAGGAGAGAAGTCGAAGCAGCCCAGCCTTTTATCTAGGTTTAGCTTAAAGGTGGTAAGAGTCCTTCTCTGTTTGACATGTAGTGAAAGTTTGTTCCAGAGGTGGAGGATATGCATATGAATCTGTCATGCCAGCGTCTCCTACATCTGTAGATAAATGTTCACATCCTTTGTGTATTTCGGGATCCATTTGTTCTGTGAAGGAGCAGGAGATAAAAGAGGGATGGATCTTTCATGACTTGAAAAGCCGGACACAGATCCCCCAGAAGAATCTATTGCAGATTGAGTACAACAGAGGGCTACCAGTCTGTCCTGATAAGATTTCTGAGGCTACTGATTTTTTTTAGTTATAAATGTCTCAGGTCTCTCAAGTTAAGTGATACATTTAGACAAATATATGTCAAAGGGAGAATTATGCTCAATAACGGGTCTGATAAGATAAAAGTAAAGTGGTATTAAAACTCCTTTGGAACTAGAGAAGATGCATTTAGAAATTAAATGTGCCAGAAAAAAAGGCTTTTTAATTTGAAGAGATTATTGTCAAAAGATGAGGATTTATCAACAATAGTGTCTGACTAGAGGAGCCGTGGTGGTACAGCGGTAGCGTTGTTGCCTCACAGCAAGAAGTTCTCCTGTTCGATTCTTGGCTGGAGTGCCTTCTGTGTGGAGTCTGCATGTCTTTCCCACAGTCAAGTGGCCTCTGAAAAACATATGTGAATGGGTGTGCCTTCACTGAAGGTTGGTCACCAGGAAAAGACCAACAACAACAGTGTCTGACTAGAGGAAGGGTGTCACTTATATGGTACGTGAAAATGTTTTGTTTACTGAAATAAAGTATACAGCATTTTTTCACATTTAATTTGGGATGATTGTTCTTGCACAGATTGTGAAAATGGTTTAATCCATTTTGGAATAACTGTCAGTGAAAGATCAAAACAACACCCAGTTTGCAGTTGCCTGAAAACTTAGTTGACCATAGGTCAGAACTATTAACCCGAAGGTCTAAGAAGTAGATGTCAAGTAGGACAAGATCGAACACCGAGTCCTGTTGTACACAAATAGCAAGGTTTTTGCTTTCAGAAGTAATATCTGTGACTCTAACCACATGGGTTTTGTTAGTCAACCAGTTAGCTATCTACCGTACAACATAAGAATTTTTATTTGGATTTACAAGACTTTTAATAATGCTTGCATGGTGAATAGTGTCAAAGACCCTGGCTAGGTCTACATATGCTGTATGCACTGCATAACCACTATCCACTGCTTCTGTGGCTTTTTCAAAGAACGTAAAGAGGTTAAAGAGGCAGGATCTTCCTTTAAGAATGCTGGACAGTGGTCTCACCTTCAATAAACACATCGCCACAAATGTTAGGAAATCCTTCTATGTGGCACACCTCATCATTAAGAGCTTTTCATCAAGAAAAAAGGAGGTCATTGTCTCACTGTACTCATCCCTCATTAGACCCATTATAGAATACAATGCCCCATTTGCTATGTACCTCTCAAGACATCTGCAACAACTGGAAAGGCCGCAGAAATACCTCACTAAAAGAATCACAGGCCTAAAGCAGATGCCCTATGCTGACCGCCTTAAAAAACTCCAGCTATACTCTGTCACATATCGTCTACTACGAGGCGATCTCTGCTTAACATACAAGGCCATGTCAAACCCAGAGCTGCTGGACATGCTACACTTAAAGAAATCCCAATTCCTCAGAGCCACATGCTCCAGGGATCTAAACCATGTCATCACAATAAACAAAACATGCTGGAGGGATAGGTTCCAGACCCAGAGACTCCCCAGACTCTGGAATAGACTGCCCATACATGTCAAGCAGAGCGCCTCTTTGGCCCTCTTCAAAAGGAACCTTGATGATTGGATGGGAGAAAGGAAATTCACTCCGGGGATCATGTCAGTCGCCCTGCTAGACAGGGGTCCAGGAAAGTAAATAGTGTGGGAAAAAATAGCCAGGGAATTCTTATGGCTAGGCTTGTATAGGCCCTAGGACCAATAGCCTAGTACCAACCTATGAACCTATGAACCTGAGTTGATGAGGGTGCAGGATTAAGAGATGTCAATGTCCAGATTAATGGAGCCTGAGAATATGTGTTCCATAGCTTTACAGGTTGGCATAATTGTTAAGGTGTTTACCTTACAGACACAAGGTGCATGATTTGATTCTCACATGGGGTAATTGACTAGGCTTGAAATAACCCACAAGGGCAATTAGCCTAGTACGAACCTATGAACATGTAAGGTTTAAAAGATTAATATGTGCATACGTACCAGGGTCTGTGGTTAGGTCACCATTGTGAAATGGCATTACAATGGCTGTTTTCCTGGCTTCAGGAAAGTAATCAGTGGAGTTGTTTAGATTAAAGTTGTTAAGTTGGGTTCAGCTATACAGTATCTGGTACTGATAATCTGGTAACCTGTTATAACATCAGGATCCATGGATGGGGTATTCTTAGTTGTTATGACGGCTTACAGGATTAGTTCCATACTAATAAGAGTGGGTGGTTATGATGGCTTGGGCTGTGGAATCTGCAAAATAACTGTAACTGTTTATGCGTGTAATGTTTCTTCACATATGCCATATAACACTTATAGAATTCCATTTCTAGTGTATTGCATTGTATTATCGTATGAATATTAAGTACTGTTATAGTGTCTTGAACTCTCCTCCCAGGAATATAATGAAAATTGACTAGCTTAATTGAACACTCCCTATCAATAAATGTAATAAATAACCAAACAAGCAAATGTGTTTTGACATGCAAACAACATGGTACAAGAAAAGGCTTTGGTATGGAGCAGAGTTTATGTTTATTTATTTAACATTTGTTAACCGGGAAAGTCCAACTTGGAACAAAGCCTATTTTCAGCAGATGCCTGGGGAGAAATACTGCAGACGCATGTCTTTGTAACATGGAAGAAAAGCAGAGCACCTGATGGAAACCCACACAAACAGCACTCTAGCTGAGAATCAAACCAGAGAACCTCTAGCTGTGAGATAACAGTGCTACCGCTGCACCACTGCGCTGTCCAACATAACATAACATAACATAACATAACATAACATAACATGTAACATAAGTTCTGCATGTTAATGACTTGAACTAAAGATGCAAGTTTGCTTTTTTTTTCTCGGGTAACTTGTCAAATACAAACAATTTATATAACTCATGCATTTGGTTAGATTCATTGTTTAATTATGAATGGATTTTTGCAGAAAAGTATTTTTTCAGCTGACAGCTGCATGCCAGAGTAAGGAAACTGGTCCAGGCTATTCATCAGCAGAGTGATCATCTCTACAAATAATGCTTCAGGATGCAAAATATGTAAGTTTTGATTAAAGATATCTTTTTGCATTGTAGAAGGATCTGTGTATAATATTTGAATGTTCTCATTAAACAGACAATTGTGGTGGCTTTGTGGGTGTTTTCAGTACTAGTGCAGAAAAGTTGTTTGCTTGTACTGGAACAAAAAAAAACAGTACTATGAAATTATTAGTACAGTATCAGCATTATTTTGTGAAATGAGCCTTAGGGTATAAAGGTACAAGCCTACATCAAAATGATTTCAAGACACTGCAAAGATTTTGCAAACAAATCTAAATGCTTTACCATTAATAACTGTACACTGATATCAGTTTCAGAGTAAAAAACTAATAAATAAAATGATAACTATGCTAAGAAATCATAGACATGCCTGGGCACCAGTGCTAAGGTTGTGGCAAAAAGGTCCTATTATTGGGACTGAGGAAAAAGCAATTAAAAATATAATAGCCACAAGGATGCAACAAAGAAAGACCTTATCAGTGAATTTGCTCATCCCTGAATTGCTCAGTGATCACTGTAGGTGTTAACAGACTCTTTTCTGCTGCCTTTGCAGGAATCACCTCTGGTGGCCGAAGCATCATATTAACACAAGCATTTCCTCATTCATGTCCCCCACACAGTCACACAAGACATGCACACAGACACATATATACATACATGCACGCACGCACACGCGCACACACACACACACACACACACACACACACACACACACACACACACACACACACACACACACACACACACACACACACACACACACACACACACACACACACACACACACACACACACACACACACACACACACACACACACACTCATATATACACAGACATACACACATACAAACACACAATGACACACACAGAAATTCACACAGACAGACACACAAATACACACATCCGAATACACACAGACACACAAGACACACACACACACACACACACACACACACACACACACACACACACACACACACACACACACAAACACACACACACACACACACAAGCACACACAGACACATGCACACAGAGATGCACACACACACATACAATGCACACAGATATGCAAAGACAAGACACACACACACACACACACACACACACACACACACACACATCAAATACACACAGACACACAAGATGCACACAGATACACAAAGACACACACATATACACACACACACTCACACACACACACACACACACACACACACACACACACACACACACACACACACACACACACACTGCTATATATGTTCCCTCTCCCTGAATTTACTGAATACTCCTGATGTTGCCTCATATTTTGTCCTGACCCTGTAACTGACATCTGGTTACAGTCAGTCAGTAATGCCCCTGTAACTGACATCTGGTTACAATCAGTCAGTAATGCCCCTGCCCCTGTAACTGACATCTTGTTACAGTCAGTCAGTAATGCTCCTGCCCCTGTAACTGATATCTGGTTACAGTCAGTAATGCCCCTGACCCTGTAACTGACATCTGGTTACAGTCAGTCAATAATGCCCCTGCCCCTGTAACTGACATCTGGTTACAGTCAGTCAGTAATGCCCCTGCCCCTGTAACTGACATCTGGGTACAGTCAGTCAGTAATGCCCCTGCCCTTGTAATTGACATCTGGTTACAGTCAGTCAGTAATGCCCCTGCCCCTGTAACTGACATCTGGTTACAGTCCGTCAGTAATGCCCTTGCCCCTGTAACTGACATCTGGTTACAGTCAGTCAGTAATGCTCCTGCCCCTGTAACTGACATCTGGTAACAGTCAGTCAGTAATGCCCCTGTAATTGACATCTGGTTACAGTCAGTCAGTAATGCGCCCCTGTAACTGACATCTGGTTACAGTCCGTCAGTAATGCCCCTGCCCCTGTAATTGACATCTGGTTACAGTCAGTCAGTAATGCCCTTGCCCCTGCAACTGACATCTGGTTACAGTCCATCAGTAATGCCCCTGCCCTTGTAACTGACATCTTGTTACAGTAAGTCAGTAATGCCCTTGCCCCTGTAACTGACACCTGGTTACAGTCCATCAGTAATGCCCCTGCCCCTGTAACTGACATCTTGTTACAGTCAGTCAGTAATGCCCTTGCCCCTGTAACTGACATCTGGTTACAGTCAGTCAGTAATGCCCCTGCCCCTGTAACTGACATCTGGTTACAGTCAGTCAGTAATGCCCCTGCCCCTGCCCCTGTAACTGACATCTGGTTACAGTCATTCAGTAATGCCCCTGCCCCTGTAACTGACATCTGGGTACAGTCCGTCAGTAATGCCCCTGCCCCTGTAACTGACATCTGGGTACAGTCCGTCAGTAATGTCCCTGCCCCTGTAACTGACATCTGGTTACAGCCAGTAATGCCCCTGCCCCTGTAACTGACATCTGGGTACAGTCTGTCAGTAATGCCCCGTCATTCTTCTTATCGTTACTGCATCGCGGTGCTAGACCTGTCACTCAATTAACTTTTTAAGTGACTCAGACTAATATTTATAAAGACTCACATGGGACATCTAGTGTTCCCCCAGATTTGTCTGGAAGTCTTGAGCATGGCCCCCATGCATCAGGCACCTTCATAGTGAATCATAACATTAGATGTTAGTGCAATAGCATTGTTTCTAGACTATCTGAAAGTAATTATTGAAGTAAAGAAAAAAAGAAGCATTGTGCTATGGAAGAGCGAGGTCTATAATAGGAATAACATAGACCAGACATGCTAGTATAATTATATAGTTGAGGATAAGGAGAGAAGGGAGAGCATTTAGTAAGAACGGGGATTATTATAGGGACCTCTAGAGATAAGGGAGTGAAGATAAGAAGAAGCAGGAGAGTTAGAGAGATAGGTGAATAGTGTGTCATCTGTGCAACCGACATGGGGAGAGAGAGACTGCAGGCTCTGTTGTAGCAAAATAAAGTAATCTAAAGTACTATTTTGGAGGTAAACACACACTCTCACACACACACACACACACACACACACTCACACACACACACACACACACACACACACACACACACACACATTCACATGCATGCATACATACACAAATACAAGCAGTTAAATTAACACACATGCATATACATACACACACACACACACACACACACACACACACACACACACACACACACACACACACACACACACACACACACACACACACACACACACACACACACACACACACACACACACACACACACACACACACACACTCACACCCACACACACACACATTCACATGCATGCATACATACACAAATACAAGCAGTTAAATTAACACACATGCATATGCACACACACACACACACACACACACACACACACACACACACACACACACACACACACACACACATACAACATGCATGCATACATACACAAATACAAGCAGTTAAATTAACACACATGCATATACATACACACACACACACACACACACACACACACACACACACACACACACACACACACACACACACACACACACACACACACACACACACACACACACACACACACACACATGCACAGACACCAGCACTACTGGTTCTCTATACTCCCCGGCTCCTACCTCTAACGTGATCTCTGGCCAGGTTAATTTCCACTGCTGTTGGCAAGCTATTACGTCTGTGTAAATTGCTCACTACATGCATTTCTATGGTAAGAACACATGGCTAATTACCTTAAGCCAGTCTCCTAGCATGCCGTATTAACCTCTGCAGTAGCCAGATAGACAGCCTACCACAGTGCTGTACATCTTCAAACTAAGCAGTGCAGTAGGACCGTCTGAGAATCACCATTTTTTTTACCACTGGTGGTAAACTTTCTGAATATTGGCCTATAAGCTGTTATGCAGCAGAGCTGTACAGAGACTGGTAGAATATTGCCATTCCAAGAGAGGCAGGATTAAACTTAAATATTAAGAGGCAAAGTAATATGTGCTATGCACAGTGAAAAATGAAAGATGTAGAAGATTGCATAAAGATTACTGTCCAAGTGAGACTGATCCTAGAAAATATATATGGAAGCAGCCGGAAAAGATTTCATACAGTTGCAGCAAGGTGTGATCAGATGTGCTACCAAGAAGTGACAGTTAAATTAAATGGCAAGCTAAAATGCTTTTCCTGCAGTAAAATGTCAAACTCTGAAAATGTTGGTTTAAAGAAAAGAACTCAAATGCCACAAGAAGGGTCATGTTTGGTGAGTAATGATAAACTGAAAGTGCAGAAAAAGGCTGGCATGCATGCTATAGGCAGATCTGATAAAACACTTGTGACAGTTAATGATACAGAATTTAAACTGAAAGACATGCATTGCTAGCAGATATAAAATAAAATAAAAGTCAGTGGCAGCATTTATACAGGCAGAACATTTGCATTTGTTGCTGGAAGTTCAAAATATTCTCTGTGTTCTATTCCTAAGACAGGATCTCGGATACGTTTTCCAATACTGACACTGCAGTGCTTTGTAAAGGGGCACTGCACTCCTGAGTGTGTTATTTTTTGAATGAGACACTAAACTGAGATCCTAGTTCCTGATTTGGTTGTAGTTCAGGTGGTTGAAAAATATCCCAGGACACATATCGAAAATAGTAGGGATGCTTTATTGTGAGACATCTTACATTACACATCATTCACTTAATACATTTAAAAAAAAATAATGTATACAATCGTACTTTCATTAATTTTCCAACATATCTAATCATTCCACCCTTTTCACCGCAGCCGTTCTTATTCTCAGTAGCCCATGCTCACCGTCCTGTCTTATTATTACGTAACAGTTCATCACACCTACGTCTCCATAGGTGCCTCACAGTTACAAACAGAATTTAGTCATCCTTCTCCACAATGGTTTTATTCTTATCATATGCACCATACATACCTCTCGACCTCTTAGCATGAGAAATCTGGACAAAGCTTAAAATAATGGAGGGACAAAGGCCAAAAAATAGGGACAGATTTTAAATATTGCTCTTATAAACTTTGAACATTTTCCGAAGGATATGAAGCCTGACACTCACATGTATGTCATTATTTAGTGACATCAGTCTTCACTGATTTGCCAGAAAACCACAAATTTTGTGAGGAACAGACCAAAAATATAAGGCAAAAGTCTGGACATTCTGTGAAAATCTGGACAGCTGAGAGGTATGGCACCATATAGAGTTTTTATTATATTTATATCACTGAAATAGTCATATTTAGAACTTTGCTTAAACTTTGATTTATAAGAAGTTAATAATTCATATTTATTTATTTTAAGATTTTAACTAGGAGAGTGGAGTGGCCTGCAGACCCTTTTCAGTCATGTCCTTGGCTACAAGGCAATTACAAAGACACACAAAATGTGAAGAATAAACATATTGCATGGACCCTTTTAGACAAATCTTGGTTGATAAGGCAACTACAAAAACATAAACAAAAAGCTACATACAGATATACATAAATAATAACAGAAATATTTACACAGGTAACATGAAATAACAGCAATAGTTTAGGCAGATAATGTTAAAATATTTAAATGAATATATGGAAATGAAAATAGTCTACAAAGATTAAAGTTTGGTTGTGGGTCAGCAGCAAATAAAACTGAAATAAACTGGTGAAAATTTAGGCTCATTTATTCATTGTCATTGAAGCAAGTGTATTTAGATTGTTTACGGAGGTAGGCTTTTTGGTGTTTTTGGAATTATAGCAAATTATCAGATAGTGTTAACGCCTCTGTAAGGGTGTTCCAAATGGATGGGCACATTTAAAGAATAAGATTTTGCCAACATCCATCTGATAAAATGGTTTACGTAGAGGCTGTTTCTTGCACCTTACAACTGTTATCCTCTTTTCTTTAACATTTAATTTGTCATTCAGCATGAAGTCTATTAACATCAACCTCCACACAAAATCTACATATTCCTATATATATATTAGAAATTATTTCATGATTTTTGGTGACTTTTCTTTCATTCCTATAGATTTCCATGGATCAGTACAACAATTACTGCTCGTAAGTCTTTCATGCCACTATTTCCTTTTCCTCGGCACATAATTTCTTCCTACTTTTTACAACGTGAGTATACCTTTATATTACATAATCTCACTACTATATTCTGTATTTTTCTTTTTCACATTTCCCATTGTTTTCTACAGTTGCACAGTTTTATACTCAATATAACACCTGCTAATTCTGTCTTGTCACAAGTTATCTTTTTAGCACATGAAAAAAACTTAAGGATGGCAAATTGCAAAAGTATTTATTAAACCCAATCCAGCTTTAATTTAATATTCTCCTTTTAAATGGTCTATCTGTTAACCCCCATATAATCCCAAAAAGCATTTCTAACAACTCTTTTCCTATAGCCATTGAAAGCATATGCAATCTACCATTGTAAACCATCTTTCCAAGTACACAAAGTGTATTAAATACACATTTTTGGGACTGCTGAAGCATTTTCCATAGCCCAACACATTTTTCTTATTTTATGGTATACATCCACTCATTGTAGTATTACATTTTGCTTTGAAATACCACACCTATTATGCTTGTATTATTCCTACTAAAATGTATACCCCCGGTTTTTATATCTACAGACCCTTTAATTTTTCATTAATTTCAAACCTTCCATCTAAAACTGCAATGATTTCTTTCATCAAACTTCTGTTTCATATCCTTATAATCAAATAATTTTCAAAAGACATAAATACTGGAAGTTTCATTTATCCTGTTATCTTCCATTCAGCACTTTATATCAACTTCTGACAGCTTACAATTACAGGACTGATAACCATAAAAAATATACCACTCACTGGGTACCCTGAGATTGCACCTTCCTTTAATTGCATTCTTTCTCCTACCCAGTGATTTTCCATCAGTTTATCCACATTCTCCTACAGACTACTTCAAGGCCATTAATATTGTTTTCTCAGCCCTATAACTTTCCATAATTCTAGATATTTGTTTAATATCACATTATATCCATTTAGCTTCTTTCTCCCATCTCATTGCCATATATTACTACTTTTACTACTATATTATTATTATTGCTATTATTACTATCGCCTTAACTGATTTTCTTATAATACCATACATCTATTCATATATAACATTTATGATTACTTTACTGAATTTCTCTGCAGAATGTTTTTTAATATTTTGTAATCTGCATTCCCCAATGTTATTGCACTCAGACTCTTTATGTCACACTTTTGACCTTTTTTCAAGATAAATTTTATCTTCACTTCACATATGTCTTCTTCTTTTCAATCCCTCATACAACAATCCATTCAATATTAAAAAAAAAAAAAAAAAAAACTTCTATTTATTACCCACTTCCTTATAACAGAAAATCTCTTCTAATCAAGACTTGGTGCATTTCTGTTATTCATGTCTTTCGCTATAAATCTGCCATCATCTTGTCCAAACTCTCAACCTGATTTTCATCGATTTGTGCACCTTACCCCTTGCTGTATAATTCCCTGTAATATGTACACATCTCTCTAACATAATATGCTATGCTCACAATTTCTTCTTGTTTATACATTATTTCATTCATTTAACTCTGTCATTTTACTTTCCTCATAATTTACTTCTTTCCAAACTTTTTGTTTTATATATTTCTCATTCTTTTTAATGTTTCCTCACTTTTACCTACTAATGCAAAACATTCCTGTTTCTCCGTTTTTGTTTACTTGAAGTAGATGTAACTACACAGTCTATTACGTTCTCCATATGATACTTGCCGTTTTGACCATGAACTATAGGTTCATAGGTTCATAGGTTCATACTAAGCTATCTGCCCGAGGGCATTTACAAGCCTAGCCCATAGTTTTGTGGCTTACGCCACCCCTTTAGTATGGGGAACTATACCCATTATTTTGCTGTGCCTCTGTTGAGCAGTGACACTGAGGTAATCCCTGGGGTATATCTGCGATCTCCCATCCATTGGTCAAGATTTCTCTTGAACAAGGCCAGCGAGGTGCTCTGCCTCACATATACCGGGATTTTATTCCACAGCATAGGGAGTCTTTGGGTGATGAATCTATCCCTCCAGCACGTCCTATTAATAGCCGTGTCGAGGTTTAAGTCTCCGCCTTGTGGCTCTGACGGATCTAGATTTTTGAGGTGAAGCATATTCATCAAATCTGGGTTTGACATGGCCTTGTATGTTAGGCAAAGGTCACCTCTGAGCAGCGGTAAGCGACTGAATAGAGCTGGAGTTCTTTCAGTCGGGCAGCATAGGACAGATGTTTGAGACCCTTTATCCTTTTGGTGAGGAACTTTTGTGGCCTCCAGCTGCTGCAAGTGTCGGGTCAAATACATTCGAATGGGGCATTGTACTCAATCATTGGTCTGATGAGTGATGAGTATAGGGAGACTATGACCTCCCTTGATCTAGATGAGAATCCCTTCATGATAAGGTGGGCAATGTAGAAGGTCTTCCTAACTACTTTAGCTACATGGGTGTCGAATGACAGACTACTTTCAACCTGGGTCCCCAGGTCCCTGATAACTTCTTCTGTACTCAGTGGATTGCCACCTATTTGGTAGCTAGGGGTAACCTTGTTTTTCCCAAGGGTATGACTATGCATTTTTGGCATTTAACTTTAGGCCATGGCTCTGGCACCAGTTATCCATTTCTGTGAGACCCTTCTGAAGGATATCTGTGTCAGATGTGTTTTCTACTATGGCGCCCAGTTTGCAGTCATCTGCAAACTTTGTCAGCCATAACCCTCCTGTGTTTGCTTGTACGGAAAAGTAGATGCCAAACAAGAGTGGGCCCAGGACTGAGCCCTGTGGTACACCACTTGTGACAGGCTTGAGTCTGACATGGCGCCAGCAACTCTGACCCTGTGGGTTCTGTCACTCAGCCAGTTTGCAACCCATCTTGTGATGTATGGGTTAACATTTAAGCTGATGAGTTTTTCAATGATACCCCAGTGGGGTATTGTATCAAAGGCCTTCGCCAGATCGAGGTAGGCTGTATGGACTGCCTTTCCCTCATCAATGGCTTTGGTGACTGTTTCGAAAAAGTCAACCAAGTTTAGAAGGCATGATCTGCCTTTGACAAAGCCAAACTGGGATGGATCCAAAGTCTGCAAATTCCCTATGTCTTTATTTATGAGGTCCATTATGATCCTCTCCATGGCTTTGCAGATAAGGCTTGTCAAGCTAATGGGCCGGTAATTTCCAGGGTCGGTGGAGGCACCGCCTTTGTGAAGTGGGACCACAGTTGCAGTGCGCCACTCCCTGGGTACGTATCCAGAGGTAAGACTATGATTAAACAGCTGTCCTAGCTGTGGGTTTAATTCCTCGCTGAGTTCGTGGAACACACTGCCGGGGACAGCATCAGGTGCCATGGTTGCTGTGTTTTTGCTTTGGAGAGAGCAGTTCTCACTTCGTTGGAGATGTTTGGGGGCTGCAATCGCTTGGTATAGATATCTCTCCTTTGGGGAGGGGAGAAGTTTGCACTGAACCTGTCAGCCAGTATGTTGGCAATGTCTGTAGGATCAGTAATCTTCACATCATTTTGAACTAGTTCTGAGCATATCTGGGAGTTTCCTCCCAGGTTTCTAAATATAGCTAAAGAAGGCCTTATGATTGTCTTTTGAGTCTTTAGCTATTTTTCTCTCAAAATTTGCTTTGGATGATTTTATGAGAGCTCTTAGTTTTTTACTTATAGTGATCAAGGGTGTCTTACCTTTAAGGATTTTGCTCTATCTTGTAGTAGCTTCCTCCTTTTGTTGTAGAGTTTGTTTATGGCTGGGGTCCACCAGACTGGACGCTTGCCTTTGGTACAAAGAGTCTTTTGTTTTGCTTGGGATTGCCTTATCCATGCAGTCCTGCAGGTGCTGGTAGAAGGCATTTGTAAGTGATTCAGCGGCTTGAGTACTGTTTTCCGTCGGCTCGGGGCCTTAAAGGAGACCACACTAGTCTTTAGAAGTGTGAAGTCGGGCTTCGTAAAGTTCTTTACTGTGGTCTTTTTAATTTCATGTGGGGGTGGGATGAGGACCTCCAGCGAGATTAGTTTGTGATCTGATCTCACCAGTGAGGGGTATACTTCCGGTGTTGAACATTGTGCTCCCATGTTCGTGATGATGAGATCAAGTATGTTTTCTCCTCTTGTGGGGATGGTGACTAGTTGTTCCATGGCATTTGAGTTTATGAATTCCAGGAACTTTTGGGCTAGGGTGTTTGGGCTTGAGTAGTGTTCCCAGTCTATTAGGGTAATTGAAGTCACCTAGTATGATGGTGTTTGGTGATACATTTATCCCTCTAGTGTTTTCAGGAAGGCCATGTGAGGTTCCTGAGTTTGTGAGGGTGGCCTGTAACATGCTACAATTTGCAGAGCAGTCTTGCCTATGGTTAATTGCACCTGGATGGTCTCCGATGCATCGTGCGCTGCCACCAGTCTTGAGGTGTGGGTGTCTTTGATGAATATGGATACCCTCCTTTCTTGGTATTGTCCGGATTTTGGGGCCGGAACGCATGATAAGAGGTAAAACCTGATAGTGCTGGGGTGCTCTCAGGAGCCTTGAACCAGGTTTCTGTCACTGCACAGACATCGATGTTCTCCATACTGAGAAGGGCCTCGAAAAGCGCGTGCATTTTGAGATTTAGACTTCTGGCATTGAGCAGCATTACCCTTAGTTTTTTCCTTTTTTGTGTTCTAGGGTGGTAGGTTTTAGAATTTGAGCCTTGCCTAAAAAGGCACTATGGGGTGGCAAGAGCCTTTGCCAATATCCGGAATCCCAGGGTGACAGGTGCAAGCCGTCCCCTTAAGCAGCGTGGCTTGTCCAGCATGTCATCCCAGGCAGACAGACATTGATCCCCTTTGAATGACACCAGAGTTTAAGCCAATTGTTAAAGCTGATCATCTTATCTCTGTATTGTGGCATCATTCTTGGTGAAGGTAGGATACTGCTCAAGGTCAGGGTCATACCTGCCTGGGCTACATAATCAGAGAGCTCCTCAATGTCTCTTTTCATGTAGTCCAAGGAGGCACGCCTCAGGTCGCTTACACCAGCGTGGACAATGACTGAGTCATATTTGTACCTGCTGTTGAGAGACCTGAGTGCTTGCGTTATGTGGCGGATTCTAGCGCCCGACAGGCAGCTTACTGTGACCTTCTCCTTACTCAGTCTGGTGAGCGGGACGCCAGTGTGTCTGACTATGGAGTCACCAATGACTAGTGTGTCTGGCATTGTGTTTGGCCTTAAGGGCTGTGACTGTTTGACACTCTGACTGTGAGGTCTATGTGTTGCAGGTGTTGTGTTCTGAGGTGGTGGTTGTTTGGGTGTCTGCTTTGGTGGCCTCTGCTGTTTTGGTAGATTTTTGATCAGAGCCGCCCGAGTATGTCTTTGTGTGTTTATGTGTATGATTTGAGGTTGTGATGGTACTATGTGAGACTGGGTCTATAGTGTGTGTGGTAACCTTCTCCTCCTGACTGGTCTTGCCAGTCCTATGTTGAGAGAGCTCAGCCTCCAGTTTGGCCGTATAGTTGCATCTCTCGCATGTATTTGTGTTTTGTGGGAGGAGGAGAGGGTTGTTCAGTACATGAGGCAATTGTAACATTGCCTCAATATTCCCAGGTTCACCAGCTGAGCAGGAGAGGACACTAGCAACTGATCTCGACATGCTAGAAGGACTAGACAAAAACTTTTATGAGACTGAATAAAGCTGGAGTTCTTTCAGTCGGGCAGCATAAGACATATTTTTGAGACCCTTTATCCTTTTGGTGAGGAACTTTTGGGGCCTTTCAAGCTACATCAGGTGTCTGGTCAGATACATTCCGAACGGGGCATTGTACTCAATCATAGGTCTAATGAGTGATGAGTACAGGGGACAATGACCTCCCTTGATCTAGATGTGAATCCCTTCATGATCAGGTGGGCGATATAGAAGGTTTTCCTAACTACTTTAGCAACATGAGTGTCAAACGAAAGACTACTGTCAACTTGGGTCCCCAGATCCCTGATGACTTTTTCTGTGCTCAGTGGATTGTCACCTATATGGTAGCTAGGTAACCTTGTTTTTCCTGAAGGGTATGACTATGCATTTTGGCGTTTAACTTCAGGCCATGGCTCTGGCACCAGTTATCCGCTTTCTGTGAGGCCCTTCTGGAGGATATCTGTGTCAGATGTGTTTTCGACTATGGCTCAGTTTGCAGTCATCTGCAAACTTTGTCAGCCATAACCCTCCTGTGTTTGCTTGTACTTCAGAAAAGTAGATGCCGAACAAGAGTGGACCCAGGACTGAGCCCTGTGGGACACCACTTGTGACAGGCTTTGAGTCTGACATGGCTCCAGCAACTCTGACCCTGTGGGTTCTGTCGCTTAGCCAGTTTGCAACCCATCTTGTGATGTATGGGTTTACATTCAAGCTGATGAGTTTTTCGATGATACCTGAGTGGGGTATTGTGTCGAAGGCCTTTGCCAGGTCGAGGTAGGCTGTATGGACTGCCTTTCCCTCATCAATGGCCTTGGTGACTGTCTCGAAAAAGTCAACCAAGTTTAAGAGGCAGGATCTGCCTTTGACAAAGCCAAACTGGGTTGGATCCACAGTCTGCAAGTTCCCTATCACTTATTTATTTAATGTATTAAAGCTCTGACATCATTATGTCTAGAGCCCAGTGATACAATAATACTACCATACATCACATATTTATTTAATGTATTAAAGCTCTGACATCAAGTCTAGAGCCCAATGATGCAATAATACTGTTGTAAATCACATATTTATTTATTTATGGGATTTCTAGCCTTACTTTTAATTAGAACAGCTGGCTTCCTCTTCAGTCTTACAGCCACAGTAATTTCTGCTTCTAGTTAAGGTCTTTTCCTCACAGCTGCTGCATATGAAGTCCTTCTGGTAACACCTTCCATAGTTTTAACTTTTCCATTGGCAGAATCAGAACACTTACCTTTCACTCTCTTGTGGTCCTGACTTGCTAATTCCTCTATTTAATCAGCTGCTGCAGACAATTTTGTATAACAGACATGTTTGGCTTTCTTTTGGTAAATTCAACAACTCCTCTCTCCGTGTCATGGTGTTCTTATCATCTGGTGCTTCCTTAGATGACATCACCATGACTCCAGTGCCTCCTGTGCCGCCTCCTGTTGATGAAGTCATCAGAATGCTCTGTCTCAGCGTTTCAGCATTAACAGTGTCATCACACTTCACCATCTGTGAGCTACCAGCCAGCATCTTAGCTCCGCCTCTCTCACATCAGCCTTCTCCATCTGCAAAAAAGCAGGGAAATTTCCCCATTGTGGTGGACGAATAAAAACCATCCCAGGTCCCCCCTGAAAAGTAGCTATAGACATAGTGGGACTAAGCCAGTTAACAAAATATACATACATAAATAAATAATAAATAAAATAAGTCATGAGTAAGTACATGTCAGCTCTGTAGTGCTGAAGGATAAAGCCCTGACTGTGACCCTCATGACTCAGGATTTACTAGCTGCGTGGGTTCTGGAAGAGCTGTAGGTGGAGGGTGGGAATGAAAGTTTGTTGCCAGCTCCACCATCTTGGAAGAAGGCAGGGAGGTAAGTAGTCTGGCCTTGCAATGCCTGCTCCTATTGAAGAGACACAGGTGCATAGCATCCAGTATATGGGCTGGGGACATATGACTGACTTTTGCAAGCATTGGTCACATTGTAATGTTCATGGTGCATGTGCAGAAATGTGCATCCTATTAGGCAATGGCATTGCAGGCATTCATAACTGTCAGTGAGCATGTCATCTGCTGTGTATGCAGTTAGGGCAAAACAAGCCCTCATAGTTGCCTGCATGAAAGCTGTACTATGTCAAGCATTTATATACTGATGGAGAATAAATGGGCAATTGTAGCTAGATGGTCAGCAGATATGTAAGACAAACAAAAAATGTGTGGGTGACTCCAGAGGAAGTAGGTGTTAAACTGAAGATGGAATTGGTTTTGAACTTAATGATTATGATAAACTAGTTTCAGACATGCTGTAAACAAAAAGAGGGCACCATTGAAAACACCAAGTAAAAATAAGTTCCCAGAAACACTCAAAGTATGAGTGACAGTTGAAGAAAAAATAAAGTTATATTTGTATGCCTGCATTGAAGTAAAGACTCCACTCAGTGGCAAGAGAGAACAGAAACTTAAAATTAAACTAGAAGCATTATTTTACTGTAGCTGACCTCATGCTTTCTGCCAAAATTATGAAACCCCCTACCACTATCCATAAGACAGTCAACATTACATTCTCATTTTAACTCCCTACCACCATCCATAAGACAGTGAACATTACATTCTCATTTTAACTCCCTACCACCATCCATAAGACAGTCAACATTACATTCTCATTTTAACTCCCTACCACCATCCATAAGACAGTGAACATTACATTCTCATTTTAACCCCCTACCACCATCCATAAGACAGTCAACATTACATTCTCATTTTAACTCCCTACCACCATCCGTAAGACAGTGAACATTACATTCTCATTTTAACTCCCTACCACCATCCATAAGACAGTCAACATTACATTCTCATTTTAACCCCCTACCACCATCCATAAGACAGTCAACATTAGATTCTCATTTTAACTCCCTATCATCATCCATAAGACAGTCAACATTACATTCTCATTTTAACTCAGTTTCTAAGTCCATCTTAATGGAAAAATTGATCTGCAGATACGGTAATGAAAACACTATTTAATGTCTAGGCCTGCATTCTGTATTAAATCCTTAGCCATTATATCTTTATTTGTAGAAAATGACTTTAATACTGCAGCTTCATTAACATCACCTTTGGGGGAAGAACTTTTACTTCCAGAAGTGAAGCTGTTTGTCTCTTTTTTTTATAATCCTAAGGCTAACAGTGAAAGAGAAGTAAAATAAGAAAGCTATTCATCTTTGCTATGCTATATTTATTTTTTCATGTGGACCCAGTTGCATTTGCTGTGATATTATTTGGAATATGGATGCTAATATATGTTTATATAATTTCCATGCAGAAATGCAGTGATCTATTTTTATCTTTTGATGTTGCACTTTATGTACTGGGTTTTAACTACCCTTACCTGGGCCATCACAAATATTTTTTGATTGTTTTATACTGCGTTGCATTACTGGCTGCATTTTTTACATAGACCTCGGGATTCAATAAACTATGTGTAGGCTCCACGTGAAGCCTAGATGCAGTTTACGTTTGCTCGGTGGTGCGTGTGGCAAGCGGCAGCCCGCATCACCGTGCAATGCATATTCATGCCACACAGCATGTCAGTGTTCTTGGCCAGGAAACTGTGTAAGCAAACAGTTAGCAATACTGTTGAAAGCAGAGCACGTACAGTCTGCAGTTTTGCACAGAATGCCACAATGATTACCAGGGTTTCATAGATAGCTCTCCTTCTGTTAGTTTAACACATTTGCACAAAGGCCAACATAATGTGGGGACAACTAACCAGAAATAGGGACATATTGGACATAGATGTGTCCTAGAAATATGGTAGAATGAAATTCAAACATATCTATCAAGCTGTTGGAGCCAGAAATCTGGACAAAGCCATAAATAATGGTGGGACAGTAGCCCAAAAATAGGGACAGATTTTAATATTGCTCTTATAGAAAGTTGATAGAATAATATGTTTTACAGTAACATGGATCTACTAAAGAGCATGACGTTTAAAACTCAAGTGCCTGTAATTATTTTCTAACTTCAATCCACATTATGCCAATGATTTCCAGAAAACCAAAATTTTATGAGGAAAGGGTCAAAAAATATGAGACAAAAATTGGACATTCTGCAAAAATCAGTACAGCTGAGAGGTCTGAACTGAAATGCATGCAATATGGAGTCATATCAGTCCTGAGATCATCCCAGTGATATGGCAGAAAGCAACAAATATGATAAGGAACACATCTGAACACCTTGGGAATATCTGGACAGCTGAGAGGTAAGAATGCAAAGTACATGGTCCAAACACAGTACAGGGCAGTGTCTCTACAGTGCAGTATTGTGATATCCCATTCCTCGCATTCTGTACTGAAGCTGTGTAAATGATCTGCAATAGAACATGGACTGCCATGTAAAATGAACACTCAGGGGAAGTGCGCGTATTGAAGAGGGAAACACAGATGAATTGCAGGAATGAACACATGGAAAGAAGCCTAATGTACAGCAGATGAGGGCATGACAATGGAAGATGGTTCTAGCAGCAACATCAGTCGCATATATATATGGTACAGTAGGGACTGTACAGTTAAAATGTGTTTTATGTGACTGTCAAACAAGGTGACAGGTAACAATGGGGAGGATGTCTATGTGAGATAACAGAAAGAAATAGGGGAGTCCTAAATGAAAGACCAACACTAGTAGAGTTTTATTAGAATCTAGAACAGAAGCTGTGGTTAAAAAAGGAATAATTATTAGAGCATATAAAATACTGCATGATAATTATAAGAATAAGTCAGAGGAGCTAAAAAGGATTGGGAAGAGAGATTGGATGAGCAATTCACAAAGAGACAATAGGGAGATATATGTATAGCTCCCAAATATGCAACAAAGTCTAGAAGATTTATGATCTTTGCCAGGAAGTGTTTACATAGGTATTTTTATACCCCATGTAGACTACAAAAAATTTTTCCTCAGGTGGATAAAAAATGTTGAAGGTGTGATGGGCAAGAAAGAGGTGCCTGGTAACATATTTCCTGGGAGTGTAGCGAGCTGGCCAACTATAGGGATTCCCTGCAAACCGCTCTGTGAGAGATACTTGGTGAGTGGATTATATTGACTGGGGGGATGATTTTTTTAAGCTATGATACATAACTGGAATTCCCTAGACATAGTAAAGCCTTGCTGAGTCTAATTATGGTGGTTGCCAAAAAAGCAATTACTAGAAAATGGAAATCAAAGTCTAAACCAACTTTACTAGACGTAGTGAATATAGTAACAGAGATAAAATAACTGGAATTCAGATCTTTAGAAAAGGGACTGAGCAAACTACATGGAAAAACATAGGAACTGTGGGAACAATATATGCAGAGAAGGAACGAGGTTTAAGAGGCAGGATTTGAATGTGCCATATAATGCTTAACTGACAATGACTGTATAGATTATAAGTGCTGTATAATGTTTGCAACTACAGTCATTTCAGTGATGTCTGTGATGTATAATGTTTGCAACTAAAGTGGTGTCAGTGTTAAAAAAAAAGAATCCTTGCATGAATAATGCAGAGGGCATCTATCAGGGATCTGACATACAGTTGGGGTAGGGTGTATATTGTGAAGCTGTGTAAACTGATATGCCTGAATACGAGTGTAATCTCAGCAGAGCTCTCCAGCAAGTGGGGCAGGTAAAGGCTCATGGATAACATTAAAAGAATCAACCGCAGTCATGGACAATATCAGATTAATGCAACTAGTAATCCCATGCCTCTGATGTAACATATGTTCATGGGTTGGTACTCGGCTATCGGCCCTAGGGCCTATACAAGCCTAGCCATAACAATTCCCTGGATATTTCTTCCCACACTATTTACTTCCCTTGACCCCTGTCTAGCAGGGTGACTGACATGATCCACGGGGTGAATTTCCTTTCTCCCATCCAATCATCAAGGTTCCTTTTGAAGAGGGCCAAAGAGGTGCTTGGCTTGACATGTATGGGCAGTCTATTCCCGAGTCTGGGGAGTCTCTGGGTCAGGAACCTATCCCTCCAGCATGTTTTGTTTATTGTGATGACAAGGTTTAGATCCCTGGAGCATGTGGCTCTGAGAGATTGGGATTTCTTTAAGTGTAGCATGTCCTACAGCTCTGGGTTTGACATGGCCTTGTATGTTAAGCAGAGATTGCCTCTGAGTAGACGATATGTGACAGAGTATAGCTGAAGTTTTTTAAGGCGGTCAGCATAGGGCATCTGCTTTAGGCCTGTGATTCTTTTAGTGAGGTATTTCTGCGGCCTTTCCAGTTGTTGCAGGTGTCTTGAGAGGTACATACCAAATGGGGCGTTGTATTCTATAATGGGTCTAATGAGGGATGAGTACAGTGGGACAATGACCTCCTTTTTGATGGATGAAAAGCCCTTAATGATGAGGTGTGCCACATAGAAGGATTTCCTGACTGTTGCGGCGATGTGGTTATCGATAGTGAGACCAGAGGTAGAGTGACAAAAGATGATTCTGCACAAACACACTTGTACAACTATTATGATACATCTACATTCTATGAAGGTAACCACACACATTGTCCTGGCACTGTAACATCTGCCGGAGGAGTTAGGAGTGGCACTGCTATACCTGTATGCAGCATTATGATCAATATATATATATATATATTTATGGATTCCTATTACAAGAATGAAAGTTCACTACTTCGAGCTTGTAATAGGAAGCCTTACTTCTGCGAAAGTTCACTTTAATGAAAGTGAACTTTTGCGTAAGTGCACTTCACCGAAAACACCGCAGCACAGTGGAGGACATAAAAAACAAGCTATGTCCTCCACTATATGGTGCGATAGTCACGGACCTTAGGGTTAGGGCATGGTTTAGGGTAAGGGGATAGTTAGTAAAGCTATCCCCTTACCTAACCCATGCCCTAACACTAAGGTTCGTGACTATCGCACCATAGTGGAGGACATTGCTATGTCATTCACTGCGCTGCAGTCATCACGGACCTTAGGGCTAGGGCACGGGTGATGGTAAAGGGATAGCCCTATGGGCTATCCCCTTACTATGACCCGTGCCCTAACCTTAAGGTACATGAGTACTGCACAGAAGTTCAGTACAACACCCGTTCATTGCACTGAACTTCACGTAAGCGCACTTTTGATTAAGTGCACTTTCGCTGCAGTGAGCATTCCATGCACTATTTCAAATTAGTGAAAATTCGATCTAGTGTATGGAACCTATATATATAGTACAATCCACACTGTCACAAATGATATACATGCTATTAATGTTGACAAACACCTATGTATGTAGTGTATGCATCGGCAGAGCAGGTAGCACACATGCATCTGGTTTAACAACTTGATTGGTGTTTTGCACCATCAGACAGTCATGTATATTCCGCAAAAAGAATACCTAGGTATGGCCAATAAGCTGTGAGACAGCTCACTGTGACAAAGATGGTACACTTCAGTTACACATCAATAGAAGATGTGCAGGGAGGTACCTGATGAAGGGTGCATTGTACTCAGTTATTGCTGTGATGGATGGTGGGAACTATGGAGATATTATGGCCTCTGATGTGGATGTCCTTCACATACTCAGTAGTTGTTTTACATATATGTGCATAGTCAGCACTGTTGCCATATGCTGGTGGACATTCCACTTACCATCTACCCCAGAAAATGGGTCACATACCTATTGGTCTGATTATAGGGTGTCATGTCCACATTATACTTGGGTTATGTGTTTGTTTTCTTGACTTAACAAATCCCCCCATGTTTTCTTGTCATTGCAGATATTGTCATGGCTGTGGTAGCAACTTTTGGTATGTGTTTATACTTTCTATATTATATTAATATAACATATGGAGTCAATGATTGCTCACAATCTATAGACCTTAAGTCAGCTGTTTGGACACAGGATGTGTATGTCATCTGTGATGTCCATCACTTAAATAATGGACAGGAAAGGGCCCAGCAGACAGCCCTGATGTATGGACCTGATCACTGGACCTGAGATAGACATCAATTCCCACATTACAACATACTGAGATACCACGTATGTGATACACTGGTCTACCCACTTGGTAATATAGCTGTTTATAGCCACATACGACAGTGTTGAATGAATACGTCAGTGTGGATTTGTGTCAAATGCCTTCCACTGGTCAAGTTCCACAAGGTGATACTGTGGTCATCATGCATGCCCTCGATGACCTATTTGAGAACATCTATCGGATGTAACAGACATGATGTAGCATTAACAACTCACACAGGTCTGTTACACACACCTGGAATATTGCTACTGTCCATTTAGAAGAGGTCTATGATGACATGTTGGTCTACCTCACAGCTGAGGAGAGTCAGGATGTGTCTATACATGCATGCATCAGGTGCAGTCCCCCTGAGATTGATGCATGTTGATGTACACCCTTCTACGGGAATATAGCTAGTGTGGAGGGTGTGTTGAAATGTGTATTCAACTGTATCAGGAAGGTGTATGCCCTGAATCGTGCCATAGGTGATCTGTGATGTCACAGCCAAGTGATTCCATGTGATAGGCCTGGATGAAGGCAAGACAGTGCCTATCGTGATCTGACCTAGGGTTTTGACACAATCCCCCAAGCAGGTATCATGCAGAGACCCTCCCAGCTGGGGATTAAGCCTTATGTCACTAGATGGGTAACCAACTGCCTCACCAACAAAACACATACTGTGAAAGTTGGTGAATTAACCTGTACCAGTTGAGCTGTCACCATTGGCAAATCCCAGGGATCTGTGCTTGGCCCTTCACTGTTTGAACACTACTTCTCAACAGTTCAGACTAAAGTATATGGCCTTTGGCTTACCAAGTTTGCTGATTCTTGCATACTGGGTGCAATCACTGAGTCCACCAATGGTGATAACGTAGTATGGGAGGAGGTAACACAGACAAATGATTAGTGACAAAGGCACGCAGTCTACAAATAAATGTAGAAATGTGTCTTTTTTATATTGTCCATCTGAAAGTGGAATTCCCTGTTAATCATAATATTGAAAACAGTCCTGCTATGCTGAAACCCAGTGATGCCAGCACTGGGAACACATATAGATAGCAATCTGAACTTCGACCACCAAGTGTCCACACTGGTATTGAAAGCCTATGTTGTGAACATCAAAATTCATGCCATCATATTCAGATCTTAGGATTGTATGACAGCACTGTATTCAAACCTCATCAGAACACTAACAGAGTACAATGCTCTCTTTTGCATGTTCCTCACCAGACACATGCAGCAGCTGGAGAGAACACAGGGTTTTCTCATCAAGAAAACACAGGATCTACAAACCATGCCATTATGTATGTGGATAGATTAAAGGCCATGTTACTTAGTCTGCCTCACATAGGATGAGGTGACATCTGCCTGGCCTCCAGGCTAGTCTTTGACCCTGCCCTGATAGGAGTACTGCATATCCACAAATCAGACATAGCTGATGACATCCGCAGTGTCTGTTGAGGAGAATATGGTAATAACAGTGTTCCATATGCTGGTATAAAATGCTCTCTGTAATGTCAAGCCAGTGCATGTACACACACACACACACACACACACACACACACACACACACACACACACACACACACACACACACACACACACACACACAGTTGACTGCAGTGAGAATAGAACCCCTATCTATCTAAGGTACTTAGCCTACAGAACACAGTTTTTTACACAAATGCCACAGCACAAGTCTGACTTTTACAATGGTGCAGGTCAGCTTACAGTGGATGACATCAGCAGGCCATGTGTGAGAGAAGATATTGGGAGGCCTGCATAGGTTCATAGCTTTAGAGGTTCATAGGAGACTAGTAGCTTAAAGTCCCAAGAGTGTTTACAAGCCTAGCTGTGAAAAAACACAAGTACCCTTACTGAGCATAGTTAGATGGTCTTTGTTAGCAGAGCAACTTTGTGAGCACCATCACCTGGCCCTGTCCATGAGGGACATAGGTGCTACCCCCAAGGTGACTTTACAATCACCTAACCAGTTGTCAAGGTTGTGCTTGAACAGGGTCATTGAGGAGCACTGCTTCAGACACAGTGGGAATTTATTGCAGAGGAGTGTCAATTGTTGGGGGATATATCTGTGTCCCCAGCATGTTCTGTTTATGTCACAGGCTAAGTTGAGAACCCTGGAGCAAGTTATTCTTGTCCCATTTGATTTGCAGATGTCCAACATTTCTAATAGGGCAGGGTCTGAGACTGCTCTGTAGGCCAGACATGGGTCACTTGTCACCAGCCTGCATGATACTGAATACAGTAACAGGTCTTTCAGTCTTTCCATGTATGTCATGTTTGGATGCCCTGGATTCTCCCAGTGCCAAACGTCTGTGTTTTCTCCAATTGCTGCAGGTTTCTGATAAGGTACAGATAGAAGGGAGTATTGTACTAAATTAGCTGTCTGATGAGGGTAGTGTACAGCAGAGCTTTGACCTCCTTGGTCTTGGATATGATGTTGATATGTATGAGATGCACAATGCAGAATGTTTGTCTCACCACTATGGACACATAGTGATGAAAGTGTAGATTGCTATCAAAATGTGTGCCCAAGTCTCACAACACCGTGTTTAAGCTTAGAATGGTGCTATGTATATCATAATTAGCAGGGGTACTTCATTGCCAAAGGAGACAATGAGGCTTTGCTTTAAGGTTCAGTCTGTAAATTTGTCACCAATCATTTGTCTATGTCAGCCCCTTCAGTAATATGTTACCATCATTAGGGGCTCTATATGAGTGCATCCAGTTAACAGTCATCTGCAAACTTGGTAAAGCACAGGTCGTCTACTATTGCCTGTGCTTTGTGGATGTAGTTTCCAAACAGTTGAGGGCCCAGCACAAATCCTTGTGGTATTCCACTGGTAAGTGGGCTAGAGGTGGAGGTGCAGTCCCCCCCCCTTTGATAGTGGCTGTTCTGTTGGTGAGCCAGTTGGCTATCCATCTCGTACTGAATGGATTAATTCCCAGATGGGAGATCTTTGCTATGAGACATGAATAGGGGACAGGGTCAAAGGCCTTGGATAACTCAGTATAGGAGGTATGTCCTGTTATCCATCATCCAGGTCTTTGCAGTCAGTATAAAAGATGTCCATAATTTTCAGTAAACAAAATCTACCCTTCACAAAAACAGAATGGGTCAGATCAAGTGTATTAAAGATCACCTATATCCCTGTGGATAAGGTTCATGCTGATTCCTCCCCTAGTTTAGCAAATAAGACTTTTTAGGCTTATGGGTCAATAGTTGCAGTTCTGCATGTTACTAGATTGATGTGCATTGCATATCCCACAACATTTGATATTACTTCTGTAGTGTAGATGATATATGTGTGGAAAAAGAACTGAAACGCTGGGTTGTAGTGCTTAGGGGGGTGGCAACACATGGCTGTATTGTAAATATGTGAGATATTGTTAGATATGGCCTTCAGTTTGTAATGTTTCCACATGTAATGTCATGCCATAGACAAGAAATGGACAGTAAACAGCAGTAATACATAATAGTTACTTTTCCATAGCTTGGCAAGCCATGGATTTGCGCAATGGTTGGCAAAGTGCATACTCATGCAAGATTCACATGTTTACACTTAGCTAAGCAGTGCACAAATGAGAGCCACAGTGCTAACGTCAGACAGTTAATATTGAGTAAATGCAACACACCTGCTGCATGTCTGATGAAACGTAGGAGTACTACGTGAAAGCACTTACATGTTTTTTTACAAAATTAATTGTTTTGTTTTATGCCATGCATGTCCTTTGCCTGCTTGGATTTCTTACACCTGCTGCTTAACTGATTATGTGGCAGCATGTGCTAATTCATTGATACATTCCTTTTTGGGCCCAGATGGTACTGGGTTCAAATCCAGGTCTATCTAATACTTTTAAATACTTTTATTTAAACATTGATAATGCGATGACATGAATTTTTTATAGGACATTTATTGCTGTGTGTTCTCATAGTGCAGTGAGGTTAAGTGGCATTGCACGAAAGCAAGCACATCATTTTGCCACCACTCACCATTGCTGCATCTTAGGTTCATAGATTCATAGGTTCATACTAGGCTATCTGCCCAAGGGCATTTATAAGCCTAGCCAGAATGTGTTTGGCTTTCGCCACCCATTTTAAATTTATTTTGCTATGCCCTTTTTCAAGGTTAGTATACTGTGCCTCTGTCTAACAATGACACAGAAGTGGTACCCGGGGTAAACCTATGATCTCCCATCCACTCATCAAGATTCCTCTTGAAGAGAGTCAATGAGGGACTCTGCCTAACCTGGACTGGGATTTTATTCCAGAGTGAAGGGAGCCTCTGGGTTATTAATCTGTCCCTCCAGCATGTCCTATTTATTTCAGTGCTGAGGTTCAAGTCTCTTGAGCGCGTAGCTCGATGGGATTTGGATTTTCTGAGGTGCAGCATGTCCATTAATACCAGGTTGGACATGGCTTTATACGTCAGGCACAGATTGCCTCTGAACAGGCGGTATGCCACTGAGTAGAGCTGGAGTTTGTTTAACCGGGCAGCATATGGCATCTGTTTGAGCCCTTTGATCCTCTTGGTGAGGTACTTTTGGGGTCTTTCCAGTTGCTGCAGGTGTCTGGTAAGGTACATCCCAAAAGGGGCATTGCACTCAATTATGGGCCTGATGAGGGATGAGTAAAGAGGCACGATGACCTCTCCTGATCTAGATGTGAATCCCTTCATGATTAGGTGGGCTATATAAAATGTTTTTCTAACCACTTTGGCCATGTGGTTGTCAAATGAGAGATTGCTATCAACTTGGGTCCCCAGGTCCCTAATTACTTCTTCTGTACTTAATGGATTACCACCTATGTGGTAATTTGTGGGCACTTTGTTTTTGCCAAAGGGGATGACTATACACTTTTTGGCATTTAGCTTGAGGCCATGGCTCTGGCACCAGTTGTCTGTTTCTATGAGGCCCTTTTGGAGGATGCTTGTGTCGGCTGGAGAGTTGATTATGGCGCCCAGTTTGCAGTCATCTGTGAACTTGGTCAGCCACAGTCCTTCCGTGTTGGCCTGTACCTCCAAGAAATATATACCGAACAAGAGAGGTCCCAGGACTGAGCCTTGTGGGACACCACTTGTAACTGGTTTGGAGTCTGACATGGCTCCAGCAATTCTAACCATGTGGGTTCTGTCCTTGAGCCAGTTTGCAATCCATCTATTGACATAGGGGTTTATATTTAAGCTGGTCAGCTTATCTATAATGCCCAAGTGGGGTATTGTATTGAAGGCTTTTGCGAGGTCCAGGTAGGCTGTGTGGACCACCTTCCCCTCGTCAATGGCCTTGGTGACTGCTTCAAAGAAATCAACCAGGTTTAAGAGGCAGGATCTGCCCTTAACAAAGCCGAACTGGGTAGGATCCAGTGTCTGTAGGTCCCCAATATCTTTATTTATGAGGTCCATGATGATCCTTTCCATAGCTTTGCAGACCAAGCTAGTCAGGCTTATGGGGTGATAGTTTCCAGGATCCGTTGAGGCACCACCTTTATGGAGAGGGACCACTGCTGCTGTACGCCACTCTTTGGGCACATATCCTGTAGTAAGGCTGAGATTGAACAGTAGTTTTATGTTTGGGTTTAGCTCTTCTTGGAGTTCATGTAGGACGCTGCCCGGGACACTGTCTGCTCCCATTGATGCTGTGTTTTTTGCTTTGGAGAGGGCGGCTCTTACCTGAGCATCTGAGATGTCAGGGGGGCAGCACCTCTGCTGGGATAGATATTTGCCCTTTTGGTGGGGAGTTTGCTGAACCTGTCAGCTAGGATGTTGGCAATGTCTGTGGGTTCAGTGTATTTTTTGTCATTTTGGACTAATTCTGAGCATATCTGGGAATTACCACCCAGGTTCCTAACATAACTAAAGAAAGCCTTGTGATTATCCTTAGTGTCCTGTGCAATTTTTCTCTTGAAGCTGGCCTTAGACAATTTTATGAGTGCCCGTAGTTTTTTGCTAATACTGATCAGTGATACCTTCCCTTTTTGGGATTTTGCTCTATTATTTAGTAGCTTCCTCCTTCTATTGTATAGTTTGTTTATGGCTGGGGTCCACCAGACAGGACGTCTGCCTTTGGAGGATTGGGTCTTGTTTTTATTTGGGATCGCATGATCCATGCATTCCTGAAGGTGTTCATAGAATGCGTTTATAAAGGATTCTGTGGTCTGGGCCATATTTTCCACAGGCCCGAGGGCTTTGAAGGATTCCACCTCGGTTTTGAGGAGTGTGAAATTTGCTTTAGAGAAGTTTTTCACTGTGGTTTTCTTGGCAGGGGGTGGGGTCGGGATGTGAATATCCAGTGAGATTAGTTTATGGTCTGATCTTACCAGTGAGGGATACACTTCTGGTCTGGAGCATAGAGTCCCCATGTTGGTGATGATCAGGTCTAGTATGTTTTCCCCTCTTGTGGGAGTGGTAACAAGTTGTTCCATAACATTTGAGTTTATAAATTCTAGGAACCTTTGGGTTAGGGTGTTGGAGCTAGAGTAATGCTCCCAGTCTATGTTTGGGTAGTTGAAGTCGCCCAATATAATGGTGTTTGGAGAGACTTTCATATTTTCCAGTGTTCTCAGAAAGGCCGAGTGGGGTTCCTGGGTTTGGGAGGGTGGTCTGCAGCAGGCTATAAACTGGAAGGCAGTTTTACCCACTGTTAGTTGCACATGGATAGTCTCTGATGCTTCGTGCTTTGCCACCAACCTGGAGGTGTGGGTATCTTTGATGAATATCGATACTCCCCCTCCTTTTGTGGTTCGGTCCAAGTTTTGGGGCCAAAAAGCATGGTATGAGGTATAACCTGGTAGTGCTGGGGTGCTGTCGGGAGCCCTGAACCAGGTTTCTGTTACTGCACAGATATCGATGTTCTCCATGCTAAGAAGAGTTTTGAGTGCGTGCATCTTGAGGTTTAGACTTCTGGCGTTGAGTAGCATTACTCTTAGTTTCTTATCCCTTGTGATACCTATGGAGGTGGGTTTGTCTTTGAGCCTTGCCTAAAAAGGCACTATGGGGTAGCAAGAGCCTTCGCCAATATCCAAAGCCCAGGGTGACAGTTGCAAGCCATCCCTAGCGAAGCATCGTGGCTTGTCGAGCATATCATCCCAAGCTGACAGGCACTGGATCCCCTTTGAATGACACCAGTACTTAAGCCAATTGTTGAAATTGATCATCTTGTCTTCATATTGTGGCATCATTCTTGGTGAGGGTAAGATGCTACTCAAGGTCAGGGTCATACCGGCCTGGGCTACATGCTCAGAGAGCTCCTTTATGTCTCTTTTCATGTAGTCAAGGGAGGTACATCTCAGGTCATTCACACCAGCATGGACAATGACTGAGTCATATTTGTACTTGCCTTGGAGTGACCTGAGTGCTTGTGTTATGTGACGGATCCTAGCACCCGACAGGCAGCTCACCGTGACCCTCTCCTTGTTCAGCCTGGTGAGCGGGACGTCAGTGTGCCTGATGATAGAGTCACCTATTACAAGTGTATCAGGTGTGTTGTTTAGTCTTAAGGGCTGTGACTGTTCGGCACACTGGCTTTGTGAGATATGTGTTGCACGTGTTTTGTTTTGGGGTAACAGTTGCTTGGGTGTCTGCTTTGGAGGTCTCTGCTGCTTAGGCAGATCTTTATTTAGAGCCTCCGAGTATGTTTTTGTGTAATTATGTGTTTGGTTTGCTGTCGTGGTAGGTCTATGTGAGACTGGAATTGTAGTGAGTGTGGTTTCCTTTTTTTCCTGACTGGTTATGCCAGTACTGAGTTGAGAGAGCTTAGCCTCCAGTTTGGCTATATGGTTGCATCTCTCACATGTGTTGGAATTTGTTGGGAGGAGGAGAGGGTTGTCTGTGTACATGAGGCAGTTGTAACATTGCCTCAAGATTCCCAGATTCACCAGCTGTACCAGAGAGGCGATTGAAAACTGACCTTTGGACATGCTAGAATAATATTGGGAATTCCTTAATAATTGAAAACAAGGGCCAGTGGGGAGTGAGGGTGTAGTGCTTTTAATTTTTAGTGCTGACTTATATAATTGCTTTAGTGAGCAAGTGCCAGGTAACTTAAGTGCAATGTGTTACAGGTAACATAAATGCAAAAACGACAAACAGTAACTTTCTTTCAAGTGAAACAAGGAAATAAGTACAGTAAGCAATGCAGATATCACTAGTGATCCACAGAAGCTGAGAAGTCACAGATTAGGTGGAATTAGCATTCCAGGGAAATAACAAGCAAACAAACAACAAGCATATAAACAAAGCTAGATTCAGCAGGCTTGGATCTAGTCTATGCTACAGCAAACAAGGTGCACCAATTTCAGTAAGATACAGTTCAAATATTCAGGCACTATAAACCTTTAACCAGAAATTCCCAGCTCAGAAGGGCAGAGTCCAGCCTCTTCTCCCACAAGAGTGCAGACCACGAACCTTCTTAATGTAAAATAACTGGCCTGAAGCCCAAGTGCTTAAACCAGAACTAATACACTTTAAGAATAACAGACACTGGGCTCTCAATCAGCAGTTCCCAACTTAGAAGGATGAAAGCTACCTGTCCTGCCACCACAGTGCATGCCACAAACCTTCCTAATGTAAAACAACTGGTCTGAAGCCCAAGTGCTTAATCCAAAAGATTTAGAATGATAGCTACACTTTAATCAAGTTACTACCAAGCAGTAATAAATACAATTGAATACTTTAGAGAATGCCTGGATTAGTGCTCAAGTTATACAAACAAAGCTAGAGCCAGCAGTCCCGAATCCAGTCTATGCCACAGCAAACAAGACGCACCAACTTCAGTAAGAAGCAGTTCAGATATGCATGCACTATAAGCCTTTAACCAGAAATTCCCAGCTCAGAACGGCAGAGTCCAGCCTCTCCTCCCACAAGAGTGCAGACAACGAACCCTCTTAATGTAAAATAACTGGCCTGAAAGCCCAAGTGCTTAAACCAGAATTAATACACTTTTAGAATAACAGACACTGAGCCCTCAGTCAGCAGTTCCCAACCTAGAAGGATGTAAGCTACCTGTTCTGCCTCTACAGTGCAGACCACAAACCCTCTCAGTGCTTAACAACTGGTCCGAAGCCCAAGTGTTTAAACCAAAAGGCTTAGAAGGAGTTACACCAAGCAGTAATAAATACAATTGAGTACTTTTAAGATGATGCAAAAGTAAAATAAAGTAGGTAGAAACACAAGTACAGTAAAAGCAGATGAATTTTTTTTTTCTGAACAAGTGCTGAGATCAAAGAAACAGATTTGAGTGCTGAAACTAGAAAACTGGCTAGTTATAAGAAAAAAAAACTAAGCTAGAATGCTTCCCTCCAACACAGAAGGGCTTGGGGGCTCAGAAGCCTACAAATAATCTATACCACTTAACAGGAAAGGCAGGAAACAAGCTTAAATTTTTTTTTTCAGTTTCCCAGATGCTCTCTTTGTACACAGTAGGAGTGCCTGAAATCAGAATATGATCTCACTACACTCAGTTGAGTGAGCAAATGAGATGGGCCCAGAAGGAGTATCCAAACACAAATTTACAAGAGGGGCGGGCAGTTTCAAGGCCACTAAGATTAACACCAAATCTTGGTGTTCAGTGTGTCCGTCCGCGCACACATGGACCACAAAAAGTGAAAGGATCTATTGCTTTTGCTGCTACTTATGTGTGTTGTGTGTGATTCTATTTTTTTACTTCAAAATGGTTATATAGATTTACACTGATGAAGGCTTGGTAAAAACCAAAGCCGAAACCGGTCTGTTCTTGTTTATTTTGTGGTTCCTTATATGCTAAACTAATTAAATTACTTTCACAGCTCACAGCTGCTGGCTTCTTTTCTTTTTGGAATCTGTATTTGCCTTAGCCGTGCAATTGCTTCCGTGCAGGGGAAGTTATTTTGATGATTCTATTTTTTACCATATTAAAGTGGAGAAAATATGGTAGATAGGAAAGTGGTGAAATGGGGCCAAGCAGGTGGTGGAACAAAGGGAAATCAGAAAAGGGATTTTCAGGAGGGAGGTAGGAAATAACCATAGCTATCCATTTCTTTAACAGTGTAAACTGAAAATATGGGCAGAATATTAACTGAATTTGGACTGTCACCTCCAGAGAGAGGGGCAATCACAATGCAATCATATTGTACAGACAATTGCACTGAATCAAGTTCATAGGTTCATAGGTTCATAGGTAGGTACTAGGATATTGGCCCTAGGGTCTATATAAGCCTAGCCAAAAAGGTACCCTGGCTTTTGCCACCCAAGAAAATTATTTTCCTGTGCCCCTTTTGAGCAGAGCCACAGCAGTGATCCCCAGTGTGAATTTCCTATTTCCCATCCAATCATCAAGATTTTTCTTGAAGAGTGCTAATGAAGAGTTTTGTTTGATATAGATAGGTAGTTTGTTCCAGAGTATGGGAAGTCTCTGGGGCAGGAATCTATCCCTCCAGCATGTTCTGTTTATTGTGGTGACAAGGTTTGGGTCTCTAGAGTGTGTAGCTTGGAGGGATTGGGATTTCTTTAAGTGGAGCATGCCCAACAGCTCTGGGTTTGACAAAGCTTTGTATGTTAGGCAGAGATCACTTCTGAGTAGGTGATATGTGACAGAGTAAAGCTAGAGTTTTTTGAGACAGTCTGCGTAGGGCATCTGTTTGAGGCCGGTAATCCTCTTTGTGAGGTATTTCTGCGGCCTTTCCAGTTGTTGTAGATGTCTTGTGAGGTACATACCAAAAGGGGCATTGTACTTTATAATGGGTCTAATGAGTGATGAGTAGAGGGGAACAATGACCTCTTTTTTCCTTGATGAGAAACCTTTTGTGATGAGGTGTGCCACGTAGAAGGATTTCCTGACTACTGTTACAATGTGAGTATCAAAGGAGAGACTATTGTCCACCTGTGTCCCAAGGTCTCTTATCACACTTTTGGTGTTAAGTACAGAGTTTTTACCAAAGGGGATGACAATGCACTTTTTGACATTGAGCTTGAAGCCATGGCTTTGACAATAGGCATCTGTCTCAGTGAGGCCCTTTTATAGGATGTCCACATCGTTATGAGTTTCGATTATGGCTCCTAGTTTGCAGTCATCTGCGAACTTCATTAGCCAAAGACCTTCTGTGTTAGCCTGTACTTCAGAAAAGTAAATACCAAACAGGAGAAGACCCAGGACTGAACCCTGTGGTACTCCACTTGTCACTGGTCTGAAGTCAGATTTGGAGTCTGCTACTTTCACAGTGTGGGTTCTGTCAGTGAGCCAGTTGGCAACCCACCTTGTGACATAGGGATTTATACCTAGTTTAGTGAGTTTATCTATAATTCCAGAGTGGGGGATGGTGTCAAAAGCCTTGGTAAGATCTAGATAGGCTGTGTGAACCATCTTACCCTTGTTTACGGCTTTTGTGACTGCTTCAAAGAAGTTTATCAGGTTTAGGAGACATGATCTGCGTTTTACAAACCCAAACTGGGTGGGGTCTAGAGTTTGGAGATTACCAATGTCTTTCTTTATAAGTTCCATGATGATACGTTCCATGGCCTTGCAGACCAGGCTTGTTAGGCTAATGTGGTGGTAGTTCCCAGGGTCCATGGTGGCTCCCCCTTTGTGGAGTGGGATAGCCATCATTGTGCATCATTCAGTGGGCACATTGCCTGAGGTGAGGCTATGATTGAACATGGTGCTTAGGTGGGGTGCCAGTTCATTCTGTAGTTCATGTAGAACGCAGCCTGAGATGTCAGGTCCCATGGATGCTGTGTTCTTGGCTTTGAGAGTGTGTTTTTTACCTGTGCAGCCATGATTACAGGAGCTTTGCATTCTTCTGGTATAGAGATGGGCCCTTTAGGGGGTGGAAGGGGGGCAAAGTTAGCACTGAACCTATCTGCCAGGATATCAGGATGTCAAGAAGACATGTATACAAAATTGAGAACTATGTATGGGATCATTTTTTTTTGTGTGTGAGACAGGTGCTGATTTATATTTTATTTGAGAGAGAGAAGAATGTTGGGGAAGGGATGTAGGAATGTCTGGGTCAGCTAAGTTGGGCAGGTGAGGAAGCAAGAGACAGGAACAGTGATGGACACAAAAGGTTGGGGGACACCATAATTAGGGTGGGGGTGGGGACAAACCAGGCCCACGGCCATCAAGCTTGGATACAGTGAGAATTGAATCCTCTCCCACTGGCCTGTCATCACTATCACCTTACTCCACAGGTAGCTGGAGTGCTTGACATCTCCTCCTCGTTCAGAACATGAGAGACAGCAGCCTCTCCAGCCAGTGTAGGCATGCGACAATGGTGCGGCACACCATCCTACACATCATCCCTGGCAACTCACTGCAAGTGATGAAATCACCACCTCTGCCACTGTTCCCAAAGGGTAGCACTGAACCAATCTTTGGAGCAGGACTACCTGAGGGTGCAGGTAGTGCAGGGGCAGTAGAGGCTGTGCTGTCAGTTGGCTCCCAGATGTGCTGGGCATCGGTGCTGCAGCTAGTGGAGCTGGGGCAGACTGATCCAATGGGGCTGGCCTCCCTCACAGTGCTGTGGAGCATTTAGTGATGTGATACACATGGTTGACATGGACACATTTTGATGACACATAATAAAAAGAAAAAAGAAAAGAAAAGAAAATAATAAAAAATATTTTTAACAATAAAATAAAATAAAAATAAAGTATAAATAAATATTTTTAAAAATAAAGTAAAATACAATAAAATAAAGAAAATTTAAAAAAGTGAGGTAACGGTTGTGGTGAGAGAAAAAAGAGATAAGATTAGTACAATCATATGTGACAGACAATGCATTAATACAATTATACAACTTTATCTTCAGTTTTACATTTAAGTCTGCCTCCTAACAGGTACACACTATACTACCAATTGCTGCAAGTAATCCTTGAAATGTGCATGTATTGCACATGTGTGTGTTCCAGTTATACAGATTACAGTTTACAGCAGGACTTTTATGTCACTGGTATAGATGTTTTAATTTAATGTAAATATTATTGAAGAAATAACAGTATGGTATAGTTGTGAATTGCGGTATTTGAACCCACAACCTCTGACTAACGTCTAATATTGGACTCTTACAATTGATTTGTGCTACAGACTAATGAATGCATACTTGCTTTTATAGTTGGGATATGTATGCACGATTTGATACAATTCTATAACATAGCAAAAAAGCTATTTTTCACTTTTAATGCTACAATAATGCTTCTCTTCTGCTGCATACATACCACTTTGCTTCCCTCCCTGTCTACATTCTATCCCCATGGGCCCAGACATTGAACTCCTGATCACTGGCAGCTGGGGAAAAAGAGAACAGAACAGAAGACCATTGTGCATAACAGTCCTGCCTATATACAGCTTTCTAAGTCTTACAAATACTCTCTGTAGTTGATACTTGCACAGGTGCTGGATGTTCTCAGTCCTAAATTACTCAATCCAATGGTCAAGAGTATCCCTCTTCCTCCTGTGTAGGTCATTAAAATGATGCCTACATTGCTCTCCAGTGTGCAGGATACCAATGGTACTGGATACAGCCTGGGCTAAACTATTCCAAGCCTAGGAGAAAGAATAGGCCCCTGCAGAAGCCTGTGGCCGTGGTGATTTACTAGGAGACCAGTAAATACCCTTGACTCCTGGACACCCCACCTCTGTGCCCTAAACCTGGCACCTTCCCCACTAATGCCAGCAGACCTAGAGCAATGGAGACTGATGTTTTCCTGCCAGTTCCACTTATCTCATTTACTGGAGTGCCCACACCATGCAACATGTTTGCGTGATGGTAAGTGGAGAGCAGCAGTGCCAAGCAGTTAGGAATGAAATAATTGCAAGTGGAAGATTAATCTGATAACATAATAATAGTGTCTCATTCCTCATGCATATACTTAAGATCAGCTCTACTATCTAATGTGTTATAACTGAGAGTGAATATAATGGGAAGTGGGACAACAGTAAAACTGTATAGAATATCCTGTATTAGAACCCAGGACTCTGTGTGTGGAAGTCCTACACTTATATCTGTTGCACAGGAAAGTTGAAATAACAGCTGTTCATGCTTCAGTTCATTGCTATCACCTGCAATGTCACAACAGTAAAAATAAAAGCTTGCACACCCTGTACTAGAACCCAGGACCATCTGTACTGCAGCCCTATACTTACTCCTGCTGCCACAGGACTAGTTACAAGACATTCCATAATTTAATAATCATTCTTAAGGTCTCTCTGTTAACTACCTCACAATACTACTTAGCAGGTTTGCGCAGGGACCAATAGAATTAATTGAAAGCATCTTGTTTCTATTTTTGGCTGGGTCATGCCTGGGTGGTCTAGCTGTCCAGTTTGCATACTGCTGTGCTTTACACAAATGAGATAAGCCCAGCCAAACTTGCCATTCATTTAATCTATTCCTGTGATTGCACATGCAGCATTGCACAAATACCGGCCAAAAAAAAAAGAATACTAATTAAAAAAAAAAGACAGAAAAGGAAAAAAAGGACAAATAGTTGAAATGAGGAAAACTCAGTCCATAACATACACACTAGAAAATGATGGTTCACATAAGATATGTCTACATAGATTTGGATTTGAACTCTCACTCCAATGAACTGTTAGAACAAGGGATGGGTGCCTTATCCCTCTTTGCCACACAAAGAGCTTTGCAGTAAGGAACTGAAATCATTCTGCACACAACCAACTGCAACATCATCTACAGTAATATGAAAACACACAACTGTTATTAGTGCATTTATTATTTTTGGATGTAGTGCACTTAGTGATCATAAAACCCGTTATGATTATTGCTTGCAAATATACAACTCTGTCTTACCTCTCTGTGTTTGTTAGTCATTATTCAGTTATCTGACCAATAATCTGAGACATGCAGTCTGTAAGCCATTCTATATCATTGGCCTTAAAATGTGTGAGGATGGTAACTGGAAATAATAACATATGCAGTTGCCAACAAATGAAGGGCAGAATGGATGTTAAGGAACACAACCTTTGAGTTGTGTGCAGCTTACTTACATTTCCAGCCTTATGTCTAAGACTTTGTAGCTCTAACCTGACACACTCACTGCATGTAAAGGCAGCCTGCATTGCTGTTGTGTTTCATTCTCCAAACTAGTAATCATTCACAGTTGCAATCCATTAAAAACAATCACTGAGGGAGTGCCTGCACTATGTTTACATCTCATACATGGATCCAAGTATTTGGGATTCAGCAATTCTAATCAGTTCACACCTCATTTGCATAATCCATGCTAACACCCCTGAATCTACACCACTATAAAAAGGCAACCATGTAGCTAGGCAAACTGATGGTGACGAGACTTGTTTATGTGGAGAAGACTGAACATACACTATTTCTTCAAGATATATCTGCATAGAGGATTACTGAACTTCAGAAGGTATACTTGCATTTTGTCAGCTACATACTGCATATGCTGGAATGTACTTAAGAAAAATTTGAAGCAAAGGCTGTTACACTTTTATCTGTATGCATTACTTAGAAGAGTACTGATGGCATGGGCATGTCTGTCAATGCATTTCACAGGTAATATAATTGCCAATACCTTAAAATGGAATGGTCTGTGATAAATATGTACAAATGTTTCAGGGACAGTTCTTTTAATAGCACTTTTGGCATTTTAAAGATGATTTGTTAGCAAAATGTGTCATGCGCCTGTTTTTTTTGGGGGGTGGAACAAAGCTGAGTTGCTGTTCTGGCACAAACAAGGATATGTTGCTATTGTTACTCTCCTTGTTTAGCATCCAGCCTGTTGTTTGTATTTCACATCTCTAGACTGTTTTATGTTTCTCCAGTGGGTAATACTGAGAGGCTACTTTTACTGTTTAACTAGACAGCAGTTATTTTGTAGTTATGTGATACTGTCTTTTAGGACACCTAGGAGTATGCACCCAGGTGTGTCTATCCTTGGAGAGCCCCCTTCACTGAGGCTGAGAATCAGGTGTTAGAAGATACTTTTAGGCAAGATGCTGCCTTCCTACTTGAAAGGGGATGGGGAGCTATGGCACGCAGAATGCAAATTTGGCACAGGTTGTGGATGATACAATGCCATTGATGGCCACGGCAGGACATATGAGCAGGTGCACCACAGGGCCACTGACATGATCACATCTGCATGGAGGAGGGCAGCTGCAGTCGGTCATGACCAGATGGTTTTAAAGTGATATCATTTTGTATGTTTTTCATTTATATAAATGTAAGATTGCTTTTGTCATCTGTGTAAATTTAATAAAGCTGTTTGAAAAAAAAAAGATTTTTTTGGGGGGAGGGATTGAAGATTGCTACACAGTTGACAACACATTCTGTTGACTAGCTTAGGTTGGAGTTGTCAGCCAAGTTCTTGTTGAAAGTATAGTTACTCGACATATAAAGGGGTAAAAGTATTACCCCCCTGTTTTACTGTTAATTGTGTTGATGTTGCCCTTACCTTTTGCTTAACTTCTTCCAGGACCATCTGGCTTGCAGAGAAGAGTACCATCTGCAGATGGTAAGCCAAACATTTTTATGTCAGTACTGCTGAGCAATTTAAAGAGATATTTTAGTGTGTGATGTTGGTGTCAGGATTGTTGTGTGTATTGCTGTATTGTCTGTAATAGAGGCACCACTGTTAGTTTGTTAGCATGTATTGGACTATAGTAGTGTAGGTATTCATTTTTTTCTGTGTTTGTTGCTTATTATCACAGGTGTTCCTGAGTGTGGAAGTGTGGGACCTCTGCCACCTGATGTCAGTATATCAGCAGACTCTAATGATGATGGTGGCCAAACAGAGGCACATTCGTGGGGTGCAGAGGTTGTATCTGACACTGAGGTTGACATACAGCCATCTCCTGCAATTCCATCAAACACAGCCAGTAGGTCTATGCCTACCCATTTCAGTGTTCTCACAGATATTGGACAGGTGGAGGGCAAGACAACTGATCAGGGAAATGTTGTTACTGTGGCTTCAGTGTCTGTTGACTCTGACCGTAGCCAAAGTGTGGGTGAGGTGCCATGCAGGAGGGTTGCTAGGGGTGCTCAGAGGTGGCCTGCTGTCCCTCCTCCACCTGATCTAGGTGTGTCTTCCCGTGCCACTCAATGTATATTTAGGGCCATCATGCAGGCACTGACATGTTCCCATAGGTGCTCCAGACAAATGTTCAGGCTTGTAGATGTGACACAAGTTGGTATGCGTGACTGCCTCTACCGTGTTACTGATTCAATGGATCAGATGAATGACACATTGGAAAATGAGGTGTCTGTGATGGAACGAGGGGTGTCTGTCATGGAATGTGCATTGTATGTGGTGGAACATCTGCTGGGACAGGAAAGACATCCTTGTGGGAGTAGGTCAGCTCCATCATCTGCTGTTAGCCAATGTGGCCGTTCCTGATCATGCTCCCATAGAGGCAGTACTTCCACTACTCCATCAGTGATTGAGCTGTCCACACCCAGACATGTCAGGCCATGGGGTCATGGTCCTGGGTGTCCCTGTCAAGGGAACTCATCCAGCAGACATCAGTCAGATTCAGGCAGCAGCAGTGTATCTGATTGTGGGCATGGAAGTGCCAGTGCAATTCCTGGCAGAGCCAGCTCTCATGGTCGGGGATGAAAACGATGAACTGCCACCTCTAGCATGCACAGCTCATGCCTGTCTGACATACCAAGATGTAGAGCTAGCAGAGAGCTTGGCTGTATTCATGCAGACACTCACACATCAATTTCACCTGGGGGATCCCTGCTGATACACACACAACAGTTACATGGTTCAGCCATGCAGCTTAAACTCATTTTGTCTCACTGGCCACTTGTTAGTTTACCCAAATGTCTGCCTGCTTCTCTTTCTTACTCACACACACTCACCCACATTTTGTCTTAGCCTAGGCTTCCTGCCCCCCACACAGCACCCTGTGCAAGTGATGATAACTGGGCCATATCCCTGTTTTGTAACTTTTGGATTCAGGGATACATAAGCTTTGTGTCTGATGCTCAGGGTGCATAGCTGACTTAGTGCTTAGTATATCTGCATTTGTGATGTTGAACTGGCAATTGTACCTTTGACTTATATTGGCCTTAAAAAGTTAGACAGCTGATAGCATCAAAATTTCCCAACTTTATTGTGAATGATCTTGTGAGGGTTGTGAAGTCAGAAACTGCAACGTGTATCATTACTTTCTAACTTCTGTCTTTAATGATTTTCCAGTTCAAACGTAAGGTGCTGTACTGAGGGCATGCAATGATCACCAGTATTTTTGACAGGTATGACTGTGTGAATCTTTCATGCCTGAGGCCTACTACCTAATAATGGATACATATAAGTCAAATAAGTCTGTGCTGTCACGTGTTAAGGTAATTTCTGTACAAATCTCCCAACTTTTCCTTGTTTACAGTACCAAGTAATGAAATACAAGGAAAAGCCACTCATTCATATTATTACACAATACATTCCAGGTTCAAGACTTACCCTGTAAATGCAGGAGTTACTTCAGTTTCAGTTCAGGCCTGACTCTGTCTGATGCAAGCAGTACACAGCCAATACATGGGGAGTTAAATGTTATGAGAGTTGCATGGCATCAATATTACTATATGTATGTATGAAGGAAGAAAGTTTTAGGCCCTTAGGTAGGTAGGTAGGTAGTGAGTGAGTGAGTGAGTGAGTGAGTGAGTGAGTGAGTGAGTGAGTGAGTGAATGTGCTATGCATTGTCTCTTAGCCAATGTGAGGGCATATTAAGCACACCTATGTCTGTCTATCCCCATAGCAGCTGTAGGTTCTCCCTCTGATTCCTAATCTGCCTGTGGCTGTGGTGACCTTTGCATTGGGGGTGGTATGTGTGCTCATTCCCTTTGCTGATCCTGCTAAAGCTGTTTTCTCAGGATGGTGTTGTGTATCATGGCACATACTGTGAATATTTCAGTACATGTCCACGGATTGTACTGCAAGGCTCCCCCAGATGTATCTAAGCACCAAAACCGTGACTTCAGCAGCCCAAAGGCATGCTGTATGATATTTCTGGTTTGAGCGTGTGCCTCATTATGGCATTCTTCAGTGGGTGGGTGTGCATTTCTGATGGGTGTCATCAACAGTGGTTCCAGTGCATAACTTGCATCCCCTAGTAAATGACCCTGTGGGATATCCACCCTAGCAAACATCTGGTACAGTTGGGAGGTGTTCCAAATATGTGAGTTGTGGTAGCTGCCAGGGTTGCCAAAACACATTCAAAATTATTCCCTTGGAATTACACATGGCTTGGCAGTTAATAGAATGGTAGCCCTTTCTCTTTATGTAGAGCCTAGCCTGTTCCCTGGGTGGTGCCTTAATTTCTATATATGTGCAATCTATGGCACCCAGTACTTCAGGTTAGTGTGCTGCATGGTAGAACTCTTGCATATTTCTGGCCCTCTCCTCAGGAGTAAGGGGAAAATGTATGTGGTCACTGGCATGTTGGAGCATAGCATTCAGGAAATGATGAAGGATCCCGGATGCTGATGCCTGTGACACCACCAGCATGTCCCCTGTTGGTCTCTGAAAGGTAGCTGTAGCTAAGATTCTAAGTGCTACACATACCTTTGTCTCCACTGGAATGGACTCCCCTCGGTTTGCCGTGCCTCTGAGTTGAGGATAACAGAAGTTGCAGAGTTTCTGTAGTGTGTCCCTATCCATCCTGTAGCACTGTACAACTTCCACATCATTTAGTTTGTGAAAAGTTAAACGGGCCCTGAAAACTCTTCTCCTTCTCAGCTTTGGTCTATTGGCAGCAGCCAGTGCTATATGTTTCAGCCTGTAGCACATACAAGTGAATTAAAGCAGCAGCAGCAGCCCCTAAAATTCTTTCTGTGTAAACTCTTTTCCATGGCTGTATTCCAACAGGTTTTGGAATTCGCAAGGAAATCCAGCACTGAGTCTGCACTGTTACTTTATAGCTTGTTGAATAGCTCCACCATGTTGGATTGGTTGATTAGCATGCAAATCAGCTGTTTATGCTGTAATTAGCATTGCCATGGTGTTTACCTTGTTTGCCCAGTGGTGCATGCCTCTACACAGTGCTTACTGAGTCTAAAGTTTTGTATTAACATGTGCACATCATGGTGAAATGCGCACATGATAGACACGGACCATGTAGGATTTATTCTGTTTGGCTGAGATTCTTTCTCTTTGGGCTTCCATTGTATTATTGTTTGCCTAGAAGGACCTTCCAAGTTATCAAGAGAAAATTCAAATAAATAAATATATGTCCACATTGACTCTGTGTGTAATTTCACAGAATGGTGGAGTGAAATTCTCACAAAGAAATAATGTTTATCATGTAACCACAAGGCTCAATCCTTGGTCCTGTCATTCTCACTTTATATTAATGATCCACCCTGACATCTGCCTCAGAATAACGGTATAATGTATGCAGATGACACAGTCATGACCAAGTACAAAGGATTATCCATTGTAAACAGTGAAGGATTGTGAAGTTATAGGAACTGGCTTTGTAAAAATAAACTATCAATACTCAAAAAACACACAGTGATAGACTTTGGCACCTCTATAAAACTAAGTAACATTCCCAACCTCAGCATTACAGACCATTTGGCCACCTTCTTGCTATCACTACTCAACAGGGGTATCTAGGACTAAATTTTGACCAAAATCTGTTATTTCACCGACATGTAGAAGTTCAAGTCAGCAAGCTATTGACTTAGCTTAAAGTCTCATACAAAATATCCAAGTTGTTAATCATTGATGTTAGGTGAGGCATAACCATAAATGCCCCCCCACTCTCCATTGGAATACTGCCTCACTTTACATGAACTTCTCTCTTCACACATTGCTGTGCATATTCAGTTGGCCTAGAATAAAATACTTGGATTAATGCACCTAGCTAACATGTGTGAGCTTCACTGAGCTATTCTCAACTCAAACAACTGACCACCTGTAATGACATTCAGAGCTCGTTAACTGTTCATTGCACTCATCTACAAAGTAGTAAATAATGCTCGCTGTCCGACACTCCTCAGCAGGCTGCAGTTTAGAAACCAGTCCTATATTCTTAGAAATAATAACATTATTCAGCTATACAAGCCTCCAGTCACACTTAGTATGTGTGAAAGTGCTTTCATGAAAATAGTTCCAGCTCTTTGGAACAATCTGTCAGAGAACACTGGGGATTCAGAACAACTACCAACTTTCAAGGAAACATTCACAGACAACCTGCTTAAAGAAAGTAAATGCAAGTGCTATAGAGGCATGGGGTAATACAATGGGATACTAGTTCTTAGGTTCTGTTATACGAGGGATTCCATTCCAAAGTGTGCAGGTTTAACATGTTTGATATTCCCTTAGTATGATGAGATTAATAAATATAATCCAATTTTTTTGTATAGCCATGTAATATTTACAAGCTAATTTCAAATTCATTGCACTGTAGTAAAATCTTATAGCACTATGAGCTGTGTAATGTGCGGGTTACTTTATAATTTTGAAACACTGAAATCCTGAATTTCAGTATCCCGAAATTATAAAGTCGAACCTTTAAAATCACGAAAGTGCATAATCGCGAATCCGAATATCTCAAATTTGCGGTTATGGCTTACAATACGTTGCGTGCGGTGTTGTGAGTGGATCGTGTTTCATGTTGTGTATGGATTTAGGTGTAATTTAAGGTAAGTGAGTGTTTTGTAAGGGTTTTGTGTGGGAGTTTGAGTGTGTCTGAATGTGTTTGTCAGTTGAATGTGTGGGTTAGGGTAACAGGTGAACGTATGGGTGTGTAAGTATTGGATATGTTGGTGTTGGTATATGTGTGATGTTTGTGTGTGGGTGTGAGTTTCCTTTCTGTGTCTGTTTGTGTGATCTCGGAGTTAGTATATTTAAGTAAGGGGGTGTGGGGGGGGTGCAGCCGCCCACATGGGGCGTGCAGGGGGGCTTGCCCCCCTGCTTATATGCAGTGTAGGTTTGTTTGTTTGTGTTTTTGTGTTTGTGTGTGTTCTGTTTGTTGTGGTGTGGGTTGGATGATGTATGTGTTATGTGGAGTATGGTGTGTATGTGTTTGTGATTTTGTTGTTTCGGGATTTGGGACGTTTGACTTTATGGTTTCGAAATACTGAAATTCGGGATTTCAGTATTTTGAAATTATAAAGTGAACCCGTAATGTTTTTATATACAATGCTGTGTTTCTAATGAAGTCAGAATAACATCTTAATATTTACTCTTCAACCACGTCCACCTAAAATAATACTAAATAGATGTAGTCACAACTGAATCCTACATTAGCAGCTGATCAACTTTCTGATGAATAATTAAAATCTGCTGCAGATGCCATCTCCTACCCCAAACTGATATTAATAAACAGGTCCATGTTAGACACATATGGACCCAGCTGTGGAAAAAAATCATGTTATCCTACTAGATAAAGGAGAAAAATCAGTGGAATTATCCAACTATTGACAATAGCCATTCTCTTTCCCTTGTACAAAAATCCAAGAAAGATATGTACATTCCCAACTGTTAAAGTATCACTTAGATAATGACCTACGCTCTCCCACCCAAGCTTTTGCCCTTCACCTAGAACCGCTATGACTCTTCTCTCCTTCTGCATCACAATAAATCAACTTGGAGATGAAGGTAAACTAGTCTCATCCACATTCCTGGATCTATCAAAAGCATTTGATAGTCTCCTATATTAAACTATACAAAGATTATTCTCCTTCACTCTCACTAATTCTACCATAAGATGGTTTAAAAACTATCTCTTAGATTGGACAAAATGTGTCATGTGAAAAAATTCTCCTCATCCTAGGTACCCATAACCATTGATGTCCCTCAGAGCTCAGTCCTAGCTCCCCTTATCTTCAATATTTTCATAAGCAACCTTCATACTTCAGAGGGGCAAGACTGCCTGGGTCAGTGTGCAGAGAACTCCACTTTAATATGTTCAGCTCCAAGTATGCCGTCACTACAAAGTAATACACAATCCAGCTCCTCTGTCAGATCTTTTTTGAACCAATCATATCTTCTGCTGAAGCCAAACAAAACAAAATTTTCCTTTTCATCTCAAAACAATATTCTGACCACAAAAATACTTTTACTATATCATCCTTACAAAACACTAGACAGGAGGTTGTCTCACATGTTAAATTACTTGGGGTCAGCACAGAAGGTAACTTAAAATGTAATCTTCACATACAAAGTACCATAAAGAACATATAAAATTAGGTCTCCTCTACAATGCATCTCCCTACCTCACACTGCAGTCTAGAAAGACTACTGCCTTCTCATATCTACTGCCAATTATCACCTATGCCTCTTCCCTACTAACAAATATCAGCTCCTCCCTTTTAACAAAACTGGAACAATGTTATAATGAAATAACAAAATTTAAAAATAACCTTCCAAACAAACCTCATCATTCCCTAGTACTCAACCCATTGGAATTCCCCAATTGTCAAAAATTTAATCAGCTTTAACTGGCCCAAAGCGTGCCTCTCAACTGTTCAGATTTCCACAAACTGTCTAGATTTTTGCCTCATATTTTGGTGTGTTCATTACAAAATTTGTAGATTTCTGGCAAATCACTGAGGAATGAAGTCACTTGATAATGACAGAAAATACATGCTGACATAAAACCTATTATTATAACAGTTTTCTGAGTTTATAAGAGAAATATTTAAAATATGTCCCTGATTTTAGGTCTTTGTTTCCCTATTAGTCTTGGCTTTGTTCAAATTTCCCGCACTTGTAATTTGAAGTATGGCCCAAAGCATGCTTCATCACCCAAATAAATGTCTAGTACTGAAGACAGTAATGATATGGTACCCCCCATCACCCAAACAAATGTCCACCATTAGGTACACCTCATCTAGATCTCTCAAGTCTTTGAACACATATCTTGCCAATGTTCCTAGTTCAAAAAATAAACATGGTGGGGCAATGCATTCCTCATAGCTATTCAAATGTTGGAATAATCTGCTGCAAGACCTAAGGCAAATCATAAATCCAAAGTAGTTCAAAGCAAACCTTAGGACCCACCTCTTGGACTCCAAATTATGCACTTGCCACTTCTTTCTTAACTAAATGTTTTTACAACTCTAGTCACCTGTCCTCCCTCTGTAGTTCCCCTTTGGTCTTCTTACCAAGTAGCTTATCACTGTTGCAGTAAAACTTAAATATCTTTGTGGAATATAATGATTTCCAGGGTCTATCTCTTCTGTTTTTCAGATGTGATAGTTAACATTTTTGTTTTGTCTTGTATTGTATTCTATGACATCTTGTTAGACTTGTTAACTATGGAGTTTTTCTCCCTCGGCCGCTTCTGAAAAGGGACCTGCCATGGTCTACTCCGGCTTTCCCAGTAAACAAATGCTAATTACTAAATAAATAAACAGATAAATAAATAAATCCTCTGTATTTTATATTTAGGCATTAATAACGTATGCATTCATATAAATGCTTTCCCTTCATTTTTTTATATATTCACGGTCAGCTCTCGTCTATGTTTTATACATGCAATCTTCGTCAAATGCGTTAATGGCATTATGTTATTTTTTTCTTTGTATTCATAACTGTTTTTTTTTACTTGTTATTATATTTGCCATTGTGGCCCAAGTCATGGCTGAAAAAGTTTCACTTTACCAGTTCACTTACCCAGTTTTATTTTATTTTTATTTTATTATTTGTTGACTGGGTTAGTCCCAATAGGCTAGAAGACTCTTTTCAGGGGGATACTCGAGGTGGTATTTATAGAACTAAGTAAGAAAGTATAAATAAAATAAAAATAAAAAATATATGAGTTGTCATAGTGGTAACTTTACAGATACTAACAGAGCATCTCATACTGATTTCCTGTATGCAGTACATGCCTGCATAAAATAGAAGGTGTAACACCAACTACAAAATGGAGGCTGGGTCAAACATACCAAGGTTCAGGGCATGTCACAATGGCATTTGAATGTAGACATGAATAAAATGTCATATTAGTTTTATAAGAGACTCTTTAGGGAAGTTTCTGGAAAACTGCAAAAACAAGACAGCCTTAGAGATTATGCAGTCTGATGCTTTATTTAAAGTCAGTGAAACAGTCCAGTTGTGACATTCTTCAGATAGTCTTCAGAACCCTATCAGGAGTGCTACAAATCTTCCAAAGAAATCAAAATGGCACTCATGAAAACGTAATGAATAGTTACATTTGTAAGCTAACTAAAATAGTAAGGGAATATCACAAACATTAAATTATTCTTTTATTTCTTGATGCTCACATTACCCTCCTCAGGGAAATGGAGAACTGGAGCCAGTCTTGTCACTCAGTATGTATAAGACGAAGCAATTCTGGATAGAATGCCAGTCTATTGCAGGATGTGCATGCACGTGCATGTGCGCACACACACACACACACACACACACACACACACACACACACACACACACACACACACACACACAACATGAATAGAATAAAATACAGTATAGCATGTGGCATGTTTTGGTAGGTAAAATAGTCAGAGGTGGGAACGTAAAGCAGTTTCAGCAAAAACTTAAACATACACCAAAAACAGCACTAAAAATCTCATATAAACCAACACGTAATGGTCCCAGAATAGCAAGAATACAGGGAGTTTAAGGAGTTTAGGGGGTAGAGGGGACAATAAAATTAGGGCAAGGACAGTGGCTGATGTCATACAGTGTTGAGGATAATGAGGGAGAAGTGGAGGAAGCTGAGAATAGCTCTTCGGTAAATTTACAATTTCCCATCTAATTGTCAAGGTTTCATTTGAGTAGGCTCATGAATGAACTTTGCTTAACATAGATGGGGAGCCTATTCTATAGTGCGGGGGTCTTTTGGAACACACATCTGTCCAGCACATTCTGTTTATGTCGCAAGCAAATTTCAGATCCCTGGGTCTCGTGTTTGTTTTGCACACGGGTAATAGATCCATCAGGGCTGGGTCCAAGGAGGTCCTGTAAGTCAGGCAAAGATCCCCACTCAGCATCCTGTAGGAGACTGAACTCAGTGACAGAGCCTTTAGGTGATTAGTGCAGGGAAGAGTATTCATGCCCTTAATTCACCTCTGTGGACATTCCAGCTGTTGCAAGTGTCTTTAGATACATACTAAAGGGGGCATTTTATTCACTGATAAATCTGATAAGGGCTGAGTAGAGTGGTACTGTATCTTCATTGCAAATGGATGCCATATCCTTACCCAAAAGCTGGATGAAATAGAATGATTTTCTTATTATGTTATCTATGTGTTGCTCAAATGCCAGACTGCTGTCTACATATATTCCCGGATCCTTACTACTGGGTCATCTCTTAGGGGTGTTTTATTGATGGAGTAATTAGCTTGGATTGACAGTTTTCCAAAGAATATTATAATGCATTTTTAGCATTGAGTTTTAAACCATGAATTTAGCACCAGTCATTTGTCTGTGTTAAATCCTTTTGCAAGCTGTTCATGTGTTGGAGAGAATCTATAATAGCTCCCAATTTACATTAATCTGAAAATTTGGTGAGCCAGAGGCCTTGAATCCTTGACTTCCAAAAAGTAGATGTCAAACAGGAGTGGCCCAGGTACAAAGCTCTGGGATACTCCTCTGGTGGCTGGTCTCTTGGTGGATGTGGTCTCACCAGTCCTGACTTCTTTAGTCTTGCCTGTGAGCCAGCTGGCAATCCAGAGAATTATGTAGGGATGAATGCCTAGCTCAGAGAGGTTTTCAACAATGCCTAAGTGGAATATTGTATGAAATGGCTCAGCCAGATCAAGATAAACACTATGTACTGTTATACTATCATCCATTCCCTTAAAGATACCCGGCTCTCAGTACAGAACCTGTATACCTGTTACCCTACCTATACCCGGCTCTCATATAGTTCATTTTCATGATAATTTGTTCCATGGCCTTGCATATTAGACGTGTTAGACAGATGGGTATAGTCCAGTGAGGTACATCTCTGGTCATTTACACTCACATGGACTATGATAGAATCATATTGGTCCCTGGAGTGCAGTAACTTGAGTGCATGTGTGATATTGTGGACCATGGCTCCAGATAGGCAACTAACCGTTGTCTTCTCTGGTCTAACCTGGTGAGTGGGGCTTCTGTGTAGCACACAATTAAAATGTTTTATCCTAACATCCCCACCCTAAATATCTTTAGTTACTTTTCTACTAACATACCCCTCCCTTAGATGCCCATGATACTTGTGTAACCAAATGGTTTAGGGAGAGTGGCTAGGCTTATAAGGGCCCTAGTTGTCGTTAGCTAAGTAATAACCTATGAACCTATAAGGCGATGATGAAACTGGATAGAACTAGATATACAGGTACAGAGTTGGTCAGGGAGTTGAAGATTTTGTAGAACATTATTGGTGATTGTATGAAATGGAGAAGAGATACAAAGGTGGATGGGACTGCATGCAGAAAATTCATTGCGGAAAGGTCCTAAGTAGAATAATAAATGACTGGAGAGTTTAAAGAAAGATATTAGAGCAAGGGAATTTGTGAATGTGCCAACTTATGTAAAAGGAGAGGGGAAGAGGCAAGTAAGATGGTGGGTGTGCAGTGGATTTTGGTAAATTGCTAGAGTGTGACACAGCACATGAGCTAGCCGAATGTTTCTAGAGACAATGGAGAAGGCAGAATTACTGAATAATGCTGGTAGTGACAGTGATAGTTTTGTCTAAAGAAAAGGGAGGTATAGGGTATAACTCTTATTAATACAGATGCGAAAGAATTCACATGGTGCTAGCTGAAAGGATAAAGAGGAGGGGCCTGGTTTGGTTAAGTTGTCACTGATGATATTTGTAAAGGGTCTATCACTGGAGTTTGCTGTTAAATTTTACAGAATGGGAAGATGGGGAGTTAGACATGACTAAAAGAGAGGTGTTTAACTGAATTAACTCTTAAATTGATTCTTAATCGGGGCAGATGGGGCACGAAGGTGGTACATTTTAGCGAAAGATTATTGAGGTGGGAAAGTGCCTTGTATGACAGATTAGTGCTTAAAGTGACAGTCTTTGGGACAATGTTGGGAAAGGTAGGGATGAAGAAAGAAATATGGTAGGAAGTCCATTGCTGCCTCACACTGATGGAATTTTTCACAAGGATATTAAAATGAGTACTGAGGGAAGGGAAAGAGCATGAAGGGTGGGAGGATGGCATAATGGTTAAGGTGTTTATCTTACAGACATATGGTGCAGGGTTTGATTCTCACATGGAATAATTGGCTAGGCTTAAAATGGCCCACAAGGGTAGTTAGCCTAGTACTAATCTATAAACCTATGAAGGCGAAAGTAGTTTTAATTTGTTTGCAGATGATTTCACTGTGCTGTTAGTACACATTAAGAAACAGCTTCTAAGGGTATTGAAAGTATTTAGAGAATTGGACAGCATTCTGAGGTTGGTCCATCATTCTTGCAAGATGGTAGGGTTCCCAGTGAGAGGGGGGTAAATGTAGAAGGTGGGGAATTACCAAAGATAAAGCCACACCTCCCCTCTAATGGATGAGGGTATTTAGGAATAAAGATTTACCCAGTCATGGGGGAAACAAGATATTTAGGGATGAAGGATTTCCCAACAATCAAGCACTATGGAGCTAAATGCTTAGGAATTGCTAAAGAATACTGGAAGGCTTTTGAAGAGATGGAGTATAAGAAATACTTTTTTAATAAGGAGGGTGGAAATAATGAAGAGGATTGTGATACTACATATAATGTAGCAATATGCGGTGCAGTGGTTAGCATTGTCACTTCACAGCAAGAAGATCTCTGGTTCGATTCTTGGCTGGGTTACCTTCTGTGCGTTATCTGCATGTCCTCCCTGTGTTTGTGTGGGTTTCCTCCCACACTCCAAAGACATGCATCTGTAGCGTTTCTCTCTGGACCTCTAGAGAAAGTGGGCTCCATCCCAGTTGAACCTTCTCACTAGACAAATGTTGAATAAATAAACGTATGCATCTTCTGACATTACCAAGATACACAACAGTTAAAAATTTGTTGGATTTGTGTGAAAGATTTTCATGAAGGGGAAAGGAGTGAGAAAAGGAAGTAAAAGATTTAGAGTGAGATAGGAGGAGGAATAATGGGACACACAGAGGAAGCAGGAGAATTAATTAGCAGGTTGGACTGAGAACACTGATTAAATAGGGGAGAATGGCTTTCTTTTGCAAATGACAAAGTGAAGGAGACAAAGAGGAAAGTGAAGAAGATGAGGGATGCAGCAGGAGTTTTGTAGGAAGGAATGGTAAGGTGAGTTGTCAGAGGAAGAGAAGAGGATCTAGATTTGGTAATTAAATGATGAAGAGGACAAAAGTGTATGAAAGTTGAAAATATATTTAGTGATGAAGAATACAGGGAGTTTAAGGAGTTTAGGGGGTCGAGGGAACAATAAAATTAGGGCAAGGACAGTGGCTGACGTCCGGCAATGTTGAGGATAATGAGAAGGAAGTGGAGGAAGTTGGGAATGAGTGAAAAGGGGACAATCAGACAGGAAGTGGTGAAATATGGGAGGCAAGATAAAGGAAGCACAGGGCAATATATGGTGCTAGAGTGTCAGTGGGGCTTGAGAGGTTACTGTGGAGTTAGGGAACAGGACAGCTGTAGATGGAAGACTGGACACAGAGTGAGGCATCCTTAGAATTTTAAGGACTGAAGATGGGATGACAGGTGGTAATAAAATGTCTCTTAAATTATGGAGCAGTAAAATGATACAGGAAAGGCACTTGTTAGAGATGTTAAAGCATATAAACAGAATACATGCATAGTGGTGTTCATGTAGGGAGTTAATAAGTTGTGTTGGAAAGGGTTGAAAGTCCAGAAGTGGGTGTATACGAGAGAGAGAGAGAGTGAGTGAGAGAGAGAAAAAGAGAAACAGAGAAAACAAGAGGTTGGCGTAATGATGGAAGCCAAACAGGATAACTTGTGTCTGGAATGAATAAGGTGTATTTTACTTTGATACAACCATGCAAGTTTATAGACAATTAATTCATGATTCACCATGTGACATTGTTGTGATGTTGAATGGCTTCTATACCAAACTCAGTATTGTTGTTTGTATTTCACACTTTCTGATATCTTAAAGTTGAAAGTAAAATAAAGTTACATACAGAAAAGAAAAGAGTGGGTTTCATTCTTATTAGAGTGGTTTGTGAACTTACAGAAGATTAAATACAGAAAACGAAATGAGGAAGAAATGAAAAGGCATGGGGGACAGTGATAGCCGGGTACAGGTAGGGTAACAGGTATACAGGTTCTGTACTGAGAGCTGGGTATAGGTAGGGTAACAGGTATACAGGTTCTGTACTGAGAGCCGGGTATAGGTAGGGTGACAGGTATACAGGTTCTGTACTAAGAGCCGGGTACAGGTAGGGTGACAGGTATACAGGTTCTGTACTGAGAGCCGGGTATAGGTAGGGTAACAGGTATACAGGTTCTGTACTGAGATCCAGGTATAGGTAGGGTAACAGGTATACAGGTTCTGTACTAAGAGCCGGGTACAGGTAGGGTGACAGGTATACAGGTTCTGTACTGAGAGCCGGGTACAGCTAGGGTAACAGGTATACAGGTTCTGTACTGAGAGCCGGGTATAGGTAGGGTGACAGGTATACAGGTTCTGTACTGAGAGACGGGTACAGGTAGGGTAACAGGTATACAGGTTCTATACTGAGAGCCGGGTATAGGTAGGGTAACAGGTATAGATGTTCTGTACTAAGAGCAGGGTATAGATAGGGTGACAGGTATACAGGTTCTGTACTGAGAGCCGGGTACAGGTAGGGTAACAGGTATACAGGTTCTGTACTAAGAGCAGGGTATAGGTAGGGTAACAGGTATACAGGTTCTGTACTGAGAGCCGAGTATAAGTAGGGTAACAGGTATACAGGTTCTGTACTAAGAGCAGGGTATAGGTAGGGTAACAGGTATACAGGTTCTGTACTGACAGCCGGGTATAGGTAGGGTAACAGGTATAGATGTTCTGTACTGAGAGCCGGGTATAGGTAGGGTAACAGGTATACAGGTTCTGTACTAAGAGCAGGGTATAGGTAGGGTAACAGGTATACAGGTTCTGTACTGAGAGCCGGGTATAGGTAGGGTAACAGGTATAGATGTTCTGTACTGAAAGCCGGGTATAGGTAAGGTAACAGGTATACAGGTTCTGTACTGAGAGCCGGGTATAGGTAGGGTAACAGGTATAGATGTTCTGTACTGAGAGCCGGGTATAGGTAAGGTAACAGGTATAGATGTTCTGTACTGAGAGCCGGGTATAGGTAAGGTAACAGGTATAGATGTTCTGTACTGAGAGCCGGGTATAGGTAGGGTAACAGGTATAGATGTTCTGTACTGAGAGCCGGGTATAGGTAGGGTAACAGGTATAGAGGTTCTGTACTGAGAGCCGGGTATAGGTAGGGTGACAGGTATACAGGTTCTGTACTGAGAGCCAGGTATAGGTAGGGTAACTGGTATAGATGTTCTGTACTGAGAGCCGGGTATAGGTAGGGTGACAGATATACAGGTTCTGTACTGAGAGCAGGGTATAGGTAGGGTAACACATGTAGAGGTTCTGTACTGAGAGACGGGTATAGGTAGGGTAACAGGTATACAGGTTCTGTACTAAGAACAGGGTATAGGTAGGGTAACAGGTATAGATGTTCTATACTGAGAGCCGGGTACAGGTAGGGTAACAGGTATACAGGTTCTGTACTGAGAGCCGGGTACAGGTAGGGTAACAGGTATACAGGTTCTGTACTGAGAGCCGGGTATAGGTGGGGTAACAGGTATACAGGTTCTCTACTGAGAGCCGGGTACAGGTAGGGTAACAGGTATACAGGTTCTGTACTGAAAGAAAATGAAGAGGGAAGCATACTAGAACCAAACAGGAAAAACAGATTCCAGGATCAAAGATGCTACATGGGGAGGAGCAACAAAAATTGAAGGGGGAGAGAGGACGTGGGTGGACTGCCCTCAGATGATAAGCAAAGTTGGCTTCGTTATTACATTGACAGGACATTGTAAGGGGTGAAATAGTCAACACATGGTTAATTGTAATTTCTGTGCAGAAAATGACTGACGTGCTGTGTCACCTATGGTTGAGTAATGTATACAAAGTTGTTAATGAAAATCAATAAAAAGATTTAAGCAAAAAATGAACTTAGAAGACTGAAAAACAACTGAAAACTATAACTATATGTAACTACTATCAGATCATGTCTAATTCTATTAAAAAGAATATATCAAATAGCTGTTGTACAATGCATCATAGTAATTTAAAATAGTGATGTTTACCCACACTCACTGCTTAAGGCATCTATTCCATTAATAAATCATTCTGCATACATATGGTGTCACAGCTGGAGAGTTGCATCAGTACCTGCTTCACTTTTGGGATCTACAGCACAAAAGTCAAGGAATAATGGTCATTAGCAACAACTATCAAGGATGGGGTGCCACAATGCTCATTTCTTGGCCATCTATTTTTCCTCAGACATATACAAATAATGCATTCCTGTTCGATAACCTAAAAAATAAATATATTGATGACATTGCAGTGCACAACGAACTCTGATCACACCACTATTAGTCAAAACGTTGGGCAAGATCTGACTACTGATACTAGTTGTTCGCAATTAGAAAAATATCACGAGTCACCTTCCTGTTCTTCACCTTTCAATTCATATAAGTCATTCAACAGAAATGCCCACCACCTTCTTCTAAACTAAATGTCAAACCCTCTGCCTCCACCTTAGAGACAGCGATGAGGGAATAATCGCTTGCAAAAAGAACCTCTCCCACTTCAAATCTGCAGCTGAAAAGAAACATTCTTTAATATTGCACTCACCTACAAAAATAACCTACCAAT
>NC_056726.1:1528594657-1528597157 GCF_019279795.1 Protopterus annectens
TGTATAGACCATTTTGAAATTGTACTTTTGCAATTTGAGCATCATTCTTTGTAATCTTGCTGGAGCGGAATGCATAGGCTTCTTTAAAATAGTAACTAGAGGTTGGCGATCAGTTTCAATCTGAACAGTTCGACCATAGACATAATCACAAAACTTGGAACACGCAAACAATATTGCCAAAAGTTCTTTCTCAATTTGAGCATAATGCACCTCAGTTTGAGTAAGAGTTCTTGATGCATAGGCTACTGGTTTACCTTCCTGAAGAATGACTGCACCAAGACCAAATTTTGAAGCATCACAGGAAAGGGTTACTGGTTTGTTGATATCATAGTAGCATCTTAACGTATGTGGAGTGGCAATTTTCCACTTAAGGTCATCAAATGCTTTCTGGTGCTGTTCTAACCAAGACCATGTAACATTTTTTGCATGTCAACTCTCTCAAAGGTGCTGTCAACTCACTGAAGTCTGGTATAAACTTGCCTAAATAGTTGACCAGACCAAGAAAACATTTTCAAGCTTGATCTTTATCTGGAACTGGCATCTCGAGAATGGCTGCCTGTTTAGAAGCATCTGGTTGCAAGCTAGTACTAGTAAATAAATGACCGACATATGTAACTTCTGGTAGTCTGAATTTGCACTTCAGAGGATTGAGCTTTAAGTTCACTTCACATGCTCTGTCTAGAACTCTCTTAAGATCTCTGTCATGTCCTGCTTCACCATTGCCTCCAACCAATAAATCATTTACTATTATGGCACAGGGATATCCTTAAGAAATGTGCTCTGTTGCATGCTTGAAAGACTTCACTTGCAGAATTTATACCAAATGGCATCCTCAGCAATCTATATCTGCCAAACAGGGTACTGAAAGTAGTCAGTAATGAGGATTTGTGATCAAGCTTCACTTGCCAAAATGAACTCGTTGCATCTTTGACAGAAAAAACAGTGGCATTCAGTATTAGAGCTGTGACTTCTTCGACTGTACACATTGGATGATGTAGTCTCTTATAGGTTCATAGGTTGGTACTAGGCTATCGGCCCTATGGCCTATACAAGCCTAGCCATAACAATTCCCTGGCTATTTCTTCCCACACTATTTACTTCCCTGGACCCCTGTCTAGCAGGGCGACTGACGTGATCCACAGGGTGAATTTCCTTTCTCCAATCCAATCATCAAGGTTCCTTTTGATGAGGGCCAAAGAGGTGCTCTGCTTGACATGTATTCGCAGTCTTTTCCAGAGTCTAGGGAGTCTCTGGGTCAGGAACCTATCCCTCCAGCATGTTTTGTTTATTGTATTGACAAGATTTAGATCCCTGGAGCGTGTGGCTCTGAGGGATTGGGATTTCTTTAAATCTAGCATGTCCAACAGCTCTGGGTTTGACATGGCCTTGCATGTTAAACAGAGATCACCTCAGAGTAGTTCAAATATCTTGGGCCAATACATATTCTGATTTCATCTGAGCCTTTTTTGTGAGCTGCTGCCATGGACAAAACCCATTCAGTTGGTTCTGTAACTGGACAAATTTCACCTTGCTGCACCATTTTATTCAACTGAGCTTTGACTCTATCCTGCATGGTTATCAGAACTCTTCTGGCAGGTCTGACCACTGGACTAACCTCTGGGTCTAATTTCATAGAATACACAACTGGAAGTTTGCCCAGCTTGTCATCAAAAACATCAGCATACTCTGAGAAAATGGCTTTGGAGAAATTGGTACTAGGATATGAGCTTAGCTGATGAACTTCTTTGGTTAAAGTAAGCAGATTCACTCTCAGACTGTCTCTGAGACCCAATAATGACTATACAGGTCTTCGAACTATATAAAATGACAAGTTGTAACAGTTTAGTACTACTGAACCTTCGATTTGAATTTCTTCACCTCCATAAGCAACAAGTTTTGCACACCTGACCACATTGAGTTGTTCATTAACTCTCACTTTAGCAAAAGTATCTGCTGACATAACATTACACTTTGAACCAGTGTCTACTTTGAGCTCGGTGGATCTACCATTGATCCGGACAGTACGAAGGCAGTATAATCAATCGGGAATGGTTTTACCATTGGTCGAGGTAGGTGTACAGTATAATACCCTACTACAAACATCCTCCCTACCTCGACCCATGGTAAAACCGTTCCCGATTGATTATACTGCCTTCGACATTTGTGTTTCCGACCTTATGCGTTCGACTATACAACGTTCGACTGAGTGACGTTCGCAATTCTGATAGTAAACCCATATTAACACATACCAGTGAAGGGTTTTGCAAATATGTACGAACATACACACATATACATATGCCAGAAATGTATGCCAGTGCTTGTAACTATGCTCAATAGCACAATAAGCCTCTGAATAAGTGAACTTTTTGAAATATTTTTCCTGGGCACTGCAATACTCTTGTAATCACTGTACTGTAAGAAATCACCCCTTATCAGTATAAGAAACATTTAAAATAACTGTACTGTGCAAATGAACTGGGTAGAAGAAGCTCAGACACAT
>NC_056726.1:1528602157-1528617157 GCF_019279795.1 Protopterus annectens
CCTGATTCTCCTTGGGGCACCAGATAGAGAATCTCTTCCATTTAGAAACATAAGGTTTTTGTTTAGCAGGTTTCCTGGTCTCCTGTAATACCTGTAGTATGTTCTCTGAGAATAGATAATCCAACTATGCAAAGGGTTCAATTCAGAGTCTGTAGGTTTTGATAAATTAGAGAGTCCTCTTGCTATTTAAGTCGGACCTGTGACAAAACTTGTGATTGCCCTGTGTCAGATGAAATAGAAGGGAGAAACAGTGCTGTCTGGGCCAGAAAAGAGACATCAGCAAGATTTTGTCTTGCCCTTCTTAGTTGTCAGAAGAAGCTTGGGGATTAGAGATAGAGGAGGGAATGCATAGATAAAAATATACAACAACCATTTTCCAAGCTTCTGGGCATGGAATCCTAGAGAAAAACAACCTCGGCTGCCTGTCCTGATTGGAGACAAATAGATCTAACTGAGAATTACCCTACTGATGGAAATATGAAGGAAGACCTCTTTGTTTAACATTCTTTCATGAGGGTGTCTGGGATCTGCTCTGGCAATCAGTAACTGAATTGTTCTCTGAGGGGAATGTAAACTTCTAGCAAGGAGAAGTTGTGCTGTATGGCTGTGTTCCAAGCAGTCATGGCTAGTCTGAAAAGGTGCTAGGATCTTGACCTGCCTTGCTCATTTATGTACCACATAACCATACCATTTTCTGTAAATGTTTTGGAGAGGGCTGGAGACCAGAGGTGATACAGGGATTGTAAGGCTAATGTCACTGCCTTTCTTTCCTTGATATATGTATGTGATCCTTCCTAACTCTTATGGGCAATAGATCCTGGAATTTCACAGTCATACAACAAGCTCCCCAGGCCAAGTTTAAAGCTTCTATGTAAAGGTCTTGGTTGATCCACCAATGAAACTCTCTCTTGATAAATGGTAGGTAAAGAACTGGAGCACTCAGAGGATGGCAATGTCATGTCCATATTGATTTGTGTTACCACTGAATCTTTCTCATATGGAAGCTTGGCCAAGGAATTGTGAAAACAGGGGGGACCATAAACACAAGGGCTGTCAAGATCTGTCATGATGAAGTCACTTCCAGAGGAAGATGAGACTGGAAATATTCTATTAGGAACGTCACTTTGTTCTGAGCAAGAAATGAAGTCATTGTAACTGAATTGAACCTACAACCCTGAAAAACAAAACAGATCCTGGATGGGAATCAGGATGCATTTTTTTTTTTAGGTTTAAGGTGAACCCCAGGCAGTGAAGTATTTTAGTATTTTAAAGTTGAGGTCTAGAAGGAGTTTGTCACTCATTTGAACCTGAAGGAGCAGGTCATCTAATTAAGAGAAAATCTTTATTCATTGGAACCAATAAAAAGTAACAACCGGATCTAGGCATTTTGTGAAAACTCTTGCTGCAGTAAAAAAAAACAAGGGTCAAGCACAGAATATTGCAAAAAAAAAAAAAGAAAAAAGAAAAAAAAGAGAAAACCTTAAAAACGTCCTGTAGTCTATATAGACTGGACAACAAAGGTTTTCAAGAAAGCCTGAGTCAGAATCATGGATAAAAGAGACTGCAGGGTAAGCATTATGAATTTTGGAACTCTCAGAAATAAGTTGAGAAGGGACAAATCTATAATGGTCTCCATTTTCTTTCTTTTTTGAGACCAGAAAATGCCCTGAATTGAGTTATGTCCCTTTCTAATGAGGCAGGAAAAATTATATAGCTCCACAAAGAAATAAATCATGTATAATTGGAGAGATTAAATACAATTAGACTGATGGAAAAAAGCAGAAGTGCCTGATCTGTGTGAAAGATAAAGCCATATCATCTTGTAACCACTTTAAATTGTTGAAAGAACCCAATTGTCTGGTGATTGATTGCTAGACTTTAAAGGATAGTAAAAGTTTCTTTGATAGAGGGATTAGGGATAGAGCAAGGTAGGGAAGGGGGGTGAGAGGCAGAGAGCCACAAGGAGGCTGGTTTGTTAGGAAATGGGGGGGTTAGATCTCTGGAGGTCACTTTTTTGAATATGTTTTACCCTTTTGGGGGGACCTTCTGTTCTTTATGAAGAAAGGGACCAACTTTAAAAGGGTAGTTGAAATGTGGGAAGAGGCGACAGTAGGATCTGTTTAAAATCTTGCATATGCTTGCCTCTCCCTTGACATTTTTGAAAATGTTGGCAACAGCAGGAACAAAGAGAGTGTCTCTATCCAGAGGGGCATCTAAGCTAAGATAACCTCCTTAGAATAGAACCCATAGAGGTTGCTCTAGGGGAGGCATCAGCTGCATATATAATACTTAGGTACCTGTGAAGCAAAATGCAGTAAAGAAAAAAACGAAGAATTTTTTCTCATAATCAGGTATATCAGACAAGTTTGCCAGGATTCCCCAGCAAAGACAAGTGATACCTGGTCATAAGTGACTGATAATTTAGAGCACAGAAGACCCGAGTAGAGGAGTTGTAAACCTTTTTTCCATACCTGTCAATAGCTGCACAGTCCTTATTACTAAGAATGGTACTGGTAGAAAGTAGGAGTTTAGTAGTCATATCAGATGCCAGCAAATGACAGCAGCATCAGATGAGAGGTTCTTATATAAAAAGTTATGGGAGCCTGGAACTTTCTAAACTTTGTCAGGCTTCTTGGGATCTAGAAGGTGGATTTCAAGATTCATACAAGCTGTGACAAAGGTATCTTGCAAACTATCAAGGACCAGAGGAATGGAAGATGGTTTTGGCATCCCCATGTACCGTCAGGTCATAATATCTTTTTTGCAGGTCCTGTACCAGTTTGCTTTACCAATGAAAATGTTACATCATCTGGGGACATAGTGTCTACTTCTTTGGGCTCACACTCCACAGAAGAATGAATCTGAGAAGACTAAGCCAAGGAATCCCCTTCAGAATCTGAGTCTTCATCCTCTGTAAAGTATCTCTATGTATCTTCAGAGGGGAAGATGTAGAAGGAGGGGTGCATGATTAAAGAACTGGGGGTGCTTGAGATAGAGACTAAGGCTCTTAAAAGCCATGGAAAACAAGCAGACTACTCCTTCTGAGGATTCCTGGCAGCAGGGGGAAAGGAGAGGTATTCTTAGCCTTCTGCTTTTTCTTAAAGAGAAGAGGATCTTTCACAAACCAAGGAAGTTTTGATTCCTGAGGTACCTCAATGAGGCAACCCTGTACTTTCTCTCTGATGAGAATATGGATCAGCCTTATTTCCTCCTTCATGACCTAGGTAGCCATTTGATCAGTCAGAGTGGACATGCTAAGGGGCTGCACCTTTTTGGCCTCTGATCAGGTCATGACAGAGGAGAGCACCCAATGTGCCCAGTCTCTGACTGTCAAGATAACTCTTAAGGGAAGGCATACGGGCTCCTGAGGGTCTTAAGGACAAAGGACCGGCAAATAGAATAATTTTTATAGTTGTAATTGGCTTCAAGCCAAGAAAGATAGTAAGTATGCTTTCTCTAAAAGGTATCTGACTCCCGCAATCACATTCTCCCTTGTTAGTTGACACAAAAAAGGCTTAGTTTTAGTTAAAAATAAGAAAAAAAGGAAGTTTCCTCCAAACAGAGCACTTGTTTGCTTTAGGCTAATGGAAATGATCACAGTCATACAGATGACAGACTGACACAAAAATGCAGATTCAGTGTTCGGGCCAGGAGTTCTGAGGTACTTTACATCCATACCTCCTCCGTTATTTACTACACAGCCTTGGCATGCTTTTGCCATATGTCAGACATACAACACAAGAGGAAGACAGCTAGGTTTAGGTATCTTGGCTGGACATACAGCCATCCCTGGCAGGATATCTCACTTGTTAATAACACGGCAATAGTGATCATAGGACAGACATCATAACTTACATTGACCTGGTTAATGTGTTAGGATGTCTGCTTATTAGCACTAAGTATAGCCTGACTGAGCCTCTCTTTTGAAATGTAGTGCCTCCACAGTTAACATAGCTAATGTTTGGAGACCTGCCAGTGTGATCCCAATACACAAGGGCGGTGCTTCCCCTAGTTCAGGTAATTACAGACCCCCTTGTCTCACCAGACATATGGGAAAGTCTATAACGTGCATCATATCCAAGCCTATTAACATAGAAATAGGTAACCCCCTGGTTCTTGGCTCAAGCCACTTTGGCTTTGTCAACAGCAGATCCTTTTCCTTAACTTTGTAAATGTCTTCAAAATGGCCAATAAAGCAACAGACAGTGGTTACTTTGGTCACACTGCCTATTATGACCTTGTCACAACCTTTGATACAATCCCCCATGCAGGTATTAATAATTGCATCAAACTGTCAGCTCTCCTTCTGTCATACAGTTACTTCAGTAAGGGTTTGATTCTGCTAACTCTGCCGTGCAGTTACTTCAGTAAGGGTTTGATTCTGCTAACTCTGTCATACAGTTACTTCAGTAAGGGTTTTATTCTGCTAACTCTGTCATACAGTTACTTCAGTAAGGGTTTGATTCTGCTAACTCTGCCGTGCAGTTACTTCAGTAAGGGTTTGATTCTGCTAACTCTGTCATACAGTTACTTCAGTAAGAGTTTGATTCTACTAACTCTGTCATACAGTTACTTCAGTAAGGGTTTGATTCTGCTAACCCTGTCATACAGTTACTTCAGTAAGGGTTTGATTCTGCTAACTCTGTCATGCAGTTACTTCAGTAAGGGTTTGATTCTGGTAACTCTGTCATACAGTTACTTCTGTAAGGGTTTGATTCTGTTAACTATTGATGTGTTCACAATGGTCTTAAAGTGAATGCTAAGAAATGTAGTGTGGTTTTGTCTGGTAAACAAAATAGTTCCATCTTCTATTGTATAAACAAACCACCCATCTAAAATGCTACTGTTGTCAAAGACTTGCGTATCTATGCTGTTAACTTACTATCCTTTGATCACCACAGTAGTTTGAAAATCTATCTGACCCAACTAATTTTCAAAGGCATCTTAGAGCTAAGGTGGTCTTGGATCTCCTGTACTCATGCAACATAAGGCCCATCATTAAACATAATACTCCTTTTAGCATGTACCTTTCTAACCATATTGCTCAACCTGAGATGCCTCAGACAGGTCTCATGTTCCCAAGTTACCTAGGTAGACTATCTACCCAATCCTTGTACACAGTCTGCTACTGAGTCCATCATGATGAACTCTGCCCTATTTTCCAAGCCATGAAAGACTCTACCCTATATGACATCTTACATCTGTGCTGAACCAATATCCTTACCCGGGATTGGAACCTATAGCAACAACTAACTAAGACTCAATGGTGAGCTTGGTAAGCAAGCAAAGCATTTCATATATGAGGAATACATTTAATTTCCATTTCTATTAAAGCAGTATTTTGATTGTTTCTAAAGTTAATCTTGATAATTGGTTGGGCAGTCATAAATGTTCTCCTGAGTTATCCTATGTAGCCGTTCTGAACAGAGGAGGTAACACTACTGAATTACATAGTAATTACTGGAGCTTATTTGGATGGTCGCTTAATGATATTGTGACTGCTTGCTTAATAATTCTGTGTCCTGGGATGTTAGAGGTCAGGAGGAATGAATGGGCCAAGAAGGAGATTCATGCTGATATGCTGACAGTTGTTTCTTCAACTGCCTATAGATAGAACAAAATGCCAAAGGAGTTGTTCTGGAGTATTTTAAATATGCTCATTTCAGGCCTGCAGTGATGTTGTCCTGCTTTAATTATCCTGGGACTCTGCACTCTTTCCTTCTTTTTTCTGTATTGTCTGTTTTTGAACCTGTTTTTGTCTTTTGTATGCTCACTAACCTGCAGACTGTATCAAAGAAGTGTATTCGTTATGTGCAATAACACAATGGCTAAGGGTATGAACCACTAATGAGTTTCTCCCCGTAGTCCCAGGTTTAATTCCTACAGCCTCTGAGCAAGTCACTTAACAAGACAGAGGTCACTCTGAAAATGCATCATTGCATGTTAGGCCTCATACTGATAAATAAAAAACAAATATATATGCTTCAGTGCTGAGGACAGGAGGCAGATTAAGTTATGCACTAACTGGACTGAATGAAAACTAGCATGCCAGTTAAGGAAGCTACTGATTGGTTAACCTTCCAAGCACATGCCATACCATGAAAATAATTAGAAGCCTTGCTTGATGGGGTGACACAGATGGGATTATACTGGAATATTTGTAAACATAAAAAAGCAAAATATGAAATCAAAAAATGTCTTTATTCCATACAATGCAGCAAAACCAGGGTGCCAGACTTTCACCGGGATTCATGAAGCTTGGCGCATGGACTGCATTAGCCCTGCGCCGACCGTGCGGCATAGAGATGGCGCAGCAGCACCACATGCATATTAATGAAGGCGCGCTGCCGTAACAGCCATGTGCATAGGAAATGAGTACGAGTGCAGGGGGTGTGTCCAAGCTCTGTATGGAGGTGTGATCATGTCGGCTGCATACGCGCCACCTAAAATGCTGACTAGTACAACCTGCCTCCAATAGTAATCACTCCTGTCAGTGTCCATGGATACTGAAATGTATGCAAAGCATACAAGACAACTTGCGAACACCAAAATAGGAAGTAAACACAAAGGCACGTAGCTGAATATTGAGTCCCCGTCCCTCGAACAAAGATATTTAAAACCCCATGCCTGTCTTCCCTTGTAGTGTCGCTAGTTATACCAAGTGGAAGCAAAACGCCTCGTGTTAGCGTGCCGCCAATTTCCAAGCCTAGCCCAATGGTATGGGTTACCACTTGTCCCACTTTGTGAGGGACAGTTCCCCTCTAGGCAGGTGTGTCCATACCAAATTCATAATAAATGTGAAATGTCCTGCGATAATAGGACATAATTATGTCCCATATGTTATGAAATAGTCCCATACAGTACATATGTCCATATATAAAATACCTATATGTTACAAGAAACAGAATAAGCAAGTAAATGAAACAGAATAAGCAACTACACCACCACAACAATAAAAGCTTATATGTAGGCATGAAACTAAAGTACTATCCTTTGTAATGAATGTGGGTATGTGTTGGCCTGTAAACTCAGATGTGTGCCATGAAAATGTCCCATCCAGGTCATATGAAAAGGTGGCAACCCTACCAATGGTCAGAGCATTCGCCCAATATCTGCCCATTCGTGGTCCAAGACATCCTTGCCAGGACGGCCCATAGATGTACGGGTATTACCCGGGTCTACCTACTATGTCATGAAAGATAATTATTTGCGAGTACCTATGTGCGTGACGTGCAGCATGTGGTTAATCTGAAATGTTAGTGTAGACCTCACAACCATATTGGTCCCAGAGATATGTAGTGTAAGCAATGTGTTCAGTTGACTGTGCCATGGGCCATCAACTAGAGAAGGGATGAATGCTCATTGTGGAATATGGGGGTGGGGGGGTGATGGGTAATGTAATATATCACCAGTGGGAGACTGGGTTGGATGCACAATAGGTGAACTGGAGGTCTATGAGGGATCAGTGTGTGAATCAGGAAGATAACCAAAGAACAAATATACACATCCGCAATACAATCCCACAAGCATGTGAACATTAAAATGTGCAATACACATGTACAGAAACGTTACTGGCACATACCCACATAATGGTCTGGCCTGAACTGAGCCATCCAACCCCAACACACCTGAATACATAATTGAATACCCATCATCCCCTTCACAGCACACCCCCCCTTCCTGAACGTCCACCAAAACCAGCCATAATCATGCTGCTAGATAGGCGCGGCCATATCTGCACATAGTGACCCCTACCCATATCTAGTAGGCAGTCTCACCCTAGGCATTCTCAGGATTGCAAACTATGTATCCCTTACATGTATAACCCTACCTTACAGCCATAAAGAAAAGATGGTCATTGGTCCCCACAATATTTGGATATCCCTCATGGGATATGTATCTGTTCTAAACATTAGACTTGGTGTCACAACACGATGTCTAGTCCTGTATACCTCTGGACACATGTTGTATGAGCAGCAGCTATCCACAAGACTGCTCAGCCTCCAGCCAGTCCTGCAGAACCTACGACCCAGGATTAAACACCTGACTATGATGCACTTCTCCCCACATGCATTATTGTGAATATATACCTTACACATTTGTATAGTGGCAGTCGGATTTAGGGTGCTTAAGGCGCTGTAAAGCAGACGTAAGTAGGGTTACCACCTGCCCCACCTTGTGAGGGACAGTACCTATTTTGTTAGTTGTGTCCAGACCAAATATATTGCAATGACAAATGCCCTGTGATAGTTGGAAATATGTCCCATATATCATGTAACAGTTGCATAAAACAGTTATTTATGTAAAATACTCAAAGTTACAAGAAACAGGTGAAGCAAACAAACCACTGCAAGAATAAGCATTCATTTAGGGCAATAAGTAAAGTTCTAACTTTTGTACTGACCATGGGTTTGTGTCAGCCTGCAAAGTCTGATGTGAGTCCCGAAAATGCTCCGCTTTGGCCATATGAAAAGGTGGCAACCCGAGACGTAACTGGGTATACAAGCATGTATGCGCGACGATAGGTGGTGGTGATTCAACGCGGTAGGTGGCGGTGATTCAATGGTATGAGAAATGTAAATGAGCATGTAGGTGTATATGCATGTGTATGTACAGATCGATATATACACACACACACACACACACACACACACACACACACACACATATATATATATATATATATATATATATATATATATATATTTATATATATATATAGAGCTATGAAGAATGAACATGGTCACAATATAGGAAATCCCCGTAATAGTTAGCGCTGTTAAATATCAGGATGGCGGATGGCCATTGGTGAGCACACCTCTGCATCCCCAACCACAGATAGAATGCTAAAAATGGAACGAACGATCTCTTCTTGCTGGCTTTCAACTAGGTACAGGGCAGTCCTGGTCCACAGTCAGACAAGCCTAAACCCGGAAGACCATATGAACACCCTGACAATCGAACACACGTATGTGCCAGAACTACAGGCTGTAGAAGTCTGAATATCCTGGCAGATAGGTTCAGTGCTAACTTTACCCCCTCTCACCCCCTAAAGAGCCCATCTCTATAGCGGAAGAATGCAAAGTTCCTGTAATCACAGCTGCACAGGTAAAAACCACACTCTCCAAAGCCAAGAACACATCATCCATGGGACCAGACAACATCCCAGGCTGCGTTCTACACAAACTACAGAATGAACTGGCACCCCACCAAAGTACCATGTTCAATCATAGTCTCACCTCAGGCTTTGTGCCTGCTGAATGGTGCACAGCAACGGTTATCCCTTCAAACTACAGAATGAACTGGCACCCCACCAAAGTACCATGTTCAATCATAGTCTCACCTCAGGCTTTGTGCCTGCTGAATGGCGCACAGCAACGGTTATCCCACTCCACAAGGGATGAGCCACCACGGACCCCGGGAACTACTTCCCCATTAGCCTGACAAGCCTGGTCTGGAAGGCCATGGAACGTATCATCATGGAACTTATAAACAAAGACATTGGTAATCTCCAAACTCTGGATCCCACCCAGTTTGGGTTTGTAAAAGGCAGATCATGTCTCCTAAACCTGATAGACTTCTTTGAAGCAGTCACCAAAGCTGTAGACAAGGGTAAGGTGGTTCACACAGCCTATCTAGATCTTACCAAGGCTTTTGACACCATCCCCCACTCTGGAATTATAGATAAACTCACTAAACTAGGTATAAATTCCTATGTCACAAGATGGGTTGCCAACTGGCTCACTGACAGAACCCACACTGTGAAAGTAGCAGACTCCAAATCCGACTTCAGTCCAGTGACAAGTGGAGTACCACAGAGTTCAGTCCTGGGTCCTCTCCTGTTTGGTATCTACTTCTCTGAAGTACAGGCTAACACATAAGGTCTTTGGCTAACAAAGTTCACAGATGACTGCAAACTAGGAGCCATAATCAAAACTCCTAATGATGTGGACATCCTACAAAAGGGCCTCACTGAGACAGATGCCTGGTGTCAAAGCCATGGCCTCAAGCTCAAAACCAAAAAGTGCATTGTCATCCCCTTTGGTAAAAACTCTGTACCCATGAACTACAACATAGGTGGTAGTATACTTAACACCAAAAGTGTGATAAGAGACCTTGGGACACAGGTGGACAGTAGTCTCTCCTTTGATAATCACATCACCACAGTAGTCAGGAAATCCTTCTATATGGCACACCTCATCACAAAAAGTTTCTCATCCAGAAAAAAAGAGGTCATTGTTCCCCTCTACTCATCACTCTTTAGACCCATTATAAAGTACAATGCCCCTTTTGGTATGTATCTCACAAGACATCTCCAACAACTGGAAAGGCCGCAGAAATACCTCACAAAGATGATTACCAGCCGCGAACAGACGCCCTACGCTGACTGTCTCAAAAAACTCCAGCTTTACTCCGTTGCGTATCGCCTACTCAGAGGTAATCTCTGCCTAACATACAAAGCTATGTCAAACCCAGAGCTGTTGGACATGCTCCACTTAAAGAAATCCCAATCCCTCCGAGCTACATGCTCTAGAGACCTAAACCTTGTCACCACAATAAACAGAACATGCCGGAGGGATAGATTCCTGTCCCAGAGACTTTCCATACTCTGGAATAAACTACCTATCTATATCAAACAAAGTTCCTCATTAGCACTCTTCAAGAAAAATCTTGATGATTGGATGGGAAATAGGAAATTCACCCCGGGGATCACCTCTGTGGCTCTGCTCGACAGTGGCACAGGAAAATAATTTTCTTGGGTGGCAAAAGCCAGGGTACCTTTTTGGCTGGGCTTGTATAGGCCCCAGGGCCGATAGCCTAGTACCTACCTATGAACCTATGAACCTATGAGTGAGTCAACATGCAGCACGAGTCCAGAGCAGTAGGGAATAAGGAATGACGCATGTGTAGTAGTGCGTTTTTCCCAAAAGGTAAATGGATGCCTGCTGTGTAAGTGAAGTGATGAGGCATGTGTTTGGGTAACTATGCACCATGGGTATACATATAAATGAGGCAGAACAGCAAAAGTGTAGTGGTTAGAGCATCCGCCTAACGAAAAGGCATTCATGGTTCAAGGTCAACAATAGCACATATCATTTTCCTTGTGGAATTAATGTTGTTCTGCTGTAAAGCCGACATTTAAACATGTAAAGGTGAACGTGTGTGTATCGCATGGGACTATTAACCAGTTCTTTTCAATCAAAGTGGTATTGTCATAATGTATAAGGCACAAATAAGTATAAAGAAGTGACAGTAAACATATGTAATGCACAGTAAGCATAGGCGAGTGCGCCTGCGCGGGTGTAAGTGGCTCCCACATATATATATATATATATATATCATCATTCTCTTTCGGCTTTTCCCGTTAGGGGTCGCAACAGCGGATCATCTCTTTCCATTTCTTCCTATCCTCTGCATCTTGCTCTGTCACACCAACCGCCTGCATGTCCTCTCTCACCAAGTCCATAAACCTTATTTTAGGCCTTCCTCTATTCCTCTTACCTGGCAGCTCCATCCTTAGCATCTTTTTCTCAATATACCCATCATCCCTCCTCAGCACATGTCCAAACCAACGCAATCTCGTCTCTCTTGCTTTGTCTCCAAACTGTCCAACATGAGCTGACCCTCTAATATACTGATTCCTAATGCTATCCATCCTAGTCACACCGATTGCAAATCTTAACATCTTTAACTCTGCCACATCCAGCTCTGACTCCTGCCTTTTTGTCAGTGCCACTGTCTCCAACCCATATAACATAGCTGGTCTCACTACACTCTTGTAGACCTTCCCTTTCACTCTTACTGATACCCGTCTGTCACAAATCACTCCTGACACTCTTCTCCACCCATTCCACCCTGTCTGTACTCTCTTCTTCACCTCTCTTCCACATTCACCATTACTCTGAACTGTTGATCCCAAGTACTTAAACTCGTCCACCTTTACCAACTCTACTCCCTGCATCCTCACCATTCCTCTACCCTCCCTCTCATTTACACACATATATTCTGTCTTAGCCCTGCTGACCCTCATTCCTCTGCTCTCTAGAGCATATCTCCACCTCTCCAGAGTCTCCTCAACCTGATTCCTACTCTCACTACAGATCACAATGTCATCTGCAAACATCATAGTCCAAGGGGCCTCCTGTCTGATCTCATCTGTCAACCTGTCCATCACCACTGCAAATAAGAAAGGACTCAGAGCTGATCCTTGATGTAATCCCACCTCCACCTTAAACGGATCTGTCACTCCCACTGCAGTCCTCACCACTGTCACACTACCCTCGTACATATCCTGTACCACTCTTACGTACTTCTCTGCCACTCCCGACTTCCTCATACAATACCACAACTCTTCTCTAGGCACCCTGTCATATGCTTTCTCCAAGTCTACAAAGACACAATGCAACTCCTTCTGACCTTCTCTGTATTTCTCCAGCAACACTCTCAGAGCAAACATTGCATCTGTAGTGCTCTTTCCTGGCATGAAACCATACTGCTGATCACTAATCATCACTTCCCTTCTTAACCTTGCTTCCACTACTCTTTCCCATAACTTCAAGCTGTGACTAATCAGTTTTATCCCTCTGTAGTTACTGCAGCTCTGCACATCACCCTTATTCTTAAAGGTGCCAAATTCTGCCAAAAATTACTGATGCGGAGAACTTTTTATATATATATATATATATATATATATATATATATATATATATATACATATATATACATATATATATATATATATACACACACACACACACACACACACACACACACACACACACACACACACACACACACATACATATGTGTGTGTATAGATATATATATCTACATACATGAGAAATATATATATATAAAGAATGGACATTGTAACAGTAAAGCATACACAAGGGATGTGAAGGGAATCAAGAGCAATGTTGGTATTGTAAAGTGCTTTCAGCATATGTCATAAAAAGCTGCCCAGGAGTGAGCAGAGCACCGCTACTCACACCACAGGCAGGGTATTACCACTGGGAGTAACATCGTTGAAATGTTTGGTCTACTTTACACACAGGCGGAATGTAGTCCCATGCTGGGACCTCCAAAAATTGGAAAGCGCAAATGGCTGTATTCCATAACACCAGGAAAGCCATGTATGTGCAAATATACATGGCGGGAGACCCTGTGAATACACGAGGTGGGACAGAATGTGTGTAGGGCACAAAAAGCTCTGGAGAGAGAAATGTGTAAAGGTGTGTCATGGCTGCGATAACAAGTGGATAATGGATGTTACGCCTGTAAATTTAACATGGGTGGGGTGGAGGAACTATGGGTATGCAATTATGGATCCAGGCGTGCCAGGGTTGGATGTGCCGGTTCTTTTTTTTTTTTCGATAATCATTTTTATTGTTTTTCAAAACCATAATACAATTCACACACTATTTAAATTATGTACAAAATTGCTTCCAATGTTTAGTTCCATTTCAAATATCCACATCATACATTAACAATAGATATCGTATTAATCAAGTAAAGGAAAACAAAAAAATAAAAACGAAAACATCTACCAGAGAAAATTAAAAACAAACTCAAGCCAAGAATCTGTATTGTTTCTACATCTTCTATCCAATCTAAGATTGTGTTTGTTCACTTACTGTATGTCCTAAAAGAAAGTGGATAGGAACCTCTAAGCCAATATAATGTTAAAGATTTGCTCCCAATTTTTTATACTATTTATACTTTTCTTGTTGTTACTAATTAATAATTTATGCGCTAAAATATGCTTGATTGCTAACAGCCTGAATTTTTGCCACGATGTCTGTGCTGGGTTCAACCAATTTGTGGCTATATATAATTTCATTAATAAACTGATATTCATAATTACGATCCTCTTTGATTTGTCTAAATTCTCCGGTGGGATGTGTAGAATCAAAAATTCCCAGGTGAGTGTTGAGTTTTGGTAACCCATTTTTTGTAACTGCAATTTTAATGAGTTCCACAATTTATAAATGCACTTGCAACTCCAGAACATGTGTAGCAGGTCCGCTGTCTGATCTAAACACTGTGGACATTTAGGTGAATTTTTTGAATCAAATTTGCGAAGAGTGAGATGGGTATAATACGCATTGTTAAATATCATCAGTTGAGTAAAGACCAATTTTTGAAGGGATACTGATTTCAATGTTAAGTTAAACACCTCTGCTATCTTACTATCATCTAGGGATACCAATTTCTCTTTCCAGTATTTCGATAAAAGAATATGATTATTATATTTCCTCTCTTTTATCATTTTATATGCTGAGGATATGTATTTTCTATCTTGTTGCAATGCTTCCCACAGATTGCGAGAAATAACTAGTTCCTCTTCTTTGATTTCGGAGCTATTAAAATAATTTATGGCAAGATCTTTTATCTGCCTCATTATAATTAAATAAGAAATGGGAAGATTCATCTCTTTTAAGATATCATGTACCGCTACTCCTAAGAAGGGGTATAAATCAATCACAGTTAAATCCTGAATAAGGGGAAATTTCTTTAAATCTATCAATTGACTACCAATAGTCATGTTAGGATTCCCATGAAACAGTTGAAACATCATCATATATTTTAATAAGTTTAAAGAGGATGTGCCAGTTCTAATGGACCACCCTGTGGAGGTCAGCTAGGTCGTAATAGGTATATATGCATACTCCCATGCAGACAACAATATATGTTGACATACAAATTCTGTAACACATGCATTCCATTTGTTGACATAAATAATAGGAATGTGCCCATACAAACATCGACAGTACATGGAATAATTCACTGTGCAGAAGAGGGACAGGTCGAATCACACTCCAATTACCATAGGTAATCCCTACATAAACATATAGTGACATCTGTCCGCTGTATAACGTGCTGCATACTGATTACAAGATGACTGGAGTGTGTCGGTGTTATAATGAATAAGGCACTAGTATGCTGGTGAAGCTTATAAACATCATTACGCATGTGTAAATGCGTATGAGCAGGGAATGT
>NC_056726.1:1528622157-1528667157 GCF_019279795.1 Protopterus annectens
TACAGGCTTGGTATATGACACATGTAGGGGGGATACACCCTGGATGGGGATGGGTCTTCAGCATTCAAAAGCCCATGGGAACAGTGGGACAGAGGTCTCCAGCCATGAGCAACTGCCACTGCACCTACACAGCTGCAAAGTAGGCAGTGCTGTGGGCTGTCCAGGACAGGCAGCATCACCTTGTAAATGTGACACTCCGTCTCTTGAACTGGCATATCTGGCTTCATAACCCCTTAGGAAGCCACCTATGAAACATATCCGGGACCACACAACAGCAGATATGTACCTGTCTGGTCCCGCTCCCAAGGGGGACATGCTCCATCGTTAGTGGTGAAGCCACCAGAAGGTGGTGCATAGCCAACAGAGGTTGATGTTAATGGCTGGGCCCCAGATGTGCTAGTGCCCGGTGCCATGGTCAGCTGAAGTGGAACAGGAGGATCTGCCAGGACCTATCAACCCATTCGGCCTATGGTGTTGCATTTTAAACCCACATATGGCTTAGTGATAGACAACAGCATACAGGATTACCTACGACAGTATGCATAGATATCACCAGCAACCCAACGGATTGTATACATTTGCAGAAGGAGCACAACACATGCATATATACCGCATGGCAACTGTACAATGCGCAGTAGACATGTGACTGCAGCTATGAACAGTTGCCCATCATTGGCTTGTTACTGGGAATCCCACACAGTGTCAGTCATACCACTGTCTCATGTGACACATGTCCAGTCAGAGATGCGATGGCAGTAACACATCCCTATCATCATGTACTATCTGCAATCCCCACACCATGCTTCTGCTATACACAGAAGTGTGTTCAGTGTGTAACACAGGAGACAAATGGTTGTACACACTGACCTGTTCACAGATGGCCCTACAGATAGAGTTCCCTCATGAACAGAGTACTGTCATGTCTGTATTTTAACATGCGGAATAGCCATTACTACACACCTGTTAAACAGGCAGTAGTCTCAATGCAGCATAGCTACACTTATATGCTGTAGTTGTGTGGCACATCACCCTCCTGTCATTAGGCTATTTCCCACTGTTGAAAATGATTGAGGTACATCCAGTTATCATCTGCAATGCCGTGTCAGAACACCACATACAGGTACCACTCACAGCAGCTGCCAGGGCCAGACAATAACATCTTTCCCTAGATAGTGTACTGTCTTTATCATGCGGATGGCTCTGGGAACACCATCACAACTGTACCACATGCAATCAGCTAGAGGAGGACTGCAATAGGTGCAGAGGCCATCACCTGACAATTTCCATCTGTTACAATACATATGCTGCTGCTGTGCAGGTGTACACCTTCACATCCACCAGAGAGTGTGTGTGCGGGACAGGCAATGTACACCAGGTAAGGGCATGGAGACTTCATCATAATCTGCCACACGCTGAATTGTACAGGGTCAAACCCCTGACTACTCATTACTATTACATGTGCATGACATTACTACATGTGCCACAGAGGTGGCATGTTACAATGCTGTAAGAACATGTGTGTAGGTGAGTGAGTGCCATCTGCAACAGATATAGTAGGCATACATTAGGTGTGGCACACATGTCAGTCCATGTGAACATATGCCATTGTCACCACAACCACACTCTAATGGGCATGCATTGACACCTTTACCAGGGCGGCAAATACACAATGTAACTACTTAGTTTGCCACACAGCAGTAATGCACAGGACCACATGCATCACAGGGGATATCTGGAGGTTCAATGGGCTAGGCCATGTGAAAGTGCTTGACAACTGTTGGTTTGCCAATGAGGTTTATACTGGGAGTGACTGTGCTTGGGAGCATCACAACCCACATGCAGACACAGGGTGCCAGTACTGTCATGCAGGTATGCATTGCTCCATGGGTGTGTAGTGTTTGGCTGTACAAGATGGCTGTACAAGGCTGGGTGAGGGGTAATCCTTGCCATTGCATCACCCAACAATGGTGTGCAGTGCAGGGGTGTAGTGTCTGCAATGTCCCACACAGATGGGTACTGCAATATCTGGCCTGACATCCTGGTTACCAATGTGTTGGGCCATAGCTTTGCAATGCATGCCATGTCTGTGTTTGATAGTCCTTCGCATGGACATTGCCTGGGATGTGCATGTCCCACAATACTGTACAGTGACATGTACAGGTGTAACTGGTTTGGCAGACACATGTAGTGTGCACAGCCTGTTATACCCCGATATGCCAATACTGGCCTGGTGTGGCGAAACCTGCTTACAGTGAGCAGGTCGGCCCTGCACCTGCATGTATAGAATGGACAGTTATTCTGTGGTGTCAGTGGCATGGGTCCATACAGGGAGCATGTGTACAGCATTGTCTGGTGTTAGTGGATCACATATGATGGCACCACATATGTTGCAGCCATTCAGTGTGGAACATAGTGAAGGCACAATGTCCGCATATATGTGCCAGTTGTACCACTGTACAGGGTGCCATGTCCTCTGCAGGCCACTGCAGTCACACCATGCCTACTATCTGTCCTCAATGTGCATGTTACTAGCAACATAGTGGGATATCCTAGGCAAGGTTGTATGTGCATGGCACATGGTTGTGAGACATATACCAGTACTAATAGGGCTGCATACTTAGTTCACCAGCCCTTTTGCCAGATGTATGGGTATGGCTTGCCAACGCAGTGCTGTGGCTGAATAACAGCTGTACTCCTCATGAGGTGGCCAATGTGTCATGAGACAGATACTATATAGGAAAACTAAAAAAACCCACTCCCAAACATGTCCAATGGTAAGACAATCACGACCACCTCTACACAGGCTCTGACAGGCAAACACACACTTGCCATGTCCTGTCTACAAACCCCTACCATATCACACTGCAGCAACATGCATTTAAGGCACGCCCTACAGCAAATACTACAAAGCACTGTGCTTGTCTCATGCAGGCAGACACACACACACACACACACACACACACACACACACACACACACACACACACACACGCACACACACACACACACACACACACACACACACACACACACACACACACACACACACACACACACACACACACACACACACACACACACACACATACACGGCAAGTGTGGGACTAGAACACCGACCTAACTACTTTATTACACTACAGCATTACGCAGTTACAGAATGTGCTACCGAGATTATTGGGACACTAGCACTCCCAGAGATGTATTTGTAAATGGGTGACATCATCAGCCTTGCTAACAATGGGTATAAGAAATGTATGGAGTGTGAGCAGTATAAAGGTATTGCTCAGTCCTCAGGCAAACGGGGAGACACACATACACACATGGCAAGTGTGGGACTAGAACACTGACCTAACTACTTTATTACACTACAGCATTATGCAGTTACAGAACGTGCTAACAAGATTATTGGGACACAGCACTCCCAGAGGTGTATTTGTAGATGGGTGACATCATCGGCCTTGCTAACGGTGGGTATAAGAAATGTATGGAGTGTGAGCAGTATAAAGGTATTACTCAGTCCTCAGGCAAACTGGGAGACACACCCACACACACACGCACACACGCACAATCACACACACACACGGCAAATGTGGGAGTAGAACACCGACCTAACTACTTTATTACACTACAGCATTATGCAGTTACAGAACGCCCTATCGAGATTACTGGGACACAGCCCTCACAGAGGTGTATTTGTAGATGGGTGACATTATCGGCCTTGCTAACAGTAGGTATAAGAAATGTATGGAGTGTGGCCAGTCTAAAAGCAATTTAGAATCCACAGGCAAAGGGGGACAGACATACACACACACGCAAGTGTTGGGTATGGAACACCTGTCTATTTACAGATTACTATTACAATACTTCATATATACGAATCACGCCACACAGACTACACATGTCAAGGCTGTCATTATGACCATCTGAGAATGTGGACATCAACAGGGATGCTGGCAGTTAAGATGTACATACCTGTGAACCTGTGTGTTTAAAGTATGAATCCATCCTGATCTGGAGTATGCCCATCTGTGAAATGGATGACTACTACCACTATACAGGGTTACAATGGCCATGCCCATACACAAAGGCACATAACCAACACAAGGTGTCACGGGGCATGCTCACATAGTAGCACAGGGCTGTTCAGAATGTACTGTGTCCATCTAAACAAGGACATACTGGGCATGCTCATACACTTAGTAGCACAGGGCTATTCAGAATGCACTATGTGTCCATCTACACAAGGATATACTGGGCATGCTCATACACTTAGTAGCACAGGGGGCATGCTCACACACTTAGTAGCACAGGGCTGGTCGGAATGCACTACTATGTGTCCATTTACACATGGATATATATGCTGGGCATGCTCATACTCCTAGTAGCACAGGGCTGACTGGGATGCACTCTTTGGTAAACACGGAGGGACACAGTGGCCATGCTATTACAGGTAGACTTAAATAACACATTGTAATGGGCTCTGGTGTTGGTAGTTTTCATTGTTAGTGGGAACGCTGCTCTACATATATTTGACACTGGTCTTTAACAAATCAGCTGTCATTCTGGGATGACATGGCTGACAGTAGGCAGGCCTTTGTCACATATCACATGCATCCATGATACAAAGGAGTGTGGATATTACCCAATGGGCATCCGCCCACACAGTGCCATTCCACGGCAAATGTCCTAAACACAGGTTAACTCCCATACACCTACAGGACAACTGCATTTTTTTCTTATGCTAACCAGTGCTAGATGTGTAGCGTCCATATTCACAGCTGGCCACTGTAGATCCAGTAATGGGTAATACTGACATCTGTGCAGTGAGGAACACCTGGCTGATGTCTCTGTAGTGCACAATAGCACTACCACCATATACCTCAGAACCTAGCACTACCACCATATACCTCAGAACCAGACATGTGGGCCATAACACAAGTACGGACCACTCCAGGTGGTGTACCCACATACATAAAGGCCACTCACATGCACTGACTGGTCCCCCCATGAAAGGCATCACAGATGAGCCATGTGCAGGACACAGTGTCACATGCTGCATTCTAGGATGTAAACTGCAGACACCACCATGCCCTCGGACTACCACCATGCAACCATACATGTTGTATGACAGACGAGTACGTCACCTTGTAACCCTTGACCTGTGTACTGTACTAATCTCTACATCAACTGTAGATAGTACACGTGTACTGACACAGTTGCATCATGTGTTATGCAATGCAATGATACCACTGTCTGTGACCAGGTCAGCTGTACACATAACAAGGGCCCTCAGTACTGTTCACCATTAGCAGATGTCTGTTGCTGTACACAAGTACATACCCTCATGTATGGATATGACATACATGTACCTGCCCTGGGTATGTACATGCCACACACACAACATACCTGTAAATAGCATAGCTGCTGTAGTCCTTTGTGCAAACAGGTGGCTACAGCCATTACACACATGCACATGGAATGTAAGTCCATGGCTGCTGAATGCTAACAGTACATAAGGTGTGATATCAATGTTGACAGAGGTAACATCCCCTCTGTACTGGTCACCCATCATACCATACAACAGTCCATGTGTCATGTATGTTATTACACATATCCGCCAATTGCAATGCCTACAAACATGACACCTGTACACTTAGTGTTGTGCATTCAGATAACATGTGTGGGCAGTTGCTGATGTATGCAGGTGGTGTGTATCCTAGTACATCATACAGCTGCAATGCAGCCTCAACATTGGCAACTGTATATGGTGATATGCTGAATGTACAGAAAGATGTACCACAGGTATGGACAGATGTGTTGAAATAACTAAGTGGTGGGGCATATTTGCAGATGGATGTTTGCTGTGGATAGCTCACAGGTGTGTCACAAGTGGTCCTACAATACCCTGTGTAACCAGTAAGCAATGGTTTAGTTAATTGAAAGACATAACGCACAACTTAGACAGCGGTCAGAGTGATAGCGAAGGTAAATCACTTGACACCTGTTAATATATATAATGTCCCTAGTGCATATATCAGCACTGTTGTCACAGGAAGCGTCAGTACAGTTTGTAACGCATGCAATACTGCTGTACGTCTGACATACATAACATGAGCTAAGCAGGTCTGAAATTCACAGTACTGGCATGTGTGGTTGTGTGTGTGTGTGTGTGTGTGTCCATATTTGGCAAGTATTGTGGGGAATACATCTCAGTTGCTACTCACTCTCCTGTACACTAGTGTACACATCTGTACAGACTGCAATGTATAAAGCAGGACATAGGCAGGGCCGTGTATCTCACACATGTGAGGTATCTGTATGTGCATGACATAGGTGTATTCATTACTGAATACCACAGTGTGTGTATGTAGGGCTGACTGGTCCCTGGGGTGAGGATGTATGTTACCATACTGAAGTGATAGGACCCCTCCCACCATCCAGGTGATGCATTCAACTATCCATGTTGATGTCCCCGATCTTAGGCCATACTGAATACCTGTACATGTGTATTCTCTGTGGTGCATCATGTAGGTGCACAGTACTGTAATGATGATTTGCACATAGGCAGGGGTCCTCATCCCACCAGTAGCAACTGTGTGTGAGTGTGTATTACTGTGTCGGTAAAGCTGTGAGTGTGCGTATGTGTGTGTGTGTGTGTGTGTGTGTGTGTGTGTGTGTGTGTGTGTGTGTGTGTGTGTGTGTGTGTGTTACAGTGTCACTGAATACATGTGTGTCACTACCTGAGTGTGTGGGTGCAGTTGTGTGTTGGCATCCTGTAATGGGAGCGTGTATTACTGATTCCCATTGAGGCATCACACTTCCCACTGGCCTCTACCCTTGTAATCAGCTAGACCACTCTTTTACCTCACCACTCCATGTAACTGTACCTGTGATGTCACCCTTTATGGATGTCACATCTGTGGCCACAGTAGCTTAATACACAGCTATCATGCTCTTGGAATGGTAGACGTGTTTGTAATGTGGGACATTCTCACAGGTATGTGGCAGCTACATGGTGCATGCTGGTATATTCATACATACCTGTAAGTAGTCCACATTGACATATGGGACACTTAACTGCAAACACTGACATCCACCGGCACGTGCAATTAGACCTGAAGATGGACAGCAGAACAACATGACCAACACGCATTTACTGTTGTTACACAAGACACATACTGTTAACAGTATTGTACACCTGTTCTGCTCACTGTCAACAGTCCTCAACATTTGTAAACTACACATATCATCCTAGTCTGCTCACCCTGTGCATCAGACCATATGAGCATGTCCCTGCACCGATGGTGTGGATGTCAGGGATGCGGCACAGGCATCATCATATGCACAGGGTGTTAATGTTTGCCGGAGGCCTAGGCTGCACTGTTGTTACACAAGACACATACTGTTAACAGTATTTTACACCTGTACTACATGGTATATCTTCTGACTGTCAACAGTCCTCAACATTTGTAAACTACACATCATCCTAGTCTGTTCACCCTGTGCATCAGACCAGCTCTCGGATCATGTGGCCCAGGCAGGTATGACCCTAGCCCTGAGTAGCATCCTGCCTTCGCCCAGAATGATACTACAATATAAGGATAAAATGATTGACTTCAACAATTGGCTAAGCTTATGGTGTCATTCAAAGGGGATCCAGTATCTGTCTGCCTGGGATGACATGATTGACAGACCATGATGCTTTGCCAGAGATGGTCTGCACCTGTCACCCCTGGGATTCAGGTTACTGGCTAAGGCTCTTGCCACCCCTATAGTGCCTTTTTTAGGCAAACTTCAAAGGACAAAACCACCACCGTAACAGGTACAAGCATGCAAAATCTGAAGGTAATGCTACTCAATGCTGGAAGTCTAAACCTCAAAATGCACTCTCTCAAGGCACTTCTAAAAATGGAGAACATCGATATCTGTGCAGTAACTGAGACCTGGTTCAAGGCTCCAGAGAGCACCCCTGCAATACCAGGCTACAACTCTTACCACACTTTTTGGCCACCAAACCAGGACCGAAACACTAAAGGTGGAGGAGTGTCAATATTCACCAAGGATATTCACACCACCAGGCTAGTTGGCCAACACAATGTGTCTGAAATTCTCCAAGTGCAACTAACACTAGGTAAGACTGCAATCCAAATTGTAGCTTGCTACAGATCCCCCACCATACCCCAAGATTCTCACTACACCTTTCTAAACATACTGGAAAATATTAAGATAGAACCAAACACCCTAATACTGGGTGATTTTAACTACCCTGCCATTAACTGGGAAAACTACTCATGTCCCAACACCTTTGCACAACGGTTCTTGGAATTCATAAATTCCAACGCCCTGGATCAACTAATCCATAGTCCCACCAGGGGCTCCAATATCCTAGACCTGGTCATTACCAACATGGGAAATCAATGCTCCATACCTATGGTCACCCCCTCGTTAGTCAGGTCTATATGTCACATATAAGGACTTACACTGCCTTAACAGACATGACCTGTGACCCTGCAGACATGCTCACATAAGGTTTTACATGTATGTGTTCTGCCATATACATCTACACGGCACTGTACAGCGATTCAACATCCTGCCATGTATCACCTGTGTTGCACATGTGTAACACATGGGACACTGGCTAGCCAGATGGTTTTTGCAAGGATGGATATCAGCTATGGCATGTACAGTCAAAGTCAACTAGTGGGCTATATGCCATAGGCCATGTATACATCTAGGATGAAAGGTTACCTGGCAGTAGCCGACAGGCTGGTCTGTGAGGCCAGGTGGAACAGTGCCACATTACTGATCCACAGGGTTAATGATACATATACCATGCATTACCATGCGGTCATCACACCATATCTGAGAGGGGAGCAATGTGCAGCTTTGATGGACAGGAATGCATAGTATGGCAGGACTATGTCAAGTGTATGGGACAAGGATCTGTCCAGCATGTGGTAAGTGGATGTCCATGAAGTATGTGTTTGAGATCAGGATGAGTACGTGTAGCATGTCCGACATCACTGGGTTGGCCATGGATTTATTCAGGGTATGCATCATGCTACATAGTGGAGATGGGGAATGAGAAGGCTGGTGTAGGCCATCTGCACATGGCCAATACCCCTTAAAGGAAATATGTGATCTTAGTGATCACCTGCTCACATACATCATGAAAGACAAAATTAATTGTACAAGCTTACCTATTTATAGGTCTATCAGATCCAAGAAAAACTTTGACCCAACTAAATTTCAACTTGAACTCAAATCATGTAACTGGACAAAACTAAAGTTCCTTCCCCTTGATGAGACAGTGTCATCATTTAACAATTCATTCCTTACTATACTTGACTCGCATGCCCCTAAACGCTCAATAAGAATTAAAACTCAACTAGCACCCTGGCTAACAACAGACACCAAAACCAAAATAACAACTAGAGACAAAGCGTGGGATAAATGGCGCACTACCAAACTACCCCTAGATCGTATCAAATTCCAACAACTTAGAAATGAGACTAAAAAAGCCATCATACTAGATAAGAAAAATTACTTCTACAATCTGCAACATAAACATCAGAATAACCCTCAAAAGTAGTGGGCAGGCATACATAAACTTCTCCAACCAGGCAAATCCACTACTCCGACCCCAGGAACATTATCTGACAAGAGCCAAGAAGATATAGCCAATTCATTCAATACTTTCTTCACAGAAACCATCCAGTCATTAGCTAACCAACTTTCTCCTCCCCACACTTCTATAAACACTATACCCGACTCACCACTCTCTTTTAACTTCCAGCCAGTGTCCACATCCTTTATCAGATCCCTTTTGAAAAAACTGAAGCCAACCACCCTTTCAGCCGATCTTCTGCCGGCTGAATACCTGCAAATTGCTGCAGATGTCGTAGCCTACCCTATCTCAATCCTAATTAACAGAACCATAACTGAGGCCTCACTCCCCTCAATTTGGAAAATATCCTATGTTATTCCACTCCACAAAGGAGGTTCATCCACAGAACTATCCAACTATAGACCTATAGCCATACTATCACCACTTGCCAAAATTATGGAAAAGTGCATGCACAACAAACTAATGCTCTATTTAACCCAAAATAAACTACTCACAGACTCTCAACATGGATTCAGACCCCATCATAGTACAACCACTGCCCTCCTCTCTTTTACTGAAAACATTAATCTTAACGAATAATAAAAATTATCCTCCGCTCTGTTCCTGGACCTATCGAAAGCCTTCGATATGGTAAACCATCAGTTACTTCTATATACTTTAAAAACCCTGTATCTAGATACTCCAGCCCTTGACTGGTTTCAAGCTTACCTCACTGGGAGACAACAAGTAGTAATGTGGCAAAACAAGCTCTCCTGCCTACTACCAAATACCATAGGAGTTCCTCAAGGTTCCATATTAGGACCTCTCCTCTTTTCAGTCTTCATAAACGACATCCAGACAGTCATCCCTGAAGCCACCTGCATTCAATATGCAGATGACTCGACTATAATATGTTCCAATGCCTCTCTTGCAAATCTACTAACTACCACCCAACATAGCTTCACCAAAGTCGAAAACTGGCTTGCCAACCATCTCCTGATCTTAAATCCAAACAAAACCAAGTTACTTCTCTTCTACCCAACCAATAGATCTCCGACTGAAAACTTCACTATAAAATCCAATAATGGGACCATCATCTCCCCAGACACCAATACAAAGCTATTAGGAGTAAACATTGACAATAAACTCAGATTTGATATACATATCAACCAAGCCATTAAGTCAGTCAACAAGAAACTTGGGATCCTATATAGAATTAAAGCCTTCCTTACCCCGAATGCCAGGGCAGCCACAGCCCATTCACACCTTCTCTCTACCCTACTATATGCCTCTCCTGTCCTCACTCACCTTAACAAATCTGATCTGGCCAAGCTCTCATCCTGCTATAATCACATTGCCAGGTTCGTTACAGGCCTACCCTACAGAACACACCACTGTACTAACCTGAAAAAGCTTGGATGGATAGAATTCCCACACCTTCTACACCAGTCCCAACTCATAGAGGCCTTCAAAATCCTTAAACAACCTGAGAATACCCCAGCACTAAAAACTTAATGACTCCCTACTCCAATCTAAGCTGCCTTGCTCAGCAAACAGACTCCTTGTCCAAACAACTAAATCTCTCAACCTAGGTGGTGACGCTATTTGCCAACACCACTGGTAAAATATAGAACTCTCTCCCAAATAACATCACGCTTGCAACTTCTCTAAGTCAATTCAAAAATAGTCTAAAACTCCACTTCAAGTCACACTGGCTATGTCCTTGCTCAAACCCAGACTAGCTCTGTGCCATTAACTAAAACATAAACAACTAGCTAAGATGATAAGTACTTTGTATACTGTGATAAAGAAATATGTATCCTGTCTAACTCTATGTCATTATACTGCCTACCGTCCGTGCTAATATGTTATTAATGTTACATTTGTAGTAATCTCAGAAATAGTAATGGCAGTCTTGTACTTGTATGTAAATAGCCTATGTTTTTGTTAAGTTCTTTCAGCTCATTTACTGTACCTAATTATCAATGTAACTCTGTTGGAGCTTTTCTCCCCAGGCCTCCACTGAAAAAGGACATGTATCCAGTCGGACCATCCCGGTTAACAAATGTAAAATAAAATAAATAAAATAATAAATAAATGTGATGTGATATGGGTCACTTGAGTGGTCTGTATGGCTTGACAATGATCTCTATATTCATGAATGGCACGCCATTATTATTAGGGTTGACAAATATGACTCCCTGACAGGTGTGGTGACGTAGCTATCACAGGAAAGACAACTGCCAAGCTGCATCCCTCTCACACAAGTCTCCATTATGATGACTGCTACCTAGGTGGTAGTTCATGGGTACAAGGTTATTAACATAGGGGTGACAATGCGAGTCAGCTATTGCTCCTAGGTCATAGTCATTTGCATACTTCAATAGGCAGATGCCTTCTGTTTATCTGTGAGGTATGGACTACAATGAGGGGGAATAGAATTCATTAACCCTGACATACTGTAGCTCCCACTGGTGTGATGATCACGTATTATTCAGACACCTTCTGTAGTGTGGTTTCTGCCAGCAGTCCTGTTGCTAAACACTCCTGTGACATAGGAATGTACATCTAGTATACCGAGTGTAGGTGGTACACAGTATGGGTGATGATGTCCTATGGCCTGGCAAGGTTATGATATGTAGTGTGACATCAACCATACTGTCATCTACATCTGTACTGCTGACATCACTTATGTGATCAAGGTTCATGGCCTTCCAGACCAGACTCAGCAGGGTAGCAGTGCAGTACTGCCCATTATCAGTGGTGTCTCCCCCTTTGTTGGGTTGTGATACCTGTTGGTGTGCACCATTCAGTGTGTACACAACCTGACATGGAGCTATGTTTTACATGATGTGTACATGGAGAGCATCTTGTTTTGCCATACGTGTATGATACAACCTGTGATGTGGGCAGGTCCCATGCAGACTGAGTGCAGCTTGTACCTGCATAGTTGTGGGTCCAGGGCCCTGTGGTGTACATGGATATATGCTTGTGTACCTGTTGGAGGGTGGGAGCTGTGTTTTTATATTATCCAAGACCCTATCTGGATTGCTTATTCATACTAAGCACTTCCACATCACCTACAGGTAAGGGTGAACAGGTTTTGTACATACTTTTCACACTTGCGTAGAGTAATGTAGCTGTTGTACTCACTTTCCTCACTTATCTAGGTGAATGTAGTTCTATATTCTGGCATGTCCAAGAGTCAACTACCAGTGTTCTCACCTGTCTATCTGATGAATCTGGACATCTTGAGGAAATGTACACATTGCCTCATGTACACAGACAAGCCTCTCTGCCTACCACCCAACACTACAACCTGTGAGAGATGCAATCATCTAGCCAAACTGGAGGTAAAGGTCTCTCCAACCAATCCTGACCCTGACTGTCATGTGGAGAAGATACACAGTCGCACAACACCACACTCATCACATAAGCCTCACTGTATCTACCCCACCATTAACTGGGAAAACTACTCGTGTACCAACACATTAGCTCAACGGTTTCTGGAATTCATAAACACCAATGCCCTGACTCAACATATCCACACACCCACCAGGTGCAACAATATCCTAGACCTAGTCATTACCAACATGAGTGACTGGTGCTCCACACGTGAAGCCAACTCCTCGTTGGTCCAATCAGACCATGTGCTGAACACCGTTGATATCCACATCCCGCACCTACCCCCCATTAAGCGAACCACAGTATAATATGTCTACAAGGCCAACTACATGCTTCTTAAGGCAGACGTGGTGGACGTCATGACACCCATGCAGATGGACAGTACTGTTACAACTGCTGAATCCTACACAAATGCACTCTATACGCACTTACAGGAGTGCATGGTTTGTGCTATCCCAAACAGAACCAGGATGCTATACTCATAATTAACTAAACCAATCTGGTGGTTCCCTGCCATAAACATATTGTACTACAGGAGGAAGAGTACAATACCATGCACAGAGGAGATCCCTGGCCAGCCTCAATAAGAAGGTGAGATCCCTTATATGATCTTCTAAAGCTAGCTATGAAAACTATAATGCAATTAATACCAACAACAACCACAGAGCCTCGATGTCAACAACCAGATCTGCTCTGAGTTACAGCACAAATGCATGAACATTACAGAAACAATTGATATTGGCAACATACTGGCAGATCCCTCTCAAAGCTGCACACTCTGAAGGCAATATCACAGCATCCATGGGACTGGACAACATCCCAGGCTGTGTTTTACATCAACTTCAGATCGTACTGTCTTCTCACCTATGCACCATGTTCAATAATAGCCTCACATTGGGCATAGTGCCCCCTGAATGGCGCACAGCAACAGTTATCCCATTCCATCCAAAAAGAAGGTGGCACCACAACGGACCATGGGACCTATTTCCCTATAGGCCTGACTAGCCTGGTCTGCAAGGCTATGGTGCACATCATGGATCACTGTCACAGAGACATTGGGTACCTCCCAACCTTTGACCCCTCCCTGTTTGGCATTGTTAAGGCCGGACCATGCCTCCTAAACTTGGTGGGCTTCTTAGAGACAGTTACCAAGGCATTAGATGAGGGTAAGGAGGTCCACACAGCCTACCTAGATCTCTCATAGGCTTTCAACACCATTCCTCCTTCTGGTATTATCAACATACCCATCCACCTGAACATTAACCCCTACGTCATGTCATGGTTTGCAAAGTGGTTCACGGACAGAACACACACAGTAGGAGTTGCATACCCTAGGTCCGACTGTATACCAGTTACAACTGCCGTCCCCCAGGGCTCAGTCCTAGGACCCCTCATGTCCGGTATATACTTCTCTGACATACAGACAAGCACAGGAGGGCTTTGGCTGAAAAGGTTTGCAGATGACTGCTAACTAGGGGACATAATTGTTTCCCCAGCTGTTACAGACACCATCTGGAAGGGTCGCACTGAGACAGATACCTGGTGTTAATATCATGGCATCAAGCTGAATGTCTAGAAGTGCATAGTCATCCCCTTTGGATATAACTAATTACCTGCAGACTACCACATAGGTGCTAGTCCCCTACATATAAAAAAGGTAATACGGGATCCGGAAACACCAGTAGATAGCAATCTCTCCTTCGATACCCATAATGATAAGGTGGTTAGAATATCCTTCTACGTGGCCCCCCTAATCTCTAATGGGTTCGCATCCAGATCAGAGGGGCCATTGTGACTCTACACATGTCATATCAGACCTATTAAAGGATACAACACACCATTTGGGATATACCTTACAAGACAACTGTAACAGCTTGGAAGACAACACCCGTACCACACCAAGAGGATTACTGACCTCAAACAGATGACCTATGCAGCCCAACCTACGAAACTCCATCTGTATTCAGTTGCATACCACATACTCACAGGTGATCTCTGCTTGACATACAAGGCCCATGTCCAACCCTGTATTGCTGGATATGCTCCACCTAAACAGAAGCCCCTGAGAGCCACATGCTCTAGGGATATGCACCTAACCACAATGATGAGTAGGACGTGCTGAACAGATAGATTCCTGACCCAGACACTCCCTATGCTTTGGAATGTGATTCTAATGTAATCAGGCAGGGCCCCTCATGAGCACTCTTCAAGGGAAACCTTGACGTGTGGATGGGAGACAGACATGTACCCGGGGATCACTGCAGTGGCTCTGCTGGACAGAGGCACAATTGGCTCTGCCGTTCAGAGGCACAGGGAACCAACCTATGGGGGTTGAAAAAGACAACACACGCTAGCTAGGCTTACAGATACCCTTGGTAAGACAGCCTAGTGCCTACCTTTGCACATATTACATGTCTTATGTGCATGGATAGTTAAATAGCTCTTCCATTTTACTTTGCTATCATGCTGATAAACTGTTGGCTCACTAAAAGACATATTTATCCTGTTATTGTGTATTGTAAATACCAATTGACATAACTAATGTTTGCCTACCATTACAATAATGCTATGTAGCTTGTAATACATATCTGCCTACAATACTATACATTACACTGTTATTGGCACAATATCTCACAATGCAAAACATACTTGCACAGTGGTCCAACCTTCCACATGTTATTCTCTGTATTACATCCATACATATGGCTATAGTTACAATATATCAACATATACTATCCCCTGTTATAGCACATACTTGTTGGACCAACCCTGCCACTGACGTCAGCTGGTGAGGAGTATTTCTGTTCAAAGCCCTTATATAGCATCCCTTGTGGTGTATGAGGTGTTTGCCTTGTAACCTACAGCAGTACACATAAATACTTCAAGCGTGACTATGCTCAACAATATATCACTACAAGATAACTGTTTCCACTATATGGATGCACTTTAAATACTACAGAATAGTACTACATACACAGACATACTGACTGTTCTACATACCTTATTAGTAACCCAACGTATCATTAACAGTTGATTCAATCCTTTTCGGTTTGTGTTTCAATGTTATTTGTAATGTTCCACTGGTATATACAGATGGTTTGAATATGTGATGACACATCCTTTTCTAGTTACATATCGGTAACATGTGGTATCTTGTCCACCAATTGCTGTTCCAAAGTAGTTAATTGGATGCACATCAGCTGTGCAGCTACTCCACCAGCCGATACCATGGCAACAGTGCTGTATAAGTGAGTACTCCTTTTGGGCGTTGTCTGTTTGCCTTACTTTCGAGGGAGATGGCCTATGTGTGTTATAGCGATATATTTCAACAGCTATATGGAGACACACAGAGATATATTAGCTTCATGACTCCCGTGGACTGTGAGTAATGGCTATATGATTTAGTTCTACATGTGAGTACAGCTGTTATATTTTGAAACACTGCTACTTATGTAGGGTTTGTTTGTAGCTGATACTTCTGCAGATGTTTAAGTCTGGCAAGGATGTTTGGCCAGCTCAAGGCCATATGGCTATGCATGAACTGTTATGTGGTGTACAGTGTGCTCACCAGACATCCTTCATTTGGTGTACAAGTGTAGCATACTGTGCTGCTACTCACTAATTGCTAACACATCCCGGTGTACGCACAATCCTCTGAAATGGGATTAGTGCAAACAAACCGTATTACATCAGCAGCTGTTCCATTGTATAACAGCCGCTATTTCACTTAGGGCCATGTTAGTGTGTCTCTGACAAGGTATGTTAAGGCTTCTGCAGATGTCGTACAGTGTGTGAATGATTTGTGATGTTATTACAGTTTGTATTGTATATGTTTGGGTGTTGGGGTGATGTTGGTGGGTGTGCTTAGCAAATGCAGGTGTGTAGGAACTGCTTTTATACATAATCGCTATGTGCGTGAGGGTTCCTTCCCTATTTGAACACCTATCCTTTTGTGGACTAATACAATGGTATTTGCAGGCTGATTCATTAAGGCACTGTTATGTGGTTGCTGTATAGCATGCAGGTGATGTTAGTCCTTGAATCCCTTCGGTAATACATCTGAATGTAATAACGTGTTGCTACATGAAAGCTGTGTATTTCTGTCATAGGTATTTTCAGTCATCATAGTTGTGTTGGTGACTGACCCTCTCTGGCTAGGGTTGCCACCTTTTCATATGTCCATAGTGGGTCCTTTTCGGGACACACATCTGATTTTACAGGCTGACACAAACCCACGGTCAGTACAAGGGATAGAACTTTCCTTTCTTGCCTAATTATAAGCTTATTATCGTAGCAGTTTAGTTGCTTATCCTGTTTCCTGTACCATGTAGGTACTTTAGACACAGAAATAACTATTGTATGCAACTATTACAGTACATATGGGACATAATTATGTCCTACAATCCCAGGACATTTGCCATTGTTTAATATATTTGGTCAGGACACAACCGCCCAAAGAGGGAGTGCCCCTCGCAAAGTGGGACAGGTGGTAATACTATCACTGGCTCATGTCCATAGCACATATTTGTAATGGTGTATAGGCATATACTCTACATATCCTTTGTTCATAAAGGTTGGTAGTGGCAAAATGTGTGATTGCTATGGTCTATGTTATACACATATGTGAACACGTCAACCGCTGTATACGGGAGACCTACGGAATCCCGAAACCACAATGTTCTGACGCACACAGTCCCAAGAACAGACTCCCATACCCCACATTACCGACATTGACAGTAACTCCCGAAGGTAACAAGAACATGGAACACACACATGCACACACAGACACACTGCTACCCAACACATCCAAACAAACCATCCTACACTATGTATGAGCAGGTGGCCAAACCCCCTACACACCCCATGTAGGTGTCTGACCCCATACACCACTCCCTACTTTAATAGTCTACATCCTAGGTCGCGCAAACAGATGCACAAAGCTAACACACAACCACACATTACAGTCCCCCAACAACACACACCACACACAGAACACACACTTACCCATACTACAGCCCTAAGAAACACACGTACACACAGTAACCTACCCAAACCGCAACACCAGAAGCACTGACTAACTGTCCATTAACATCGTGAGATTACACCTCGCGCATCTGGTGTTTCGGTACTGTGTTCTTTCGGACCTTAAGCCTCGGGATTACATGCGTCGGTATGTAAAGCAGTCAGTATGTGGTAGGTATCCCATTTATATGTACCTCCATGGTTATGTAGATGATGTTAACCTATCTGTATATCTACATATATATGTATATCCCCATATATCGACATATTTCTCTCTCTCTCTCTCTCTCTCTCTCTATATATATATATATATATATATATATATATATATATATGATGATGTGTGTGTGTGTGTATATATATATATATATATATATATATATATATATATATATATATATAACATACACCTTTCATTGTGTACATGCCGGTTTGTCCTATTTCAACACATTCCTACCTTTTGTGTTTTATCCTGTCAGTATACACGACTGCCATTGGTACATCTCAGGTAGCTTAGTGGTATGTTATTGTGATGAATGTGTACATGGTTGTGTGTTCTAATCCTGGCAGTGATATCTTACCCCTCAGAGCAGGCACTGGTAGTGCAAGGGTGATGAACGCACATTTCAGCGGTTGTGTGTTCCACATGTTTATTATTCTGTGGAGAACAACCTATATATGCAAGCTGTGTTTAAGGTATACTATGTAACATGTACACATCTGTGAAGATTCCTGTCAGGGATACTCCCCATTATTTGGAACTACTTCCCTGATTACATTATACAAAACCCCTCACTAACACTCCGGGGAATCCTTGCAGAATGGGTGGTGAACAGTAGCTACACCCCAGATATCCCGCAAGTGGCTCTGCTCCACAGAGGGACAGTTAGTTGATCGATGGGGTGGCGACAGCAGACACGTTTTGCCTATGCTTATGAGTGGCCTTGGCGGTTGGACATGTACCTACCTATGTATCTATGAACCTGTACATACAGTATGGACACATGCTGATAGCTTAATATACTGTTCAGGTATTGACTTACCTTTTGCCAATGGCAGTTGTGTGTACAATAGTTGAGGGCTACCTATGTAGGATGCACACAGTAGACCACCTATACATGACAATTTACAGGTGGTCCTGTGTGTGTGTGCCTTCCATGTTTGCTGTGTGTGCAGGTGGAGAAGGGTGTCAGTCCATGAGTGCCTACACTGTCAGTGTGTGTGCTGTACGTTCCCTCTTTGCCAAGGCATGGGCATACTGGGCACCCCTCCGTCTGCCTACTGGGGCTAGCACAAGGTGTTCATGGTCTGAGTCCCCCTCTGCCTGTGGGTCCCTTGGCAATGGTGGTGGGCTGTGACGGCCTTCACCATTCTGTCTCTGCTGCAGCTGTTTCCACAGAATCATATTGTGTAGCATGGCACATACTATGAAGATGTGGGCACACGTTCCTGGAGAGTACTGCAAGGCTCCACCAGATATGTCCAAGCAATGGAACCGTGATTTCAGCATCCCAAACATGCGCTCTATGATGATTCTGGTTTCTGCATGTGCCTCATTATGGCATTCTTGCGTGGCTGTGTGTGCATTTCTGATGGGTGTCATCATACACGGTTCCAGTGCATAGCCAGCATCCCCCCCCAAGTGGCCATATGGGATGTCCCCCCTGGCAAATACCTGATACAGCTGTGAGGCATGCCAGATGTGGGAGTTGTGATAGCTTCCAGGACTGCCAGCACACACATCCATGATAATGCTCTGGGCATTGCACACGACCTGGCAGTTGATGGAGGGGAATCCCTTGCAGTTTATGTAGCGCCTACCCTGCTCACCGAGTGGTGACTTGATGTGTATGTGCGTGCAGTCTATTGCACCCAGTACCTCCAGGTAGTCCGCCACATGGTGGAAAAGACGCATATTGCTGGCCAACTCCTCTTGCGTTCAGGGGAAGTGTATGTGCTCATTGGCATGTGGTAACATGGCATCCAGGAACTGGTGGAGTACCCTGGATGCTGATGCCTGTGAGATCCCCATGATATTCCCAGTTGGCCTTTCGAAGGTACCTGTGGCTAGTATTCTCAAGCTTACACATACCTTCATGTCCACTGGGATGGGTTCCCCTCTGTTACTTCTGGCTCTGAGGCATGACCGGCACAGCTCAACAAGTTGCTGTATGATGTCCCTGTCCACCCTGTAATGCTCTACTATCTCCAGATCATGTAGCCCCTGGTAGGTTACCCTGGGTCTGAACACTCGTCTCCTCCTCCGGTGCCTGAGATGGTTGTCAGCAGCATCCTCCACATCACTGTCAGTCTCCAACACATGCTGTTGAATCAAAGCTATGGCAGCCCCTAACATATACATATTAAAAGTTCCCCGTCTGTAAACACCAATGGTGCAGAGTGTCTGGGAATACACAAGTGTGTGTGTGGGGCTTGCACATCTTATACTATTGTGCAATGGATGATGCTGGTGTAATTGGGTGTGTTTGTGCTATTCCAGCTGCAGAGTATTGTAATTATTGGTTTTACAGCAGGTACTGCTATTGTGGGGCCTTTGGTGTTGACTTATGCTTGTCTGCCGTAATTCATCTATTGCCCTTTACTTCTATTTTCAACCCAATTCACCTCCCATTGTCAGGCATGCATCCAGCTGCCGCTTTTCTTGTTTTGTGCTTCCACAACCCAGGATTGTGTTGGGAAATTTGTTATGTAGCTGATCTACAGCAAGTTTGCTTTGTTCTGCTGTGACAGTTCTCTTTTCTTTGCTGTACAGCACCTCCCCTTTCCTGTTCTACAGGTAGCTGCTAGCAGCCTTGTTAGCTGTTGTCAATGGCCCACTGTGAGTTCCTAGGTGTTAATTACTCATTTGTACTCCAATTACCATGCTGCAGCATTTCCTTATTGTCTTCCCGTATCCTTTCTGTTTCAGCTGTGGTGCATGCCTCGCACATCCATTTACCGGGTTTCGTGCACGTTTTCATCCACGTTCACATGAACGTTCGGTTACCTTGTGTGCTCTCAGCTAAGCAAAGCTATGGCTACTTCCACACCCCTATCCTGCAGCTTTTCTTAGCAGCACTCAACACGGATTAGCAATGATCCAATGTGCTTACAGATACAGTGGCGTTCCCCTCTCTTGATGTCATGTTTACCTCCAGGCCACTCCTCGGTGTTGTAATGCTACGCCGTGTGGTACATCCTTACGCCGGCAGGACATTTGCGATTCAGTATTACTTGACTCATTGGCATTGACTGCTAATTCCTAGTTACCGCATGGAACACTGTCACAGACCCTTAGCAACCCTTGCGTCATGGTTGTGGTGTAGCATGCATGCCATTGAATATTATGGGGATATCATGAATTGCGTTACATTACAGTTTTATGACATCTAAATATATTTTCATTATGACCCCGTTTGCACACCGATGCACTGCGGTTTTACTTTGCGTTGGTGTGGCCATGAAATTAAATGTTAGTTTTTATATGTTGTGCATGTTGTTTTATGCCATTGGCTATATATTTAGCCATTGGCATATATTAACATTATAACACGTAAGTTTGGTCTACTTTCATGGCTCTGATTTTATGTTTGACAACATGTAAACTGTTTTTTTGGGATTACATTTCTACATGCTTACACTACACCTGCACAACTTCATGAATCACTATATACCTTCATTTGCATGCTACACTGCTGCGCATGGGGTAATTAGCATACATGCACTGGGAGCTGCACAGCTCTGCGTACGCTGGTAGTGCACGTGGAAACAGCTCTTACCTGAATCGCTCAGCGGCCATATTTGGTGCTAGATCACCGATGCTACTCTGGCACATGGCGCAAGCTTAATGAATCCTGGGGTTTGTATAACAAAAACATTTTGTCATATGTTAAAGCATTTTGTCATGTGCTTCCAGTTATAACTCATTAGTTATTTTGACATGCAGCTGTTGAGAAATACTGGAATATTTGTTAATATTTAAGATTTCCAGAAGAGGGTGCATCAACCACAAGTCAGAATCAGATTGACATACATTATTCAAAAGTATGGAGGGCATACCTCTGAACTGTACAGATTTTTGCAGAATGTCCAGATTTTTGCGTCACATTTTTGGTCTGTTTCTTATAAAATTGTGGTTTTCTGTCAAATCACTGAGAGTTGAAGTCAGAAAATAATGACAGACTTTTGAGTTTCAAACTTCATACCCTTAAGGAATTCATGCTAATGCAAAATCTGCTAGAACAGTATTTAAAAAGTGTTCCTATTTTTGGGCATTTGCCCTCTGGTTATTTAGGGCTTTGTCCAGATTTCTTGCTCAAAGAGGTTGAGAGGTATGCTTGGAGCATACTTTTATGAAAAAAAAAACGTGAACAGTGCTGGTTAGATTCAAGATAGTCTCTATTTACAGGAAGTGCTGTATTTCTTCTTCCTATTCAGTACTGCAGAGGGCATTTTGTATTCTTCCTTTAAACAGCTTGCACAGTCTGGCTAACATCTCCATGTCTGACTATTATCCTTCTGGAGGCATTGGGTGGGGCTTCCTGGATAAGTAATCTCAACACAAACAGTTATGTCGGTAGAAATGCAATGTTTCACTGAAAAAATTATTTTCGACCTGAGGATACTGTTTAGCAGAATATAACTGTGTCATCCAAGTTTTGGCAGTCTTGATTTTTTTTAAGGTGGGAGTCTTGGAGAGATGCAACCCTCTCAAGAATATCAGTTTTAGAAAACTGCTTCCCCGGCAGTATTCCCTTCTGTGAATTATTCATGTCAAAAAATGGCCTTGGCAAGATACAGTTCCTTAACTAATAGTTTTGCTTATAGGTCTATAAAAGAACATATCATCCTCAAGAGATGCTTCTGTTGTTGTCATAGTGGCAGTGTTTGTCTAAATAACTTTTGTTAAGTCATGACATACAATGTAAGTCTGCAGAATAATCATGGCAAATGTATAACTTGTACAAGCATGCATCTTTTAGAAATATGCAAACACCAGGGAGTTGTTTAGTATAAAGCTGCCTAAAACACAGGCCTAAAATCATGCAATACTATGAATAAAAAATAAAGAACTGGCACGGACTGCATGTATGTATGCCAAAAAAGACAGGCAGAGTAAATGAATAAAGACATACATCTAGCAACTATTACTCCATTATTTAAGTATTATCAATGTAATGTTATGCTGTATAAATGTGAAAAAGTCTTTGTCAAATGAACAGAGCAATCTCTGATTGTTAAAAACTGCAAAGTTTGACTGAAAATTCTAACAAAGTAACAGAAGGTAAAGGAAGTAAAAATGAAACATCGTTCTAATGAAGATGCTAGACTAGGTCTTTGCATTATTAAAGTTTTGACAAAAAGTAATTACGGATTATGAAAAATAATTTCAAAGTTGCTTATATAATAAATCAACTCTTGCAATATAATTTTATAGGTCAAATAGCTACCTTAAAGATTCTTACATAATGATATTTGAAGAGCATTGTGAGTTCATTTTTTTCAAGGCAATAATTTTGAAATTACCTATTAGACAGACTTATTAACAACAAAAATGAGAATTATTAACACAGAATGTAATGATGGGTCTAGAATTCCTGAACCCTTTATTCTTGATTTTCCACTTGTTTCTAGCTATTAGTCTGGATACATACCTCTCAAATTCTCAGTGCAAGAAATCTAGACAAAGGTAAAAACAATGGGGGACCAAAGGTCCCAAGATATGGACAAATGTTAAATATTGCATTTATAAATATAGACCATTGCTAGAATAACTTGTTTTAAGTAAATATGTATTTTTTGAAGGATGTGAAGTCTGAAACTCAAATGTGTGTCATTACTTAGTTTAGTGACTTCAGTCCTCCATGATTTGCAAGCAAACCACACAGTTTATGAGGAAAAGTCCAAAAATATGAGGTAAAAATCTGGACATTCTGTGGAAATCTGGACAGTTGAGAGGTATGCTTGGATCTACTACACCCAGTCCAAAATTATGGTTGCTGCATATTTACTTATTTTATTCATTACATTTCTTTACTATGAAATCAAAATAGAGAAACATGAATAAAATAAAGGTCCTTTGTCAAATACAGCAATTACACATACTTCAGATGTCGTCTTAACTATAGCATGTAAGATTTGCTTTTCACTGTGTTTAATTTCTTATAGCAATTCTTAAATGTTAAAATTATGTAAAACTGAGAAACACATTAACAGACATAAGTAGCTTTGCACTCAAAAAAACGTTTGCTTGGTTACTTGGATGGTGGTATTCCCAGCTACTGATTTGCTTAGATGTCTGTGGAAATCAGAACATGGAGCTCACCATTTCCTACTCTGTTATGTTTAATTAAAAAAAAAACAGAAAAAACATTAGCAATAATGCAGTTTCAGCAGATAAACACAGTGAATGATTACAATGAATGATAATTCATTTAATCAGCAACACAAATGTTTATTACATTTCAGTTCTACTATTTAATATCAGCAATAATGGGGTGTTTATTACAGTTCAGTTCTACTTTTTAATATCTTTAAAACAGTTTCTTGGAAAGCTGCAATAAGCATTTCAGACTATGCAAGATAGGAACAGCAGTTGTTTTAACTTACTCTGTTCTTTGACATGCTGGGAAAGTTGTAGGTTTCATTACTACTCAGTACAATTCTAGCAATAAAATTATAATAAAGTATGGAAAAGGAGGTCTGCATTTCACAGGAACATTTTAGATGATGCATTACAATGACTTCCTCTCATTCTTTTTGGGTGGAAGTTAAGATCCTACGGCACTATAGCCAAGGAGTAGTTAATAATCTTTGGAGTTCTAACCAGGTTTTCGCTCTCTGCTAAATGTTACCAGAAACTTAAGTCAATTTAATATATCAAATACCATCAGTCTCAGCACTAGATAGCAGGTAAACTGAGATATATTTAGCCCCATCATTTCATGTAGATGCAAGTTAACAAAACTGCAGAGCTGTGTCTGGTTTTGTAAATATCGTCATTAATCATCAACGTACATTAAAATGTTCCCAGAAAATATTTATAGATGTTCTTCGCTGCATCCTTATAGAATGAAAAAAGTGCATTAACAAAACCACGCATTATATGCAGATGAATGAAATTGTGAATGTATTAATCAAAGTCTCCGACTTTGATTCACTCATGAATATTTAAACTGAATCTGTCATCATCTAAGAAACCAAAGCACATAGCCTGTGTTTGCACTCCTGATTGCCTGTCAATTATAAATGCTCTTGAACTGTTATGCTGTTGAAGGCAACAAAAGATAAGAAAAGGGCAGTTCAATACAAACAAACTGTCCGCTGGGAACAATTTGTCTTGCTCTGTCAAACTGTGGAGAAGTAAGTGTCTTAGGTTTCTGCTCTTACTGGGCCGGAGTAGATGCTGCAGCAGTGTGGACCAAGGACATACACACCATTTAAATGCAAAACAACTAATCATTTGCATATGTTTACACCATACATTATGTTGAACAATGACATGTTTCAATTATTATTGACTTTGTTGCTGTTGTATTTCTTTTACATTTCATAGCTAGTTTTCCTAGTTGATTCAGAAATGGTCGCTGCTTACCCTACTGTAATATGCAGTTGCCATCCTGCTGAACTCCTGCCATTTAGACACTGTAGGATTCCTGTCAGGTAAGCCAGACATTGCACTGATGCGTTAGGGTGCCATCCAAACATCTCAGCTTCCCCAGCCGCTCTGCTCCATTTCCTCGTGCCCAGTGTTTAACCATGTCTACCCCATAAACCTCTTTCTCTTTTCCATGTTATGCCTCAGTTTGTCTTTGAATATCTCTTATTGTTCCCTTTTACTCAAAGCTAATGCTTTTGTTTTTGGTTAACTTTTCATATGGTTTGATTTTTGACCCCATTTCATTCCTCATTGTAAGGATTTGTTGCTTCTCATTTGTCACTTTATGTTGCAGTTTTGTGGAGCTCTGTCTGCCACAGCAAATCAGAAAACTGCATCTGACTGGACACTCTCATTACACGTACACACACACACACACACACACACATATATATATATATATATATATATATATATATATATATATATATATATATATATATATATATATTATTTTAACTACACCTCCTACATTTCTATTTTCTATACATAGACAAATGTGCATGTATTGTCAGTATATAATTACAGTAAATTAGATATATTTCAGAGGTATTATTTCATAAGGATTCCATATAAAGCAACATTTGCAATTACAGTAAGAGTGTACTATTATTCTTGGGGCGAAGTCATTAGACTCAAAAAAAAAAAAAAAAAAAAAAAAAGATTAAACAAGCACAAAAATACGTAATACCCAGTGTGTAAAGGTTGATGATAAAATTGTCAGGTACTGTGAAGGAAGCGTAGCGATGGAGTATGGTGACACAGTCAGATTGTCGTCACTCTGGGGCCAGTGGAAGGTAATGACTGAATGGGATGACTCAGTTACTTTGTGGCTGTACAGGTTTCAGCTGTGAGTATGTTCCAGACTGGATCTACTATGTTAAGTGTAAAAATCAATGAAAGCTAAGCAGAAAAGAAAACAGCCTTCTGTGCACAGAACTAGTTATTGACTGTCAGACACAGAAAGAGACAGTTTGTGCTGTGAAGTGGGCTGCAAGATTAACAGCAGTGTTATTAGTACTGTAGCAGATGCATAAAGTATGACATTTAACCTTAAGGGCAAAAATCTACTGCCCCTTCCCATGGTGTTTCTAAGCCTTACTGCTTGCCCAGATAGACTCCAACTTCTTTCTGGCTTTAAATAAGATTGAGCAGATAGTTGAAAATGAATGAATAGTAAGCAATATTAAGCTAAAGGTCCACGTAAGTAATGAAACCCTGTGATGAGCGTTCAACTAAATTACACACTGAGACATGTCCTTCGCATAAAACTAACAAATGATATTTTCATAAATATGCTCTATATTTGTAAAGCAGATCCATGCAGTCAAAAAAGATGTGATATATAAATACTATATATATTCACATACCTGCCCTATAAGCCTATAAGATATGCATCAAACATGCACATAATGTAATACAAATAATGTATATACATAATGTATGTATATATATATGTGTGTGTGTGTGTGTGTGCGTGTGTGTGTGCGTGTGTGTGTGTGTGTGTGTGTGTGTGTGTGTGTGTGTGTGTAATACACTGTACATTGTAGAAAATAAAAGATGTATTCTTAATTTTGCATGTACATGTGAAACCAGAGATCCTGCAGTATTAGAGGGCTATGAATGCAATAATTTACATGCCAAGAAGTGCACATATCCATCACGTGAGACAAACATGTGTACACACACAGAAAAGGAAATATAATTACATTTAGGTAAGTCATTATCCATCACATGCTAAGCTTTAGCAACATACAGATCTCTGGGCACATGTATACACAGCCATATTATTCTGTGTGGCATGCAAACATGTGTGATATAGGCTGCTATTTCATGTATGCATTTATTACTTCATTCAAGTACATGGCCAGCAACTGCCAGCTGTGACCGTCCCGAAGTTAGAAATGTCTGTTAACTCCTGCATGAACAAAGCTATAATACAATGGTTGCATACACATGTACCCACTATATTTCATGTAGACTACACGTATATGTAATATTTATTTATTGATTGATTCATTATTAACCAGATAGGTGATCTGGTCCTTCAAATGACATGAGTATAATAGAGCAACTAAAAACAACAGCAATAGAAATATCATTTTAAGGAAAAACAGTGCAAATATGTATACCATTCAGAGACAGATCATGGTCAAATGGAGCCCCAGGCAGGGTAATGGACCAGCACCCCCACCCTGGCCATTCCAGTGGCCCATTACTTGGTTCTCTCTCCGCAGTTACAATAAACATTATTCAAGCCTGTAAGAGTACATACCACTTTCTGTTTTACAATGTTTAGAGAGATTAGAGAGATTTGGATTTAATTTAAAACTTTTATTTCAAATTTTATAACACAAATACTGATGGCCATTTGCTAAATAAAACAAAATAGGCTCATGTTAAGTCTGTTTTCCATATAAATTCTCTTACCTTGAAATTCACATTCACTGAAAATGCATCTGGCCAGAGGCAGACTGAGTGCACCTTAGGCCCTGGGCTGTTTACATACCATGAGCCACCTGCACACATTTTTAGGACCATGCATAAATGCATGTGTTCTTTGATTAGCCTTCCCGATTGTTGTAAGTTATATTTCTTGTTTAATACAGGAATGCTTGTTAGAGTGCACTTTAAATTTGTAGTTCTTAATATTTTTCCAGTAAGCAGTGAAACAAAATTTATCATCCAGTAATTGACAAAGCACTCATTAAAGAGCATTTTAACCATAAAAGGCATCTAAGACTGCTGTTATTTTAATTTATTAATATATGTGCTCAGCAATTGTGGCCACTTTATCAGCTGCATACACATGACATGTCTGATTGCCATAAAAATGTCTACAGTAAAGTATTCCAGTTTGCTTCACACAAATGCACATTACTTTTACAAAGACAGATCAATGACCTTTTAACTTTATCAGCTCACCAGGACCAGTCATTTTTATCTATAGACATCCCCCAAACCCAGCAATTATAGTTACATTGCTGAATGCATCCTTCTCACATGTTTGTGTCAAAAAAATAATAATAATAAGCAAAGTCACATATTTCAATTTGGTTTCTCACAAGCAGACAGTAGCCAATGTATTCCATCTTAATTCAAATATGTGCACACTAGTCTTGCAAAGCCATATTAAAAACTGTTTAAAAATGACAAGACAATAAGACCATATGGTACTTTCATCTGCAAAGAGCCACCACCCCCACCAGCAGTTGCAGCCACTTTGTTGATGCTGTACACCCATTATTGTTATGAAAAAATAAATTACATGTACTTCATGGGTAGTTTTGGATGAACTACAAGAAACTATATAAAGATCACTAGCATCACACCATAAGATCTAGCCAAGTGTTGCACAGTTTAAATAGAAGAATATTTAGAGCATAAGAAATATTAGCCACTTGATAAAATATGCTACGTCAATATGCACAATTTCTACAGAAGTAAAAGTCATCTGCATAATTCCACATTAAAGAGAGCTATTACTAATGCAGAGGTTGCTGCTGGCAAAGAACTTTGCATTCCAGTGCTTCATCTACAAATGGAGTGACTGCTGTTTTTAAAGAATAAATTACCTATATTTCTTTAAAAAATATGTGCTGGGGATATTGCTGTACATTTCTTGAACTAGATCCAAAGGGAATAGCTGGCAAACAACAGTAACATTTTCATAGTTACAAGGCCTGTGACCCCAGAGACAATTAAAGAGCCTAACCCAAATTCCCAATTGCTCCAAAACTGTGTTTTCTTATGCGACTTGCTGAATGTCACATAGTAGGCAAATTAAGGTGGAAAGATTCAAACCCTTCACCCTTACCGTAGGATACATCTCATTAATAAGTCAATGCATTAATTCTCTATATTAACTATCAGATTAACAGTTTTTAATTACATTTATAAATCCTTAACAATCTGATATTGTCGAAAAGACTGTATCACAGTAATATGAAATGATGGCTACATACAGAGGGAACTGCAAAAATAGTTTACTGAAATGCAACATGCTTAGACGATATTATACAATCCAGGCCTATTAATGAATTACAGCATGCATACAATATAAATGCTGAACCAGCTTTCGTTCAACAATCCACAAGTCACACAAAATCAGAAATATTACTTTAGTATATTTTAGCATATTAACATACTGTTTTTTTGCGGGGGGTCTTACATATTTAAAGGACATGTACACCTCATTTTTGACCTCCCTATGTCTTCTCTGTCATCAAGCATAGCTATATCCTTTGACATATTATGTGTATGAGTGTGTGTGTCTGTAGATACACATTTGCATATGACAATTTATATAATAGGGGCATTTACCATCATACTGCTATCATGACTTACTTTAGGAATGTAGCATTATTGCTTCCAACTGTGTATGCTGAATCTTCTTCAGTATAATATGCATTGGCTGCTTGCTAGTTTTATTGAAATTTTTGTAAGTATTACTTCTTGTCACTGTTCCACTAAATCTTGATTTTATTAAAATACAATCTGATTCTGATATGTTTATTTAAGAACAGTTGGGAGCATGATTGCCCCTAAGTACAGTTCAGAGTTGTTCTATTCAGTAATAGAAAAAGTGAATTTTATCTTCAGTTTCCAGTGTTGGTACTTATAATTCCTTAACAGTTAGCGTTTGTCTAAATCTTCTAGATAATCCATTAGTTGCAGGGTACCTTGGTGCCTTAGTGAAATGGAGTATTCAGTTTTGCTTAAAAATACAAAGGCCCAAAATTATTCTGATACAAATTGCATTTCAGTCTCAATGGCAATATATTCAGAAAAAGCATAAGAAGCGATATCTTCAAATGAGTTATGGTAGCATAAAACATGATTTCAAGTGTGTAGAATATCTAATTACTTAACAAAAAGAACTGTGGTAATGGTTGCAGACTTTAGTTTAGCAATTTAAGGTGCAGGGTTTGATTCTGAAATCAGGTTATTGGCTCAACTTGCAATAGTCTGGAGATTAATAGCCTATGAGAAGTAATGTGTTTCATATGTGCATATCACTGCCATGAATGCATTTTTCATAAATGGCTGTGATAAATGAATATGTAATCACTCCCACCATCAACTAGGGAAATTTCCAAGGATGCTATCGTGTTTGTGAAAGCATCCGATATACGATGCAGGCCTTGCTTATAGACAAGGATCTGAATGGAGAGATGATGAAATCAGAAAGAAAAGTAGAACATTATTGATGGAACTGAAGTCATCCTCAAATTTTGGTGAGTACTTCACATGGTGGAGCCTGTTTTCACAAAACCTCACCAAAATGACACTCATATTTAGACTATTACATACCACATACAGAGGTAAGTTAAAAATGAAAAAGACAGTTGGGTACACAAGTCTAAGGATAAAAAAGTGCCCAATCCTGATGTGTGCATTGGTGCCAGGACTGGAAAAAATGGCAGTGCAGAATCCTTAAGACAGGGAAACATAACTACAATGGGGTCAGGCTAGGCTCAGGTGGTGGATAGCCCCCCTATAGTAGAAGGAAGTATCAGTCCATAAAGTCACAAAAGCTGAAGGTCAAAACAGAGCCATAAAGATGATAGAGTGGACTATTGAGGATAAGAAAGAAATTATGTATTGGTACTATTATGTAAAAAGCCCAGAATTTCCAGACACAAGCTATACAAAACGATTAAGAGTGAAATTAGAGGACAGAAACATACTTACACAAGAAAAGCTGTCAAAAGCTTCAAGTAAAAAATTATGTTCATTAGTACAACAAATCCATGAAAAATATTACACAGACAAAGAAATGTTGGGCCACCTGGAAAAAGAAGTGACAGCAGAAGTGCGAAAACCCAGAGATTTTTAAAAGGTTAAAAGAGTAATATGGACATGGGAAAGAAAACAATATCTGATATGGTGCAATATTTATGCAAGAAAGCCAAACTAATCAGTATAAAAAAGCAGCTGCAAATGATATTTGCAGAGAAATGCAGGCAAAAGCGCCCAGATATGGAACATTTCACACTAAAAAATAAGAACACAAAGTGGGATTGTAGAACAGAAGATTAGGAACGTAGAAGTTAAACAAATAGAAACTGAAGTTATGGAATATCTGCAAAGTGAAGGATTAGAAAGTCTAACACAGGTTATGTCACAGCATGATGGAACAATGCGCCCCCAAAGTAAGGAGAAACAGGCGGAGCAGGAGACATCTGAAGAAGAGATATGGACAGAAAAGAAAAACAGATTTGATATGGTGCAATATTTATATAAAAGATAAAGCAAAACTAATCAATACAAAAAAAAAAAAAAAAAAAACAGAACCAAAGATATTTGAAGAAAAATACAGAAAAGCACACACATATGGAAAATTTCACAATACAAATAAAGGAGGGGAGAAGAAAAGAGGGTTATTAATGGAGAATTTAAAGAAATGGAAACTGAAGTTATAGATTGCATATGCAATGATGGATTTACTCTACAAAATTGTGCTCAGGTAACGTCACAGCATGATGGAGTAATGAGTCCCCAAATTAAGGAGAAACAGGTGGAACAGGAAGCATCTGATCACTTGCTACATGAAGATACTCTGGAGCCTTCAGTAAGAAACCAGTACAAAAGTTCGGTTGGAGTTGCACAGCAAGGGAAGGAGCAGAATGCAGTGGCAACTTTGATGCAGTCTGTGTTGTGGAGTGATGTGCCAGTGAGTTCCCTTATGAAGAAGTAACAGATAACACAGGATGCAGCTGGAGAGAATATGTCACAGGAAGATGTTCTGGAATTTTCTATAGAATGCACACATGAAACAGAGAGCAAAGAATGTGCTCTCAGTGTAGAAGAAAATAATCTAAGGGAAGAGTTGCTTGATTTAACAGGGATGGCTTGACATCTCAAGATCAATGAAAAAATTAGATTGCATAAAGTAAATAAGATCCAAAATATTGGAAGTCTGATAAAAATAGATGAACACAGTTATCAAGACAATTAATAGAAATTCATGTGATATACCAGAAGTAAATAGGATATATTAATGTGCAGCTAAACTAATAACAGGTAAAGTCTTCGCACAAAAATAGAGTTATAAGGGAAAGGAAGAGAAGAAATCAAATGTCATCATCAAAGCATCGAATAGAGAAAAGTATAAAGCAATTAAGGCAGGAAGTGTCGCTGTTAGAAGAATATAGAAAAGGGAACAGATCATCAAAAATACTTACAAAGACAGATATGGAAAAATCAATGCATAGTATTAGAACAGACCAGGATCTATCAAACAGTACTACAAATAATAAATTAAAGGTATCAGCACAGGCAGGAAAAACTTAGAAGATATGCAGCTAAATATAAAGGAAAAGTGCAAAATAAGCAATTTATTGCTGACCCAAAAACGTTTCATAGAGAAATGGGAAACAAAGCAAAAGGAATAGAAATACCACCAAAAAAGTAGAAATAGACACATTTTAGAGAATTATTTATGAGGATCCTGTGGAATGTAACAAACATGATGAATGGATAGAAAAATAAAAAAAATAGTAAGGAGTTCAAATGCACAGGACATGAAGTAACGGCCAGAGAAATTGAAACAAAATTAAGAAAAGCTCCTAATTGGAAAATACCAGGCCCAGATGCAGTACCTAACTTCTGGTTAAAAGTATTAAAATTTGTAGTCAGTGACTTAGGAGGATTTGGCATAATAGTTAAGGGCTTCACCTCAGAGACAGAGGGTATAGGGTTTGATTCTGACCTTGGGTTATTGGCTAGGCTAAAAATGGCACTTCAGGGCAGTTAGCCTGATATTCACCTATGAAGGATCTACTTCATCTTTGTGAGAGTTAATTCAACTGGCAGTTAAATCCCCAGTTAGCCCTGAGTAAGAACTACTAATATAGGCATCCTCAACAGACACCAGCCTTATTAACAACAGGAAAAATAATGCACCTCCTTAAGAGTGAACTTGTAAACCATCCTAAAACTATAACTGGTAAGGTGTCGACACACTATGAGCAGACATTACCAGAATAGATTTTTCTCAGTAGTACTTGATTAATTGTTAGGGAAAAGAAATTCCATCAGTACTTCTGTGGTAGAAAATTAAGGTTGGTTACTGTCCATACAGCTTTATTAAATATCTTTGGTGAGCAGAAATGTTTGTCTACCTTGGCAACAGCAAGAATTCAGAGATGTGAATAATATAGTTAACCATAAGCTATGATTACCAAACGGAGTGGAGTTTCCAAGGCTGAAGACACCATCGTCATCATCATTAATCACGTCCTTTTTGTCATTTGCTACACAAAGTCTGGCTGTCGTGTCAACTGTTGACATCTTTGTCTTAATTCATCGTCACTCTACTGTCTTCTTTAAGGGTCATATCTGACTGTCACAGATCTTCCCCATACAATCCATCCACCTCATTGCTGAACACCCAAGTTTCCTCTTGCCTTCCCAAATCTTCTTCATCAAATTGTCTTCTGCTTTTCTGCACATGTGCCTGAACCATCATAATCTGTCCTCTTTGGCCTCTGCAATTTGAACTACTTTGGCTTCTGCTCTGACTCAAGACAATGCTGAAATCTATGGAGTTCTGTTACTTGATAGTGCTACAGAATGAGTCACAGAATATGTAAATGATTGACGAATCATAGAATATGTAAATAATTTTGAGACATTCCTTTTAAAGCAGATTTGATAGAATGAGTTAAGTAGAACTGACCCAAAATTGTCACAAGTGTTAAATTTCATGATGGAAATCTGGCCAACTGCAGCAACAATAAATGCTTATAAGAAAGTTTGAAAATGCTTTATAGATGGAGATAAAAACTTCTAGTGGAGAAAAGTTGTTTCTTACATGACACATCAGTCATAGTTTTCTGTAGGCTGAGAAAAGGTGCTTCAGTATAACACCATGCAGGTCCCCCTGATCATGTGGTCAGACAAAGCTGATCCTGTGGTAAAACAAAGAGATGGACAGTGCATGCAAGGCTTCTCATGATTTAATTTCTCAAAAATCTTTTCGATTTCTAATACTACGATAGAATGGTCCCCATTCCCAAGTCAGGTATGATTAAAGTTCATGAAATTAATATTGTTTCAGTCTTTGAAGTTAGCCAAAAGTGTTCTGTGCAGCATCCACAATGTGCCCAAAAGTGACTCATTCTGTAACTCATGTGGAGTTATATGTATTAGCAACATATCTAAATACAACTGTAAATTCTTTTTTATGAGACCCCATTGCTCCTACTACTATTGGATCTGTCTGAATATCTTTCTTCCATATTGCTCTTGTTTCTGGTTGTACATCCTGATATTTTATATGTCTCTCTCTCTGTGTGAGACATTGTAATCAGTAAATGTATCAAATGCAATCAATGCTAATTATGTCTTTTTTCATGGACTGCTATATCTGTTTTTCTCACATCTATTTTTTGAATTGTTGGCAATGGGTGATCCCATGTGCACTTTATCATTCTCTATAATGGTTTGTGTCCCATGTTTTCCAGCTTCTTCTACATTGTAGTGTTTGTGCAATCCCCAATGCAATAATCTTGCCACGTTATTGTGCCTTTCAGTTGAAAGTCCCTCTGCCATGAGAATATCACACCCAACATCAAGGTGTGCAACTATTTCTAATTATTTTTTACAAAACCTACATTTGTCTGTTTCTCCCATATGTTCAATGGACTTTGTAAGCAAACATGTACATAGTCCACTATCCTGTGCTGCCATTATTGACCTTTCACCTTTTGATTTCAATTCTTCTCTCCTTAACCATTCCTGCATCAAGTCATGATCAACTTGAGGCTGTTCCTGGAGATCTCTATGGTTGGTAATATATTTATGGCTTTTCCACATCTCCTTCCTTTTCATCCAGTCCTTCTTCTTAGATTCTTTCTTTTGTATTTTGACATATTCAGTTGCTGTCTGATTTTTGTCTGCTTCTGGTTTGATTTCCATTCCCACTTTCCACTTGAATGCTTCTGCTCAACTAACCAAAGAGGTTATCTTAGATTTCTTCTCCTCATACTGCAAAACGTTCTCTATATTTGGATCAGATGAGATCAGCAGATATGTTTACAGTCCTGTGATCGCATATCTATACATGTAATCCATTTGAAGGAGGCCCATACCTCCTTCAGAGCATGGAATATATAATTTTGATATACAATGATTTTTATATATCATTTGATAAGCTTGAAGCATTTTTCTTGTTTTTCTGTCTAGCTGATCGAATACCTTCTGGGCCAGTCAATCACACCAAAACTTTAAGTTAAAACAAGAAGAGCAAATCAGTTTATAGCTTGGATTTTATTCCTAAATGTCAAGGCTAATTTCAATATTAATTTTAGTCTTCTGAAATATTTCTTAGTGAGTTTTATTCATTTATTCATGTTTTATTGCCAATCTTTCATGAATTCCCAAATATTTGTACGCCTCTTCCTACTCAAGTTCCTTTATATCACATTCTCATCCTAGTTTGATATTTTCTTGGTACTGCAACTTTTCTGCTTTAAATGTTGCTTTTGCACATTTATCAAGACCAGGTGTCATTCCTATATCACCTGAGAATGTTTTAACCACTTGCATTTGTGTTGTCTACTCATCATCTGGTGAACCATGCAGTTTCCACAATAAGTAGATGAGAAATCTTTATGCAAGGTTGTTTTCTGGGAGCCAAATTGTAACCAACACCTAATCTGTTAAATAGATAGCTTAATGGATTAAGGGCAAGACAAAACAACAGCAGTGACAAAGAATCACCCTGGACTATTCCCCTTTGAATTTTTATCCCTGGGATAATACTTTTGCCCCTTGTCATGACTTAATTGTAAAGTGGTTTGTCACTGTTTCATGGTCACTGCAATGCAATTGATCAGTGCAGGATATACCTTATACATTTCTCATGAATGTGGGATACTGCCAAATTCTTTTTTTGTAATCCATACATGCCATACGTAGGTTCTTCCCCTTTTTACAATTCTCCATTATAGCTTTATTTAGCAACAAATGATCCTTTGATCCATATGACTTTCTTTTGTTACCCTTTTGTTCTATTGCCATGGTAGAATGACTATAAACTCTGTCTGCCATCAATTCCAGTATACAGTTTGCACATTGTCAGAAAGACCTGGCACATCATGTTTCAGTAACCTTTACAGTGCTGCTAATGTTGTACGGTGGTCAGGCATGAACTTTCCATAATATTTTTTATAGGTTCATAGGTGTTTACTAGGCTAATGACCACAAGGGCCTTTTTAAGCCTAGCCATGCATCCCAAATCTCTGACGAGTTCTGATACCCTTGATAAGTGTAAGCATGTGCCTGGGAGATTCATCATTTATAGGTTACCTGTTTGCATTAGAGACATAGGTGCCAAATCAGGGAAGAATTTCCAGTTTCTCATCCAATTGTCCAAATTGCACTTGAATTGGGTTAGGGAGGAACTCTGCTTCACATGGATGGGGAGCCTGTTCCATAGACGGGGTAGTCTCTGGGATACATACCTATCTCTCCAGCAGGTCCTATTTATATCACAGGCAAGTTTTAAGTGTTTAGAATGGGTAATTCTGCTACTGTTTGTTTTGTGGATATGCAGGAGGTCCATCAGAGTGGGGTCTGACAATGCTCCATATGCCAGGCATAGCTCTCCCCTCAAAAGCCTGTAGGTGACTCAATACAGGGATAGAGCCTTGAGCTGGTCTGCATAGGACATATTACTTACACCCTGTATTCTTTTAGTAAGGAATCTCTGTGGATGTTCCAGTTGTTGGATATGCCTGGTTAGGTACATACCAAAGGGTGCATTGTACTCAATGATAGGTGTGATGAATGCTGAATACAGTGGAACAATGACATCCTTGGACTTAGATGCCATACTTTTGTTTTTAAGTTGTGCAACACAGAATGATTTCCTCACCACTGTAGACACGTGATGATCAAAGGCTAGATTACTGCTTATGTGTGTCCCTAAGTCCCTGACTACTGGGTCAACTCTAAGGGGTGTGTTGTCAATATGAAAGTTACCAGGGATGGATGACTTCCCAAAGGATACTACTATGCATTTATTGGCATTTAGTTTTAGTCCATGGCTCTGACACCAGTTATTTGTGTCAGCCCCTCCTGGAGAACATCTGTGTCAGTGTGAGATTCAATGACAGCTCCTAATTTTCAATCATCTGCAAATTTCATCAGCCAGAGACCACTGTTATTTGCCTTGACTTCTGAAAAGTAAATGTCAAAAAGGAGAGCTCCAAGGACTGATCCCTGAGGGACTCCACTTGTGACTGGCCTCTTTGTAGAGGTGGAATCCCCAGTTCTAACTTCCAAGGTCCTGCCTGTGAACCAGTTGGCTATCCACAGGGTGACATATGAGTTTGTACCTAACCTCTTGAGTTTGTCAACAATACCCGAGTGGGTTATTGTGTCAAATGCCTTGGCCAGGTCAAGGTAGCAGCATGAATGATTTTGCTGTCATCCATTGCTTTGGTGACCTTCTCAAAGAAGTCCACCAGGTTGAGTAGGCATGATCTCCCCTTGATGAAACCAAACTGGGTTGAGTCCAGTGTCTGGAAGTTTATTATATCTCTATTGATCATCTCCATGATAATTTTTTCCATGGCTTTACATATAAGACTAGTGAGACTTATGAGTCTGTAGTTTCCAGTTGTATAGATGGCCCACCTTTGTGCAGAGGGACGACTGTTGCCTTTCTCCGTTTATGAGGCACGAAGGCTACAGTTTGGAGGCTACAGTTAAATAGTAAATCCAGAGGCCCTGATAGGTCATGTTTCATGCTATTTAGAAAGCATCCTGGGATATTGTCTGGGCCCATTGATGCAGTGTTCTTGGTCTTAGAGAGAGCATTAAGGACCTGTTCCCTAGTGATAGTAAGGGGAGTTATATTTGATGATATTTCCTGAGGGAAGTTTGAGGGAGAGAGGAGTAAAGTTGGAGCTGAATTTATAAGCCAGGAGGTTTGCTACATCTTCTGGCTCAGTATAGGTAGCTCCATTTACAATGAGCTCTGCACAAAATTGTGTATTGCCTTTGAGGTTGCGGACATAGCTAAAGAATGCTTTGTGGATGTCTTTGGCCTGGCAGGCCAAACTTACCTCAAATTTGGCTTTGGTAGACTTTATTTGTCCTCTGAGTTGTTTGTTTAGTTTGATGAGACTGCTTTTCTCCTTCTGGGTGCTGCACCTCCTAATTTTTGCCATGATTTTCTTCCTGCTGTTATACATCTGACTGATTTTGTGATTCCACCAGGGTGGCTTGTTTTTTGAGTTAGTTTGTACTTCTTCCTGGTGGGTACAGCTGCCTCTATGCAGCTATTAAAATGCTTGCACAGGGTTTCTGTGAACAGTTCTGCATAGGCAAAAGTGTTCTCAGGGTTTATAGGAGCATGAAAGTTTGCCAGGTTCTTACTTAATAGCAGAAGGTTATCCTTGGAATAGTTCCTGAATATTCTTGGTTGAGCTGGGGGTCCAGGTTTCACTTTCACTTCAAAGGAGACCATTTTGTGATCAGATCTTACCAGGGAAGGCATTACAGTGTGTGTGTGGGGGGGGGGGGGGGTGCAGCACTCTCCCATATTAGTGAGGACCAGATCCAGTAAGGTTGCACCCCTGTTTTTTCTGTTTTTTCTCCCTTTTGCCTGCTGGCCATCAGCTTCAGCCATACCCCTATTGTTACTGGAGAGGAGAGATCAAACAGGCAGCCATCTGTGGTTTTTGCTTTGTCTAGGTGACTTTTTACCCCTATAGCATAAGCAGGTTGAGCATGTACAGTTCCTACAATCTGACACTATGACCCATGTGCACTTCTATGCATGCTTTTGTCACCTGGTACGGTGCATCTGCTGCTTACTGAGCACTTATTCTCAGCCCTTTTTATGACCACTAGCACACACACAGCCTCCACTGAGTGTTAGATATACAGCAGACCAGGATGCATCTCTTTGCACAGGATGAGTGAGTTAACAAGGCTTACTTATCCCCACCCACCTAGCCAACCCTCCAACTGCTGTATCACTAATCATTCCAAGGTCATTCAGGACATAGTCAGGGCTTTGTCCCCCTGAATGAAAAAAAAAAAGTAGGAAAATTTTTAATTAAGTCAGGAAAGTCCAGTAACTCCTTTATACCTATGTTATATACTTTAAAGAAACTCACACGAAGATCATCGGTACTGTGGTGGTGGTGCTGCGGTAGCATTGTCGCCTCACAGAAAGACGTTGTCCTGTTCAATTCTCAGCTAGAGCATCTTCTGTGTGGAGATATGCGTGAATGGGCGTACCTTCATTGAAGTTTGTGCATCGGGGCTGGCAACTCGGCATGTAAAAAATCTACTGCTAATCATTAGCAGACCGGAGTTCCGCTGTGGCGACACCTAATCGGGCAAAGCCGAAAGACACAACAACACGAAGATCATTGGATATGTATGAAGTAATTTTATTACTAAAATATTGCAGTCTTGCAGTCAGTGCAGAGGATTAAGGGTGGCAGCTGTGAATGCAGCAATTGCCTCATGTACACAGACAACCCTCTCCTCCTACCACCCAACACTACAACCTGTGAGAGATGCACTTACATAGCCAAAATGGAAGCAAAGCTCTCTCCACCCAAGATTGTGCTAAACAGTCAAGAGGAGAAGGTTAACACCCACACTACAACTCAAGCAACACATAGCCCTTCTAAACCCGCACCACCAACACCCACATATAGCAACACTAAATCCACATATGCAGAGGTCCTTAACTGTAACCTTCCCAAGCAACAAAGACCTCTGAAGCTGAAACGCAAACAAACACCAATCACAACCAATGTGTCACATAGTTCACAACACCAGTGTGCCACCCAGCAACAGCCCCTAAGGCAAGACAATGTACCTAACACTTTAGTCATAGGTGACTCTATAGTCCGGCACACTGATGTCCCTCTCACCAGGCTGAATAAGGAGAAAATTACAGTCAGCTGCCTGTCGGGTGCCAGGATCCGCCACATAACGCATGCACTCAAGTCACTCCACAACAAGTACAAATATGACTCTGTCATTGTCCATGTTGGAGTGAATGACTTGAGACGTACCTCCCTGGACTACATGAAAAGAGACATGGAAGAGCTCTCGGATCATGTGGCCCAGGCAGGTATGACCCTAGCCCTGAGTAGCATCCTGCCTTCGCCCAGAATGATACCACAATATAAGGATAAAATGATTGACTTCAACAATTGGCTAAGCTTATGGTGTCATTCAAAGGGGATCCATTATCTGTCTGCCTGGGATGACATGATTGACAGACCACAATGCTTTGCCAGAGATGGTCTGCACCTGTCGCCCCTGGGATTCAGGTTACTGGCTAAGGCTCTTGCCACCCCTATAGTGCCTTTTTAGGCAAACTTCAAAGGACAAAACCACCACCGTAACAGGTACAAGCATGCAAAATCTGAAGGTAATGCTACTCAATGCTAGAAGTCTAAACCTCAAAATGCACTCTCTCGAGGCACTCCTAAAAATGGAGAACATCGATATCTGTGCAGTAACTGAGACCTGGTTCAAGGCTCCAGAGTGCACCCCTGCAATACCAGGCTACAACTCTTACCACACTTTTTGGCCACCAAACCAGGACCGAAACACTAAAGGTGGAGGAGTGTCAATATTCACCAAGGATATTCACACCACCAGGCTAGTTGGCCAACACAATGTGTCTGAAATTCTCCAAGTGCAACTAACACTAGGTAAGACTGCAATCCAAATTGTAGCTTGCTACAGATCCCCCACCATACCCCAAGATTCTCACTACACCTTTCTAAACATACTGGAAAATATTAAGATAGAACCAAACACCCTAATACTGGGTGATTTTAACTACCCTGCCATTAACTGGGAAAACTACTCATGTCCCAACACCTTTGCGCAACGGTTCTTGGAATTCATAAATTCCAACGCCCTGGATCAACTAATCCATAGTGCCACCAGGGGCTCCAATATCCTAGACCTGGTCGTTACCAACATGGGAAATCAATGCTCCATACCTACGGTCACCCCCTCGTTAGTCAGGTCTGACCATAAGCTAATCACCCTTAATATCCACATCCCACCCCCACCCCCCAGTAAAGAAACCACCATAAAAAACTTTTCCAAAGCCAACTTCATGCTACTCAAGTCAGAAGTGACAAACTTCATGACACCCATGCAGACGGGAACTGAAAGTTCAACTGCTGAATCCTACACTAAGGCACTGTACGAGCACATCCACTCATGCATGAATTGTGCCATCCCAAATAGAACCAAAATGCTCTCATCCAAAAAAAGGAAGCCAATCTGGTGGTCCCCTGCCATAAACAAACTTTACAACAAAAGGAAGAAACTTTTGCAGAAAAGAGGAAAATCCCAGGATGCAAAAAACTCCCTTACTAGCCTCAGTAAGAAACTGAGATGCCTCATAAAATCCTCCAAAGCTAGTTACGAAAATAAAATTGTCAAAGATTCCAAAGACAACCACAAAGCATTCTATAACTATGTGAAGAATCTAAATGGCAATGCTCAGATCTGCCCTGAGCTAAAATAGAATATCATTAAATATACTGATCCGAAGGATATTGCCAATATCCTGGCAGATCGATTCAGTGCCAACTTCACCCCCCTCTCACCCCCTAAATGGCCCATCTCAATACCGGAAGATTGCCAAATTCCAGTAATAACGGCCACACAGGTACAAAACGCACTCTCTAAAGCCAAGAATACAGCATCCATGGGACCAGATGACATCCCGGGCTGTGTACTACATGAACTACAATATGAACTGGCACCTCACCTAAGTGTCATGTTTAATCATAGCCTCACCTCAGGTTTTGTGCCCACTGAGTGGCGCAGAGCTACAGTTATCCCAATCCACAAGGGGGGATCCACCTTGGATCCCGGAAACTACCATCCCATCAGTCTGACAAGCCTTATCTGCAAGGCCATGGAGCATATTATCATGGAACTTATAAACAAAGACATTGGCAACCTTCAAACACTGGACCCCACCCAGTTTGGGTTTGTGAAGGGCTGATCTTGTCTCCTGAACCTGATTGACTTCTTTGAATCAGTCTCCAGAGCCATGGACAAGGGTAAGGTGGCCCACACAGCCTATCTAGACCTTGCCAAGGCCTTTGACACCATCCCCCACTCTGGAATCATAGATAAACTTACTAAGTTGGGCATTAATCCCTATGTCACCCAATGGGTTGCTAAATGGCTTACTGATAGAACCCACACTGTAAAAGTAGCCGACTCCAAATCCAGCTCCAGACAAGTGACAAGTGGAGTACCTCAGGGTTCAGTCCTGGGGCCGCTCTTGTTTGGCATCTACTTCTCTGAAGTACAGGTCAACACTAAGGGACTCTGGCTAACAAAGTTTGCAGATGACTGCAAACTGGGAGCCATTATTGAATCCCCAAATGATGTGGATACTCTACAAAGGGCCTTACAGAAACAGATGCTTGGTGCCAGAGCCATGGGCTCAAGCTCAATGCCAAGAAATGTATTGTTATCCCCTTTGGGAAAAAACATGTATCCATGAATTACCATATAGGTGGCAGTACACTAAACACAGAAAGTGTGATAAGAGACTTAGGGACACAGGTGGACAGTGGTCTCACCTTCGATAACCACATCGCCACAACAGTCAGGAAATCCTTCTATGTGGTACACCTCATCACGAAGGGCTTTTCATCCAGAAAAAAGGAGGCCATTGTCCCACTGTACTCATCCCTCATTAGACCCATTATAGAATACAACGCCCCATTTGGTATGTACCTCTCAAGACATCTGCAACAACTGGAAAGGCCTCAGAAATACCTCACTAAAAGAATCACAGGCCTAAAGCAGATGCCCTATGCTGACCGCCTTAAAAAACTCCAGCTATACTGTGTCGCATATCGTCTACTCAGAGGCGATCTCTGCTTAACATACAAGGCCATGTCAAACCCAGAGCTGTTGGACATGCTACACTTAAAGAAATCCCAATTCCTCAGAGCCACATGCTCCAGGGATCTAAATCTTGTCATCACAATAAACAAAACATGCTGGAGGGATAGATTCCTGACCCAGAGACTCCCCAGACTCTGGAATAGATTGCCCATACATGTCAAGCAGAGTGCCTCTTTGGACCTCTTCAAGAGGAACCTTGACGATTGGATGGAAGAAAGGAAATTCACCCCAGGGATCACGTCGGTCGCCCTGCTAGACAGGGGTCCAGGAAAGTAAATAATGTGGGAAGAAATAGCCAGGGAGTTGTTATGACTAGGCTTGTATAGGCCCTAGGGCCAATAGCCTAGTACCAACCTTTGAACCTATGAACCTATAGAAAAGGGTTTGATTTCCAAATCCTTCATTTGCCTACTAAATCAAACACTGCGACTGGGAGTTTGCGTTAGGTGTGTTAATGCTCTCCTGCACTTCTTACCTAATAGTTATCTATTGGAATATTGCATGAGCACAGATTGAGTAGATCCTGTCCTGTGAACATGCACTCCCATTTCTTACAGAGGTGCACAAGTTCACTTTTATGGCATTATATACACACACAGCAAAGTATACCACATTTATTGAAATGTACTGACTGCAATAGCCATATATTTGGCTTCACTTAAGATTTTTCTGATAACTTAGAGTTGTGTATTGGGGGTTGTTATTATTTTGGGCTGCAAGCTACATGTTTCTCCTATTCTCTGATTTATCAGTCATACTCCCCTAATACTTGATATGCATTTGTAGATTACAACAGTTAAAAATCCTTATAATAGTCATTGCTACTATAGAATCACAGTTGCATGAATTAATGCTACTTGTTTATCGTGCATGTGAATCATTTTTAAATCTGTATGTGACATTAATAGAATCTGCTGGAGGGACAGATTTGTCTCCCAGAGGTTACCGCACCTGTGGAACAGACTCCCAATTCATATCTAGCAGAACACCTCTTTGGCCCTCTTCAAGTGCAATCAGGATGATTGGATGGGTAAACGTAAATTCACCCTGAGGGTTCCATCTGTGTCTCTCCTGGGCAGGGGCAATAGGTGCTGATCAGGGAAACAAGGGCAGAACTTGGCTAGGCTTGTAGGGGCCCTAGGGCCATTAGCCTAGTAACTTCCTATGGTCCTATGAAACAAAACACAATGGAAACCTATTATGGGACCACACATACCCTGCTAGATATTTATCATCTCCTAATGCTGCGCATCTGCCTCTACACAGATGCTATGCAAATGCTGTTCTGTTACAGGTATGCCTGATAGTGTCTTCTGGAAATATTACCTGATGTATTTTGCACTGCCTAGGTGGATGCATTGCCACATTG
>NC_056726.1:1528672157-1528727157 GCF_019279795.1 Protopterus annectens
CTCTGAATTACAGTGTCTGTTAAATAGACGGAGGAATAGACTGAGGTCACTCATCCACATAGTGACTATATAAATCAAATGCTGCATAAATAAAGAAGTAATTTAATGTGACAAACCACCACAATAGTGCATATACCATGTTGTTAGCAAACGTAGCATATTTTGTACCATAGGATGAGCCTAAAATCAGTCCAACAGGACCAGAGCTCTATCCCCTTTAACATATTTAAATAAATGAATAAATAAATATAGTGATATCTTGTGGATATGGGATTTCTCTGGGAAATGAGTCCCATAAGGTGGGTCCTAAAGTCAAGAAGGCATGGTTACTGTGATTAGCAAAAGATGAGTTGTTTGAAGGCCTGATGAGCAGTACAGACCTGCTGCACTGTGACCTAGCTGGTTAGTGTGGGCTCTTTTACAGGGATCCAGTTGTCTCTTCACAATCTAGTGCAACTGATGTTCTACATTTTGTGAGAAGAGATTTTATTTTTATTTATTTTACATTTGTTAACCAGGTTAGTCCAGCTGAGCATTTGACTCGTTTTCAGTGGAGACCCAGGGAGAAAAGCTTCGTAGTGTGTTTTTAAATTGTACTTACAGTTAAGAAATTCTAATTTGCAACTAAACAAACCATTAAAGAGATAACATTTAACAAAACGTCAAAACATTTTTGAACATTAACAATAATTCATACAGAAAACACTTGGGTACAATGTCATGAAAGTAATAAAGTGTACATGATTCCTGTTTGGTTATATACAGTATATGTACAAAAGGAATAGCATGGGGATAAAGTGGTTAAACATAGTGACAGAGGAGTAGAAGTTTATTAATAGAGACTGCAGAAGATGAGGAAAAAGAGGGAGAAGAAATAGAAGGGAAGAGTAAAGTGGGAGAACAGGGAAGTAAGAAAGAAAGGACCGATGGAGGGGGGGAGGTATTAGAAGCTAGGGTAGGGTAGTTTCAGGGAGGATGACTACAGTGGCAGGACTATTTGTTTGTTAGGTATCTCCGAGTGGCTAGCTTGAAATGCTTGGTATGGTCAAGGGACCTAATTTCTTGGGGTAGTTGGTTTCAAGTTGCAGCGGGGTTATAGTTATAGAGTAAACATTCTGTTTTGGTTTTGGGTTTATAAATCTGTAGGAAGTCCTGGTCTGAGCTATGTAGTGTCCTGGTTGGGGAATATTTAGATATAATAGATAAAAGGCTAGGGCAGAAGGATGGTAGATAAGAGGATGGAGTGGATAATTTGCAATTGATGTAGGAGGAGCAAATAAAAGAATTCAAGCCAGTCCAATTGTTTAAGGGATAAGCAATGGTGTGATTTGTAGGTTTGGTTTGCAGCAAAATTGGCCACCTTATTATAGGTAGTTTCCACTTTAGTAATGAGTGTGGTGTTAAGGTTGGTGAATAATTGACAGCTATAAAGGAGGGTGGGAAGAAGAAATGCATGGGAGAGAGTTATTCTGGCTGTATTGGTTAAATGTCTCTTGTTACGATAAAGGAGTCCAAGTTTCTGGTGAGTCTTTTTGATAGAATTAGTGACTTGGAGATCAAATTTAAGCTGATCGTCTATTATGACTCCCAGCAGTTTAGTGCTGGGTTGAGCAGTAATGATCGTGTTATTGCTTGATAGGATGGAAAATGTAGTTTTGTGATTGATGAGGATTTTTGGGAGGAAGATTAGGAGCTTAGTTTTCTTAGGGTTGAGAATTAATTTGTTGTCACAAAGCCATGTCTCTATGGTGTTGAATGATGCTTGGGTAGTAGAGTGGAGGTCAGATGGATTGTCTGCAATGGTGATGACAGTAGAATCATCAGCATATTGTACAAGCATAGAGTGGGGACAAGAGGTGTAAAGTAGGTTAGTGAAAATATTGAAGAGCAGTGGCCCAAGTATGTATCCTTGGGGGACTCCCATATTGGGACGTTAAGGGGGGGTAGTGCAGAATTCCATTTAACAGCTTGCTGGCTGTTAGAGAGATCAATAGAAAACCAAGATATGGTGGGAGGAGAGAATTTTAAATGGGAGAGTTTGTCTAAGAGGAGGTGATGGGAGACAGTGTCAAAGGCTTTGGAGAGGTCAAGGAACAGACATGAAACTAGTTTATTGTTGTCACGGGCCAGTGATACAGTATTGATGAAGGATATTAGTGCAGTTGTAGTACTGTGTTTGGGACGAAATCCATGTTGTGTGTGTGTTAGAAGGCTCTCTTGTAGAAGGTACTGCATTATCTGCTTGTGAATGCATTTCTCTAAAATCTTAGAGAGGGGAGACAGTATAGCAATTGGCCTGAAGTTTGATATATCAGAAGAATTCTGGCCTTTATGTATAGGTAATGTATAGAAAGTTTTCCATATTGCTGGATTATATGATTCGGAGATAGATTGGTTAATCAAGATGGAAACTGGGTAGGCTAGGGATTCAGCAGCAATTTGTAGGAAATAGGAAGGTAGATTATCAGTTGAGGGGGAGCAGGCTTTGAGTTTGGAGAGTAGAGATTTAATATAGTTAGTTGAAACTGATTTAAGGGAAAAAGAGTTAGAAGGATAGGGAGGATAAGTAGAGATTGTGGAGTTATTAGTATTTTTCCTAGAAGGAAGAGCATTATTTATGGTAGCTATTGAGTCAATAAAATGATTGTTAAATGTAGTGGCAGTTTCTTCTGGAATTTTATTTGGGCATGGGTTAGGAGAGGAAGGGTTTCCTGGATGTAATACATGATTGATTGTGTTCCAGAATTTTTGGGGGTCTGATTTAAGGGCAGTGGGAGGATTTGCATAGAAGTTAGTCTTGTATTTGTTGATCATTTTCTTTATTTGATTCCTAAGTTCTTTATAGGTTTGTAGGAGAGGAGTCTTAGTTTTAGTCCATAATTTCCATATCCTGTCATGGTTTTTCGTCAGGGTTAGAGTAGATTTGGTTAGCCAAGGAGCGGTATTAGCTTTGATTCTTATTGTGCGGAGAGGAGCAAGGGAGTTGAGGGTGTTAAGAAAGGTGGAGTTGAAAGAGTGGACAGCCTCATCTAAGAGGAGTTTAGTGAGATGGGACCAGTTAATACTAGAGAGTTGGTTAGTGAAAGAGTCAGGACTGAAAGATGAGATTTTGCGGGAAGTGATAAACTTGAAAGGTCTGGTGAAATGGTGAGTATGTCTAGTTACTGTGATAGAGCAGAGGTCACTAAGGGCATTTGGTAGAGTGTGAGGGTTGTGGTAGTTTTGGGGGTCCGACACCAATATCCAGTCCAGAAGAGACTGTGGCAGATGTGATTTGTTAATATGGGTAGGGGTAGTGATTAGCTGCTCAAATCCATGTAAGTTGATACAAGACGTAGTGCTGGGAGTTTGCATTGAGAGACAGTCTATGTTTACATCCCCTAGAATGATGGTTTCATTATGGATGGTCTGAGGGAGGTGGAATACGATGTTCTAAAGTATGCTTAGATTGTCTCCAGGGTGGATATAAATTGCTACAACAGTTATGGTGGCAACGTTAGGTTTAACATTGGTAAGTAGGAGTTCAGCTGTAGAGAAAGAGGGTAGAGGGAGGATTGGACTGGTTATTGAGAGGTGATCAGGGTCCTCCTCCTCCTCTTTTCTTTTGTCTGTCAAGTCTAAGGAAGTTATAGCCAGGTGGGGTAATTTCACTATCTTGATTATATGGTTTCTGCCAAGTTTCAGTTAGGGTGACAACGTCTGGAGTATAGTCAGCTAACCAGGCGTGGAAGTCATGAACTTTATTTACTACATTCCTGAGACTGATAGAGCAGAAGGATACTTGCTTTTTTAAGGGAGTGAGGTTGGTTGAGTTTTGTACAAGAGGATGATTATTCAGGGTAGGGTGGAATGGGCCTGGGTTAGGATGGATGTCTCCTGATAGAAGTAGTGGTTTGAAGTAGAGTAATTGTTTACGTGGGGAGACATTTTTTTTCTCCTTAGATTAAAACAACACATTGTATCAGTGAGGTTCTGGAGTTATCTAAGTTTTTTTTTCTTGCAGGCAGTGGCCAGTAGTGGTTCTCCAGAGTCTAAGTGTGGATAAATAATATTTTGGGCCTGTGACACTTCTCCCTTAAGGGGTGAAGTATAAGGGTCTTTTACCACATTTATATAATGTGTAGTGAATTTTGTATTTTAGATTTTATTTGCAGGGACAAGATACGTGCAGTAGGTTGATTACTTTAAGAAACTGGGTAAAGGACAGAATGCAGGTTAATTAGCTTTTGGTGAGTGCCAAAGAATACAACCTTTTCACATTTGCGTTAGCTGCTTTATCAAGTGATCATGGATGTAAATAATGGAGGGTGTGTTGAAGCTTCTGTAGTACTGATTTAGGGCGTGGCAATGAATGCGCAAGAGTATCGCTACATAAAGAATGAGACTGGCCTCTTTCAGGTCAGAAACTACAGAATTACTGAAAATGCTGTAGAGTGTAGAACAGAGCCTTGTGACATGATTGTAATGATTGCTTGAGAGGTTGAGAAGGAGCTGGAGGCTTTAATAGGAAACGTTATTAATTACTGCAAGGCCTGTCACCCAGCAGTTCTCTGACTATGCTTGATAGGTGGCTGGAAGTCCACTAAAAAGATGGAGGATCTGAAATCTGGATATGTTAAGGAGTTAATTAGCTTTGTGTGGATGACTAAGTGACAGACTTTGGTGAAGTCAGCAAAGAGGGCTCCATTGAGTTGGCATTTTTGTGTTACTGAAATTGTGCCATTTAAAGAATAGCTTGGGTATTTCTGTGTTTTATAAAACCATGCTGGAGTCGTGACAGTATGTTATACTGGAAAATGTAGCTTATGGCTTATTTGTGTATGGCTTTTTCCAAGAATTTATTTTGGTTTGTGAGCAGAGATGTGTAACAATAATAATCCTGATTGTTTTACATATGAACAGTTAATAGTTATTTTACTCGATTCCTTGCTGGATGGAAGGATGCAGTACAACTGACCCAATGTCTGCTGTGAGACAGATAGTTGAGAAGAAGACAGAGATAAGGGAAGAGACCAAAAGGGCATTTACCAGACTTGGTGAAAGCATATGACAAGGTCCCAAGAAAGCTGATTTGGGCAGTCCTATGGTGGTTTGAAGTCCCAAAAGCAAAGACAAAAGGCCTATGGCTGACCAAGTTTGGGGATGACTGTAAGTTGAGTGCTGTCATTGACTCCCCAGATGATGCTAACATACTGCAAGAGGGTCTCACAGCAACAAATGACGGGTGCCAAAGTCAAGGCATTAAGTTAAATGTAAAAAAAAAAATTATTATCATACCATTTGGCAAAAACACAGCCCCTACTGATTACCACATCAACGGCAATCCCCTAAGCACACAACCTGTGGTGAGAGACTTGGGTACTCAGGTTTACAACAACCTCACATTCGAACATCATGTAGCGGCAGTGGACAGAAAAATCATTTACTTGGTTCATCATTAGGCCAATAATTGAGTATAAGGCCCTGTTTGGTTTGTACCCTTCCAAACACCTGCACCAACTGGAAAGGCCACAGAAATACCTCACAAAGAGAATCAATGGCCTCCAACACCTGTCCCATGTGGACAGGCTCAAATCACTATCACTGTACTTGGTATATTATTATTATAATATAGAGTTAATGGTATTATACAGATTGCTCAGAGGTGATCTCTATCTCACCTACAAGGCGATATCAGACCCTGCCCTACTAGAGATGCTCCATATCCAAAAGTCTAACTCCTCGCACATTACCCATTCAAAAGGCCTAATCTAATATACAACATCAACAAAACCTGCTGGACAGACAGGTATGTGTCCCAGCGGCTGCCCCATCTCTGGAATAGACTTCCCATAGATGTGAAGCAGGGCACCTCACTGACCCTCTTCAAGAGCAACCTTGATGAATGGATGGGAAACCACAAATGTGTTCCACCTGTGTCCCTCATTGACAGGGGTGACAGGTGCTGACTGACGTTTCTTTTTTGGGGATAAACTCTTGGCTAGGCTTGTAAGGGCACCAGGGCCATTAGCTTAGTAATTTCCTATGATACTATGATCCTAAAAGCAGCAGTCAAATTAGTGCAGGCTATGTACAAGGACCCAATGACTCAAGTATGAACAGTGTTCGGTCTCACAGAAGAGTTCCCAGTGGGAGTGGGTGTGCACCAGGGTTCAGCACTGAGCCCATTGTTGTTCGTACCAGGTGATGGATTACATTAGCAAACAGATTGGAGCGGACATATCAACAAAGTTGCTGTATACAGATGACATGGCATTACAGGCAGACTCTGAGCAAGGACTTTGGTAAAGAATAGGGGAATGGAATGCAAAACTGAAGACATATGAGATGAAACCAACAATCAAACTTGGTGCTCTATATAGGGCCAAACCTTACCTTAACTCTAAATGCTAGACTACCCACAGTCAGATCCCACCTCCTATCTACTCTTCTCTATTGTTCTCAACTTTTCACTAACCTGCACGTCTGATTAACATCTACTTGATTCCTGCTATAACAAAATAGCAAAATTTGCTGCTAATATACCCAACAGGACCCATCATTGCCTTGCTCTTCAAAAATTACACTGGCTTGAATTTCCCAATCTGTTATTGGTCAATCAGCTCACCACTGCCCACTGTATTATCCACAAACCTGAAAACTGCCCTGCACTCTCCAGTCTAGTGCAACTAAACACCAACCCCAGGACCCTTAAATCATCTGATAAACTTATATCCAAGGTAACAAAGTCCCATAATTACTTTGTTCACTCTTTCTTCTCCTTCAAAGTATCCAGACAGTGGAACCTATTACCCAGAATATCTTAAAAAACACACATCGTCATAGCTTTAAAAAACTCCTAAAGGAATACTCAACAATGGCTATACTCCTATAATACTCCTGGTTAGTTTCTCATACCTTCAATCAAATGTCTTCTATTCTGCTATCTTCTTGTCTTACTTCTACCAAATGAAAATACCACAATGGTTTTTAGTTATATATCTAAAGAATTTCATATTATTATCTGTAGTAAGGCTTAGGAAATGTAATGTTTTCTGTTTTATATTCCCCTTTTTGTAAATTGTGATTATTGGCAACTGTCAAACGTTTTGTATATTGTCTGTAAATCTTTTACAAATTTTTGTAATCTTTTTGTATTATTGTTATGGAGCTCTTCTCCCCAGGTCTCCACTGAAAAATCGGCTACTTGCCCAGCCGGACTCTACCTGGTTAACAAATGTAAAATAAATAAATAAATAAACCAAGTACTGATAAGACAGCTGTAATGGTAGCAAATGAGGCAAATCAGAAGAAGTTGAGAACTGAGATAGAAGGGAGGATAGTGGAACAGGTTAAGGCGATATTGTAGTTGAGGGCCTCACCAGTTTGTTTTGCGCAGAAGTAGGCGTGTTGCAAACTGAGTGATAACCCGGTCTGCATATTTAATTTGCTCATGCATACATGATATGAAAATATTAAATGTACACAAACGGTTAATACAGTATCGCCCAGGAAAGCTGTTCTTAGTAAAGGTCCTGCCTATTAAATGTACACAAACGGTTAATACAGTATCGCTCAGGAAAGCTGTTCTTAGTAAAGGTCCTGCCTATTAAATGTACATAAATGGTTAATACAGTATCGCCAGGAAAGCTGTTCTTAGTAAAGGTCCTGCCTATTAAATGTACACAAACGGTTAATACAGTATCGCCAGGAAAGCTGTTCTTAGTAAAAGGTCCTGCCAATGACACTGAGGAAGAGTCGGCTGTGACACCTGCACCAAAGAGAGTCCGTTTGGACATTAATTGGGACAGTGAACCATCGCATTCCGACTCTGACAAAGAGAACTATAATGCTACGCAGTAAAAAGCCTGATGACATGTGTATTGACGGTTTTGTTTCTTTGCTGATTATAGTATATATTATTAGTGCAATAAAACTTGTCAATTACAGATGTTGGTAACAGTTTACTGTTATATTTGTTGTCATATTACGTCAGTGCACTTTTTCTTCGGTTGTACATTCGGAGGGAATGCATATTCATGAATGACATATCACTGGGGTGGGTTTTGGGTGGGGCTTGCTACTGCGCATCTGGTGAGGCCCTCAACTACAATATCGCCCAGGTTAACAGCTTCAAGTATCTGATGTGTAGTTGAAGAAAAGGATTGTCTGAATGAGAAAGTCAAGGCTAGATTCCGAGTGGCTGCAGCCAACTAGCATAGTGTGTCAGGGATAGTATATGACAGAAGAATGCAAAGAAGCTGAAGAGTATTGTGTACAGGAAAGTGCTGTGACCAGTACTGCTGGCATGGTACATAACCCAGGGCAGTGAGGCAGAGCAGTTGAGAAAGCTTGAGGTGATAAAGATGACGTGCCTGAGATGGGTGGCAGGATGCACACTGTGGGACAGATGAAGAAATGAGGACATATGAATTAAATCCCAAGTAGCTTTAATTGCAGAAAAGGTCAGCGAGAACAGATTACAGTGTTTCAGGTACATCTACAGAAAAGCAGAATATAATCTGGTGAAGAAGATTTGGAACAGACAGGAAGAAGGCAAGAGGAAAATAGAGCATCTAGTAAAGATGTGGATGGATTGTCAGACGAGATCTGCGAAAGTCAAGCATGAGAGTGGAAGAAGGCAGGAGAGTGTCAGTGAACAGAGAAGGGTGGCAACAGTTACCATGACACCCTGACTCCATGTAGAAAAATGGGATGAAGTGTGTTGATGATAAAGATATGAGAAGGGTGGCAAAAGTTACCATGACACCCTGACCCCATGTAGAAAAATGGGATGAAGAGGGTTGATGATGAAGATTTGTAATGATAGACTTGGTGATAAAATGGGAGTAGGTATAATAATATCAAAACAACATGTTTACACATGGGCGGCACAGTGGTACAGCAGTTAACGTTGTCGCCTCACAGCAAGAGGTTCTCCGGTTCGATTCTCGGCTGGGGTGCCTTCTATGTGGAGTTTGCATGTTCTCTCTGTGTTCGCATGGGTTTCCTCTGGGTACTCCGGTTTCCTCCCACATTCCAAAGACATGCATCTGGAGCATTTCTCCCCGGGCCTCTGCTGAAAACAGGCTCTGTGGAACCTAGTTGGACTTTCCCGGTCAACAAATGATAAATAAAAATAAAAAATAAATTACACCTCCGTCTCATTGCCTCTTCCAACTCCTGCTCAGACATCGACCTCATTGGTTAATTATAGTGCTAAATACTGACCCTGCCATCTTTTTATACACTCCAAGTCCCTTCATCTCATCTCCCACCTAAATTTCGTCCTCTTCCACTACCATTGTCCCATTATCTCCCAGTTCACAAAAACTATTTCATACTCTTGGGTGGCCTGAATCAAAACTGGCTCACCCCACACTGTCTATCCTATAGCAACAAGCTGCCTTCTGTAATCTTATGTAGCTTATCATACAACCTACTCACCTTCTTACACTACTACAGGAATCCACTCCCATTTTGGCTTCATTCTAAGCAGTATCCCTACCTGTTCCACCTCTATAAACACATTCTAAAACCCAGACAGAGAACCATGGTCACACCCCTCTCACGAGGGTCCTTTAAAAGACATAAAGCTCCAACAGCCTTTACAGGGAGCAGGTCTTGACATTATATTTAAGGTATTAAGCTCTGACTACTTTAAATTTTAATTAACGGCACCGTGCTTTACCCTTAATATAACCCCCAGTGAAACTCCAGCTTGCTGGACTCAGCTGATTCCCATTCAAGACAGTTTGTACCCATTAACTCTACATCAGTCCCATGGAAAGCCCTGTTCATGGTTTAGTACTAAACTCAGAAAATAAATGAAGTACAAAGACAAGATCTGTAAGAAAGAGAAGGGTTATAACAATCAATACTTACTGCTGTAGTTCCTCACCCCTAAGGAAATAAGTCAGAATAGTTGTCCAAGCCACCAAAGTTACATTTCTTACACAACTAAAACTTTTGTTCTATCAGCCTAAACTCTCTGTACTGAAATTAAAATATTTCTAGGACAAAAAAAAATACATTAAGGGCCTCAATTATGGTTTTACTTTCCAGTGAGTAATAACACCACTCCACTGCTGTTCACCCAAAGTATCCTAAGTTCAGCAAAAAAGCAGCCACACGTATACACATATATATTTATAATTCCAGTTTATTCCATTGACTGGGGGATCCCTAACTGTACTAATACTACTCAGACTAATTTGGTCTAATGCTACTCATAGTGTTTTTAACCAATCTGAAAAGGTAAGCATTTGCTTTTATTTTGCTTTTGGTTAAGGCTCAGTTTTTGTTGTGTGTTTCATTTAAGTGAGGCATGATTCGAATTGCTTGACAGAGTGAGTGCCAACAATTCTTCAATTGAAACTTTCATAGTTCACTTATATAGATATAGATATATGTGTGTGTATGTAAATATATATATATATATATATATATATATATATATATATATATATATATATATATATATATATATATATATATATATATATATATATCTGTTAATCTATTTATCTAGCATTAGTATAGATATACTCACACACATACACACACACACACACACACACACATACACACAAACACACACACACACACACACACACACACACACACACACATACACACACACACACACACACACACACACACACACACACACACACACACACACATACACACACACACACACACACACACACACACACACACATTCCCCTTACTTTCATTTATAATTTTTGTAATACCTTTATGGAAAATTCCTTCCATTAGTGTGTGTGTGTGTGTGTGTGTGTGTGTGTGTGTTAACATGTAGGGTTAGAGTTAGAGTCAGAGTCAGGGTAACATGCTGTGAGTGATGCTGAAGCAGGAAGACAAATCATTAACAGTAGTACTATTAAGACTAATTTGGTCTAGTGATACTGGCATTTTTTTTTAGTTAATCTCAAAAGGAGAGCATTTGTTTTTCTTCTGTGATTGGTTAAGGTTCATTATTTGTGTTAATTTTGGCTAAATACATTTTGATTTGAAGTGGTCCACCGAGTGACGGGCAACACTTCTTCAGTACTAACTTTCATAATTAACATACATACACACACACACACACACACACACCCATATATATATATATATATATATATATATGTATACGTATACAATTACATCATGAAAGGTAGAAAACTAAAAAGAGAGAGTCACAAATGGTAGAACAAAAATAAGAGAATCACAAAATACTGAATGACTCATAAGAGTGAAACACAAATCACCAAACACTTCCCTCCCACTAAAAAAAGTCCTTTATCACTAGAGCCCAGCTACAAAACTAAGATCAAATGTTGTTTTGATATTCATACTGTTAGGCAGAGAGTTTTTGCTTATTTAAATATGTAGGGTTAGCAAGATGGACATAGGTAGGGTTAAGGTTATGGTTAAGGTTAACATACATGAGTAAGGTGGAAAGACAGGCGTCATCACTGGCATATTATGGCAGATGATCCAGATTTAAGGACAAGTATTGTTTATTCAGCCATTACTTTTAAGAATGCATTTTCTCTTATATAACAGCTGTGTTATAGATATTTTCAGTCTATCAGGAAGCAAATGAAGAATAGGACTTCCCTGTGTATGAACTCTGTTTATTTTAAGTACATTGTTCAACAGAATAAATCTGTACATCCGCTTCCTAAATCTACCTATTATGTACGCTGTTATGCTGACTGCAGTGCACAGAATTTAGTGTACTTAATTTCACTCTGTGCACATGTTGGCAAAACAAACAGAAGGATATAAATTATATAATCATATATATGATATAAGAAAGCTTAATGAAGTGAATGCTTTGTAAGGCATATTACTCACCAAGGAGTGATGTATAGTTTTAATTTTATGTTCTGCTGGTAATAAGTATTAATGTACGTGAAAGCGATATTAAAATATGACAGAAATGGGTTACAAGACTTAATGCAGTTAGAGAACCTGGTCTGTGTTATGATTATATTATTTAACTAGTTTTATTTAAGAGGAGATTGAGATATTGATTGTGTTTTTAATTATTTAATCATACACTATGGTATGTAAATCCATTAGCTGTAGTAGTTTTTTATGCTGTCCATTGCAGGGGGTCCAGTCTTGCACCAAATACTTTTTAATGGTCAGCAGTTTGAAAAGCAGATTACCGGCATTAGTGATGCCTGAAAATCAATAAATCAGTAAAAGTGAAGTAAATGCTTAGGTAGAACCTGCAGAGACAAAAATGCCATGTGGAATTTATGTCAAAATTTTGTGGAGCCAGTGTATTACCAAATGTCAGCCATCTTGAAATGATTCTACTTCCATGTCAGACTATCTCCATGGTTAAACGTGCTGAAATGCTATTACTATCATTATTCAGGCACTAGTGCCTGAATGTACATGAAGTCCGCACTGTTTATGTCTTGCTGCAAGGTCTAATTTTAAAGATCTGAAAGACTTGTCCAGCCCTTTGCTATTTTTATTTAACTCTTTAGCCAATTTGCTATTTTTTTTCTCATCACCTTGGCAAGGGTTGACCAAGAGAGGTCAGCATTTAGACAACCATTATTGGTACTCCATTTTTTTTTTTTTAGCCATGGCCTTAATTCCCCTGTGAGCACCTGGCTTGCATATCTAAAAGGGAACATGCGACTGGCTGCCTGTGCTTCTTATCCCTGATTTCCAAAAGGGATTTGCCTACAAGCAGTCCTGCTCTCTCCTCAAGCACAGGTCAACAATGGAGAAATTACATGTGTGTGTGTGTGTGTGTGTGTGTGTGTGTGTGTGTGTGTGTGTGTGTGTGTGTGTGTGTGTGTGTGTGTGTGTGCATGTGTTTGTGTTTTTCAAAGTGCGCGATACACACCTCCACCTAGGGAGGTGAATGAGCCACACCCCACCTTTCCTGTCCTTCCCTACTTGGCTGCTCCATTACCTGGGGTCACTAACTGAAGCCCAGTCACCCAGTAAGGGCTCCAACATTCTGTGTTATGGAACCAGGCTATCATGACTTTCACAGTTGGAGCCCTGAAGTACTATCCCCTTTACGTTTGTGGAAGGACTGTTAATGTTTATTTATTTATTTATTTATTTAACATTTGCTTACCAGGAAAGTCTGACTGGGACACAGCCCATTTTCAATGAGCGCCTGGGGAGAAATTTTCCAGATGCATGTCTTTGGAATGTGTGAGGAAACCGGTGCACCCGGAGAAAACCCACGTGAATGCAGGAAGGACATGCAGACTCTGTACAGAAGGCACCCCCAATGGTTGCTAAGATGGATCTTGAAACATCTAGTAAGCAATAACTGGCGATACTGTAGTGTACTGGCTCACCTTCAGTTCTGAGCAGGAATGGGCATGGCTCGGTGATTGGCATGAAAAGTTGCATATGAAATGAGGCATGATTGACATGCCATTCATATTAGGCAGTGACATCATGTATTTTTCCTTCTATGACACTTTATTGACCATTCTGACTTTTGTGGCTTCATAGGGTTTCAGTTCAGTGGTTACTAACCAATAATATATTCTGCATATTATGTATTTTCCTGATCAGTGGGAAGCAAGTGTTTAATTCTTAAAGAATCTTAGGTTATTCTGAAATAACATCTGTTTTAACTATATGAAGAATTTAATTATAGCTTCATAGGTAGGCACTAGGCTATCTGCCCAAAGGCATTTATAAGCCTAGCCAGAATGTGTTGGCTTTCGCCGCCTCCTTAGATTAGTTCCCTGTGCCTCTGTCCAGCAGAGCCACTGAAGTGATCACCGAGGTAAACTTTCTGTTTCCCATCCACTCGTCAAGATTTCTTTTGAAGAGTGTTAGCAAGAAGCTCTGCCTAATGTAGATTGGGATCTTGTTTCAAAGCATGGGAAGTCTCTGGGACAGGAATCTATCCCTCCAGCACGTCCTATTTATTGTTGTGGTGAGGTTTAGATCCCTAGAGCATGTGACTCGCGGGGATAAGGTTTTCTTTAGGTGGAGCATGTCCATCAATTCTGGGTTGGACATGGCCTTGTATGCCAGGCAGAGATCAACTCTGAGTAGGCGGTATGCAAGCGAGTACAGCTGTAATTTCTTCAGTCAAGCTGCATAGGGCATCTGTTTGAGGCCCGTGATCCTCTTGTTGAGTTACTTCTGTGGTCTTTCCAGCTGTTGCAGGTGTCTTGTAAGGTACATCCCAAATGGGGCGTTGTGCTCTATGATGGGTCTGATGAGTGATGAGTAGAGGGGCACAATTACCTCTTTTGATTTGGATGCGAACCCTTTTGTTTTTAGGTGGGCCATGTAGAAGGATTTTCTAACCACTTTGGCAATGTGATTATCGAAGGTGAGATTACTATCTACTTGGGTCCCCAGATCCCTTATTACGTTTTCTGTATTTAGGGGACTACCACCTATGTGGTAGTTTGTGGGTACTTTGTTTTTTCCAAAGGGGATGACTATGCACTTTTTGGCATTTAGCTTGAGGCCATGATTTTGACACCAGGTATCCGTCTCAGTGAGACCCTTTTGGAGGCTGTCTGTGTCAGCCGGAGAGTCAATTATAGCCCCTAGTTTGCAGTTGTCTGTGAACTTGGTCAGCCATAGTCCTCCTGTGCTTGCCTGTACCTCTGAGAAGTATATGCCGAACAGGAGGGGTCTTAGGACTGAGCCCTGGGGGGCTCCACTTGTAACCGATTTAGAGTCGGACCTAGCTCCCGCAACTCTCACCATGTGGGTTCTGTCCGTGAGCCTGTTGGCAACCCATCTTGTGATGTAGGGGATTATGTTCAGGCTGGTGAGCTTGTCTATAATACCAGAATGGGGAATGGTGTCGAAGGCCTTTGCGAGGTCTAGGTAGGCTGTGTGTACCACCTTTTCCTCATCTATAGCCTTGATAACTATCTCAAAGAAGTCCACCAGGTTTAGGAGGCATGATCCGCCCTTAACAATGCCAAACTGGGTAGGGTCCAGTGTTTGGAGGTTCCCAATGTCTCTGTTAATGAGTTCCATGATGATGTGTTCCATAGCCTTGCAGACCAAGCTAGTCAGGCTTATAGGGCGATAGTTCCAGGGGTCTGTTGTGGATCCACCTTTGTAGAGCGGAATAACCACTGCTGTGCGCCACTCTATGGGTACATAGCCTGTGGAAAGGCTGAGTTTGAACAGTGTGTTTAGGTGAGGGGTTAGTTCATCTTTGAGCTCATGTAGGACGCAGCCTGGGACACCGTCCGGTCCCATTGATGCTGTGTTTTTGGCTTTGGAGAGGGCTGTGTTAACCTGAGTGTCTGTGATTTCAGGGACTCTACATTCTTCTGGTATGGTTATGGGCCCTCTTGGGGGTGAGGGGGGGGGGTGAAGTTTGCGCTGAACTTGACTGCCAGGATGTTAGCGATATCAGTCTGTTCAGTGTATTTTGTGCCATTCTGCACTAACTCCGAGCAGATCTGAGCATTGCCACTTAGATTCTTGACATAGCTAAAGAATGCATTGTGGTTATCTTTGGAGTCCTTGGCAATTTTTCTTTCAAAGCTCACCTTGGATGATTTTATGAGGGATCGTAGTTTCATGCTGATACTGATCAGGGATGTCTTCCCTTCTTGGGATTTTACTCTTTTCTGTACTAGTTTCCTCCTTCTAGTGTATAGCTTGTTTATGGCAGGAATCCACCAGACTGGTTTCCTTTTCTTGGAGGAGTGAGTCTTGGTTTTGCTTGAGATGGCATGATCCATGCATTCTTGTAGGTGCCCGCAGAATACATTTGTAAAGAATTTTGCAGCTTGGACAGCGTTATCCTTCAGCATGGGGGCTTTGAAACTTTCCACCTCGGTCTTAAGTAATGTGAAATTTGCTTTTGAAAAGTTTTTCACTGTGATTTTCTTGTCCGGGGGTGGGGGCAGAATGTGGATATCCAAAGTGATTTGTTTATGGTCAGATCTAACCAGCAAGGGGTTGACCACTGGTGTGGAACACTCGTCGCCCATTCTGGTAATGACCAGGTCCAATATGTTGTCACCTGTGGTGGGAGTGTTGACCAGTTGAACCAGGGTGTTTGAGTTTATAAATTCTAGGAAATGTTGGGCAAGGGAGTAAGTACTTGAGTAGTTCTCCCAGTTAATGTTTGGATAATTGAAATCACCCAATATTAGGGTGTTTGGTAGGACCTTTATGTTTCCCAGTGTTTCCAGGAATACAGAATGGGGGTCCTGGGACATGGTGGGTGATCTGTAGCAAGCTGCAATTTGAATTGCAGTTTTGCCCATTGTTAGTTGCACATGGATGATCTCTGAAGCATCGTGTTGTGCCACTAACCTGGTGGTGTGGGTATCCTTGATGAATATGGATACGCCCCCGCCTTTTGTATTTTGGTTTGGGTTCTGTGGCCGAAATGTATGGTATGAGTTGTAGCCTGGTAGTGCTGGGGTGCTCTCTGAAACCTTAAACCAGGTTTCTGTTACTGCACATATATCAATTTTCTCCATACTGAGGAGTGCCTCAAGTGCGTGCATTTTGAGGTTCAGACTTCTGGCATTGAGTAGCACTACCCACAGTTTTTGCCAGTTTTTTTCCAACTTTGAGCAATTGAAAGAGTGAGTGTGTGTGTGTGTGTGTGGGGGGGGGGGGGGGGCACTTACATTATTAATAACTAATTCACAACAAAATGAAATGAATAAATAATACTGAATGAAACACGGGAGATTCCAGCTACAAGACTGTCATTTACTCTAAGTGGAAATGAAAATGTCATGTGCTACAATGCCCGTGTCTGCTAACAGACCAAATAGAACAGTCAAAACAAACAGAATCTCTTTAGCAAAGTATTAGAAAAGTTAAAGAAGACAAGTAAAAAAAAAAAAAAAAATACGTTTATGACAAAGATTATATTTTCTGTCTTACAGCCACATCCAAGATAGCCCCTCGACTTCTTACCTTCAGAGTCAGGAAAAAGCAGAGACAAATATACAGATTTAAATATGATTACCGGCATACTTCTAATCTCTGTTTTCAAAACCTGCTGTCATTTCATGTTTAGCATATGAAAAAAAATTGTGGCATCGTACAGTTCAGAAACAGAATAAATATTCATTCACACCGGATGAATATTGAATACTTCCAACTGACGTACAACAACGGGTGAGGGTTTTGGGCAGTGCTTGCTACTGCGCATCTGGTGAACCAGTACACTACACTATTGCCCAGTAATTTACCTATCTTGCTCCCATCCTGTGGAGCTCACTCTCTTCTTGGACTTAGCTCTGTGACTCTGGAGCTTCTTTTAAGAGGTTACTACAAAATCTTCTTTTAAGGAGCAGGTGCAGCGGTTAGCATTGTCACCTCACAGCAAGAGATTTTCCGGTTCGATCCCCGGCTGAGGTGCCTTCTGTGTGGAGTCTGCATGTCCTCCCTGTGGTTGTGTGGGTTTTCTCCGGATGCTCTGGTTTCCTCCCAATGACATGCTGTAGGTGGATTGGACACTCTAAATTGGCCCTAGGTGTGAGTGTGTGCATGTGTGTGCCTTCTGTGGAAGGTTGGGCACCAGGCTGGCAACTCGACACTGTAAAAACTCCACTGCCAATCATGAGCAGACAGGTGATCCACTGTGGTGACCCCTAAATGGGAAAAGCCAAAAGAAGAAGGAGCAGATGCTTAAATCCTAGTCTAAGAGTTCATTTAAATCTTAGACACTGGCTTTGGTGATTCATTCATGATCTTATATTTCAATTAATTTGAATTTAAATATTTCATGTTTTCATTGCTGTAAATCAGTGGCTTTTGTCTTAGCATTTTGATTTCGTCATTTATCATGACTGTTCCATCTTTCAATTCATGGAAGCTGTTTAGTCACTATTAGGTTCTGCAGGGAGTAGGGAGTGAAAGTTGCCTGACCACGAAAAGAAATGATGTCTATTCTGGAGCCAAATCAGTTCTCATTACTGGAACTCTGCAGTCAACTGCTTCGTTATGCAGGCTGACTGCTGCTGTAGCCTTTTATTTCATATTTGCTTTATGCTGCTATGAGCCTATTAATGGCCATACAGCTTTCTCCTCAGCCTCCTTGTAATACTGTTGCCAGTCAGTGTAAGTAGTTGGTTGGTTATAAGTGAGTGGCTCTGTAGTAAAACAACCTTCCACATTACTTTCTGCTCAGTGCTGTTATAAATTCATCAGCCACACCAGTACTTTTCTTTTGTTATTCCAATTCAGACAGAAGTCTTAACGTTCGTGTGTCCTAAACTTACTCAAATCATTACCACTGAACCCAGGAAAGGTTGTTGTGTGCATGGACAGCCTGATTGCCTCCTACTGGAGTCTGAGGTAGCATTCTTGGTGGTTCTTTGCTTGTTATTAGCCCTATACTTTATTGCAGTTCATATCTCCATGCCCCATCTGGATATTAAATAGGCTGCAGACCTTATCAGGGGTGAAGACCATCCATTTAATTATTCGTGTTGCCCTTTCCTTTGTAATTACTGCAAACACTACCTAATGTTGCCATATAGCACCAATATAGCAGGTAGTGTGAACACCTGTACCCCATCAATTCATGATACCTGTACAGCACCAATCAAGTGGGACTTCTATCAGTGTCTGATGCTAGCATCTTTCTAGCTGGAGAGCACTTGATCATTGTGTAACAATATTTTTGTACTTCTGTCTAGCTGTTTGTCCCTGTGCTGAATGTATAAATCAATCCATTATTTTTTTTACATCCACTAGGCTCCATTGTCATAATGTTTCATCTCTGTGAATTGAAGTCTAAACTTTCAATGGGGATCTGCAGGTTATCTGACTATATTTCTCTTAATATTACTAGGGTATATGGCTAATTGATGCACACCTCTCTGTATCTATTCACTATCTACTGCACTTAGTGACTGTATAGCTATCTGCAGGTTGAATTTTTGTATTTGTCTATTTGTTCCTTAACACTGTATATTTGTGTGTAATCAGATGTTTGCTACATTTATCTGTCTGTATCAGTTTTTTTCCTAATTTATCTGTTTTAGCCAGCATCATTATTTGCAGATTATGCTTTCTAACTGTTTATAGGTTCATAGGTTCATAGGTAGGTACTAGGCTATCGTCCCAAGGGCCTACGTAAGCCTAGCCAACAAGGTTCCCTGGCTTACGCCACCCAAGAAAGTTATTTTCCTGTGCCACTGTTGAGCTGAGACACAGAAATGATCCCCAGGGTGTATTTCCTATTTCCCATCCACTCATCAAGATTTTTCTTGAAGAGGGCTAATGAAGAACTTTGCTTGACATAGATGGGGAGCCTGTTCCAGAGTATGGGAAGTCTATGGGACAGGAATCTATCCCTTCAGCATGTCCTGTTTATTGTGGTGACAAGGTTTAGGTCCCTAGAGCATGTAGCTCGGAGGGATTGGGATTTCTTTAGGTGTAGCATGTCCAACAGCTCTGGGTTTGACATAGCTTTATATGTTAGGCAGAGATCACCTCAGAGTAGGTGATATGCTACGGAGTAAAGCTGGAGTTTTTTGAGGCGGTCAGTGTAGGACATTTGTTTGAGGCCAGTAATCCTCTTTGTGAGGTACTTCTGTGGCCTTTCCAGCTGCTGCAGATGTCTTTTGAGGTACATTCCAAAAGGGGTGTTGTACTCTACAATGGGTCTAATGAGTGTCAAGTAGAGAGGAACAATGACCTCTTTTTTCCTGGATGAGAACCCTTTTATGATGAGGTGTGCCACGTAAAAGGACTTCATGACTACTATGGCGATGTGACTATCAAAGGTGAGACTACTGTCCACCTGGGTCCCAAGGTCTCTTATCACACATTCGGTGTTAAGTAAATTGCTGCCTATGTGGTAGTTCATGAGTACAGAGTTTTTACCAAAGGGGATGACACTGCACTTTTTGGCATTAAGCTTGAGGCCATGGCTATGACACCAGGCATCTGTCTCAGCGAGGCCCTTCTGTAGGATGTCCACATCATTTGGGGACATGACTATGGCTCCTAGTTTGCAGTCATCTGCAAACGTCATTAGCCAGAGGCCTTCTGTGTTAGTCTGCACTTCAGAGAAGTAGATACCAAACAGGAAAGGTCCAAGGAAGGAACCCTGTGGTACTCCACTTGTCACTGCTTTGAGGTCAGATTTGGAGTCTGCAACTTTTACAGTGTGGGTTCTATCAGTGAGCCATTTGGCAACCCATCTTGTGACGTAGGAATTTATACCTAGTTTAGTGAGTTTAGCTATAATTCCAGAAAGGGGGATGGTGTCGAAAGCCTTGGCGAGGTCAAGATAGGCTGTGTGAACCACCTTACCCTCATCTACAGCTTTGCTGACTGCCTCAAAGAAGTCGATCAGGTTCAGAAGGCATGATCTGCCTTTTACAAACCCGACCTGGGTGGGATCCAGAGTTTGGAGTTTACCAATGTCTTTGTTTATGAGTTCCATGATGATACGTTCCATGGCCTTGCAGACCAGGCTAGTCAGGCTAATAGATCGATAGTTCTCGGGATCAGTGGTGGCTCCCCCTCTGTGTAGTGGGATAATTGTTGCTGTGCGCCATTCAGTGGGCATAAAGCCTGATGCAAGGCTATTATTGAACATGGTGCTTAAGTGGGGAGCCAGTTCATTCTGAAGTTCATGTAAAACGCAGCCTGGGATGTTGTCTGGTCCCATGGTTGCTGTGTTTTTGGCTTTAGAGAGTGCAGCTTTTACCTGCGCAGTTGTGATTACAGGAACTCTGCATTCTTCCTGTATAGATACGGGCCCTTTAGGGGGTGAGGGGGGGGTAAAGTTAGCACTGAACTTATCTGCCAGGATGTTGGCAAGATCAGTTGGTTCTGTAATTTTCGTGCCGTTGTGCTGTAACTCAGAGCAGATCTGGGTGTTGCCATCGAGATTCTTGACATAGCTATAGAATGCTTCGTGGCTGTCCTTAGAATTAGTGGCTCGTGATTCTTGACATAGCTATAGAATGCTTTGTGGCTGTCCTTAGAATTAGTGGCGAATTATGTACTAAACGTAATCGAATTGCCACTGCTGTGCAGGTTGCCCTGCATGTGCACAAGCTGATAAGCTCCCACTGCAATCAGACGCGGCATTCATTCGCCAGCTTCCCCTTCCTCCCTTCCATACTTTCCCACTCAATTGTCATCTAATCCTCCCATTTAAAGATAAACACTCTAAAAATTACCTTCTCTACATCATAGGTTCAGCATGTCACCCTATCTATTTAAACACACATATTACAGAGAATGAGCATTCTGCCTCTGTATTACATTAATTCTTACCAATATCCATTACTACTCTTCCAACTGCTAATGAATAGACCCTTTATTTTCCTTAAAAACTCAAATTATTCTCACTCACAAAATATTTTAAATTATGTCTTAAAAACCCTTTCATTTTAACTGAACATTTGTTCCAACAATTCTGACAATAGAACTCTCATAATCAGTACTAGTTTTCCAGATAACATAAACAGAGTTTATACAACTTGTAATATTAAAGTAACTATTCAGCCAAGCGAACTTTATAATCATTAACACAATTAAAAGGAAGTTCTAACTGGGCAGGGTGACTATTCAGCTACCTGATATATGCTGGCCTCCTCCAATCCCCCCCAAAAAAAGCAGCTGCTTCTCTAGCTATTTCCTAAACAATAATTACAAACCCACTTACATTTTCCCAGTACAACACTAACTGCTTATATCTCTACTATTAGCATGTTTGCATAACAAAAGCAGTCATAAAATGTTTTAAAGCTGATCACAAACCCCATAATCTTTAATATGCATACCTCTTCATTCTGGAACTTGTTTGCCATCTTCTCTCTTCCTCTTTAGCCCCATCGAATACTGCGGTCTCTCTCTCTCTCTCTCTCTCTCTCTCTCTCTCTCTCTCCCTCTCTCTCTCTCTGCAGTAAGTGGGGGCTATTGTGTTACACTTCATTGATATTCAGTATTAAACTCTTAGCCTAGAGGGTTTCTCTGTATTTATAAGTGTTAGTCACATATCTTTGAATTTATTACTGCTTAATATCTGAGTTGTTTGGCTTCTGCTACATATCTACAATCAACTGCATTACTAGCTGAGTTAAGTACAAACTTGCAGTGTTAAAGATTGTACAGCATTTTATTTTTCTGTCTATTTAATTGTTTCATTGAATATTGTGGTCTGTGTCTCTCTGTAGTTATTTATTTTTCTATTTAATTGTTTCATAGAATACTGTGGTCTCTCTCTCTCTCTCTGCAGTAAGTGGGGGCTATTGTATTTCACTTCATTGATATTCAGTGTTAAACTCATAGCCTAGAGGGTTCCTCTGCATTTATAAGTGTTAGTTACATATCTTTGAATTTATTACTGATCAATATCTGAGTTGTTTGGCTTCTGCTACATACCTACAATCAACTGCATTACTAGCTGGGTTGAGTACAAACTTGCTGTGCTATAGGTTGTACTGCATTTTATTTTTTTGTCTATTTAATTGTTTCATTGAATATTGTGGTGTGTGTCTCTCTGTAGTTATTTATTTTTCTATTTAATTGTTTCATAGAATACTGTGGTCTCTGTCTCTGCAGTTAGTTTCCCTCTCTCCCTTCCTGCTCTTGTGGTATTAATCTTGGTGGCTTTGGAATTGTCCACCCCTCCTGCAAATTTGTGTTTGAACACTCCTCCTGGGCCCATCTCATTTGCTCACTCAACCGAGTACAGTGAGATCATATTTTGACTTCAGACACTCCTACCAGTCCCATCTGTTCATCTCTATCCCAGCTCTATTCCAGTCTAGTGTCACTAGCTCATTCTATGTAATACAGAGAGAACATCTGTGAAGGGCAAGCCACTTAGGTCCTTAATTTTGAATTATCTTCTGTTTCTCCTTTCTCCCTTTCCACTTTACAAAGAGAAAAACATATTCTAAGCTTGTTTCTAGGCTTTCCTGTAACTAGTTTAGTCTACATACAGATTTGCTGTAACCAGGACTGTGTGTAAGTTTCTGAGCCCCCAAGCCTTTCTATGTTGGAGGGAAGCCTTCTAGCTTATCAGTGGGAGTGGTAAGCACTAGGTAGCCTATCTACTACAAGAGTGGCTTCTGGACCAGAAATTGTAGTTTATTGGCCATTGGGGCAATTTTTCCATCTCTTTCAACCTTCTGTTTTAAAAGCCCACGTTTGCGCTTGTTTCCCACCTTTCCTGTAAGTAGTCTATTCCAGATACAGATTTGCTGTATCCAGGACTGCGTGTAAGCTTCTGAGCCCCCCCAAGCCTTTCTGTGTTGGAGGGAATCATTCTAGCTTATCAGTGGGAGTGGTAAGCACTAGGTAACCTATCTACCACAAGATCCAGGTACGGATTCTTAGTTTTAGCACTTGAATTTGCTTATTCGTGCCCAGCACTTGTTCAGAACTTGTTGTTAGCAATAAATAAGTTACAAATTACTACAGCACTCAACCTTCCTCTTTACCTAGAGGTAAATAGTTTTTGTACTTACTTTCCTCACTTGCTTAGTGAAAAATAGCTGTTATACTCACTTTCCTCACTTGTCTAGAGGAAAGTAGTTTTTTATTCAGGCATGCCCAAGGGTCAGCTCCCAGTGTTCTCTCCTGTCTATCTAATGAATCTGGGCATCTTGGGGCAATGTAGCAATTGCCTCATGTACACAGACAACCCTCTCCTCCTACCAACCAACACCACAACCTGTGAGAGATGCTCTTATCTAGCCAAACTGGTGGTAAAGCTCTCTCCAACCAAGACTGAACTTGACAGTCATGAGGAGAAGGTAAACGCTTGCACCACACCACACTCATCACATAGTCCCACTAAACCTACACCACCAAAATCCACACATAGAAACACAAAAACATTCATAGAGCCACTCAATAATAATCTGCTCAAGCAACAGAGACTTCCAAAGCTGAAATGCAAGCAACCTCCACCCCCCCAACACAACCCAAATGACACATAGCCCACAGACTCAGTGTGCCAATAAACCACAGCCCATAAGGCAACACAATGTACCCAACACACTAGTCATAGGTGACTCTATAGTCAGGCACACTGATGTCCCACTCTCCAGACTAAACAAGGAGAAGGTTATTGTCAGCTGCTGTCAGGTTCCAGGATCCGCCACATAACCCATGCACTCAAGTCACTCCACAACAAGTACATATATGACTCTGTCATTGTCCATGTTGGTGTGAACAACCTAAGACATACCTCCCTAGACTACATGAAAAGAGACATGAAAGAGCTCTCCGATCTTGTAGCCCAGACAGGTAAGACCCTAGCCCTAAGTAGCATCCTGCCATCACCCAGAATGATACCGCCTTACAAGGACAAAATTATAAGTTCTGGTGTTAGTCTAAGGGGATCCAGTATCTGTTTGGCTGGGATGACATGGTCGACAGTCCATGATGCTTTGCCAGAGATGGCCTGCACCTGTCACCCCTGGGATTCCGGATACTGGCTAAGGGTTTTACCACGCCTATAGTGCCTTTTTTAGGAAAGATTCAAATGACAAGTTCACCACCATAATAGGAACAAACAAGCAAAAACCAAGGGTAATGCTATTCAATGCTAGAAGTCTAAATCTCAAAATGCACTCAATCGAGGCACTCCTTAAAATGGAGAACATCGATATCTGTGCAGTGACTGAGACCTGGTTCAAGGCTCTAGAGTGCACCTGTGCATTACCAGACTATAACTCATACCACACTTTTCGGCCATCTAACCTGGACCAGAACACCAAAGGCGGAGGTGTGTCTATATTCATTGAGGATATCCACACCTCCAGGCTAGTTGCTGAGCATAATGCATCCGAGGTTATCCAAGTGCAACTAACTCTGGGAAAAACTGCAATCCAAATTGTAGCTTGCTACAGATCCCCCACCATGCCCCAGGATTCCCATTCCTCTTTTCTTGATATACTAGAAAATATTAGGGTTCAACCAAACACCCTAATAATGGGCGATTTCAACTACCCCACCACTAACTGGGAAAATTACTTATGTACCAACTCCTTCGCTCAACGTTTTCTGGAATTCATAAATTATAATGCCCTGGATCAACTTATCCACACTCCCACCAGGGGCAACAATATCCTAGACCTAGTCATTACCAACATGAGTGACTGCTGTTCCACAACTGAAGTCAACTCCTCGTTGGTCAGATCCGACCATAAGCTAATCACCCTAGATATCGACATTCCACCCCCACCCACCATTAAGGAAACCATGCTAAAAAATTTCTCCAAAGCCAACTTCATGCTTTTTAAGACAGAAGTGGCGAACTTCATGACACCCCTGCAGATGGAAAATACAGTTACGACTGCTGAATCCTACACAAATGCACTCTATAAGCACTTACACAAGTGCATGGATCGTGCTATCCCAAACAGAACCAAGTCACTATCCTCCAAAAAAAGGAAGCCAATCTGGTGGCCCCTGCCATAAACAAACTCTACAAAAGAAGGAAGAAACTATTGCAAAAGAGAGTAAAAACCCATAAGAGGAGTAGCTCCCTGGTCAGCCTCAGTAAGAAGTTGAGGTCCCTTATAAGATCCTCCAAAGCTAGCTACAAAAACAAATCACCACTGATTCTAAGGGCAACCACAAGGCATTCTATTGCTATGTCAAGAATCTCAATGGCAACACCCAGATCTGTTCTGAGTTACAGCACAACGGCATGCAAATTACAGAACCAACTGATATTGCCAACATCCTGGCAGATAGGTTCAGTATTAACTGTTCCCCCCTCTCACCCCCTAAAGGGCCCATATCTATACAGAAAGAATGCTGAGTCCCTGTAATTACATATATGCAGGTAAAAGCTGCACTCTCTAAAACCAAAAACATAGCATCCATGGGGCCAGATAACATCCCAGGCTGCATTTTACACAAACTTCAGAATGAACTGGCTCCCCACCTAAGCACCATGTTCAATCACATCAGGCTTTATGCCCACTGAATGGCACACAGCAACAGCTATCTCACTCCACAAACGGGGAGCCACCACTGATCCTGGCAACTATAGCTCTGTTTAGCCTGATGAGCCTGGTCTGCAAGGCCATGGAATGTATCATCATGAAACTCATAAACAAAGACATTGGTAACCTCCACACTCTGGACCCCACCCAGTTCGGGTTTGTGAAAGGCAGATCATGCCTTCTGAACATGACCAACTTCTTTGAGGCAGTCACCAAAGCCATAGACAAGGGTAAGGTGGTTCACACAGCCTATCTTGACCTTGCCAAGGCTTTCGACACCATCCCCCATTCTGGAATTATAGCTTTACTCACTAAACTAGGTATAAATCCCTGCGTCACAAGATGGGTTGCCAACTGGCTCACTGACAGAACCCACACTGTAAAAGTTGCAGACTCCAAATCTGACTTCAAACCAGTGACAAGTGGAGTACCACAGGGTTCAGTCCTGGGACCTCTCCTGTTTGGTATCTACTTCTCTGAAGTACAGGCTAACACAGAAGGCCTCTGGCTAATGAAATTCGCAGATGACTGCAAACTAGGAGCCATAGTCAAGTCCCCAAATGATGTGGACATCCTACAGAAGGGCCTCACTGAGACAAATGCCTGTTGTCAGAGGCATGGCCTCAAGCTCAATGCCACAAAGTGCATTGTCAACCCCTTTGGTAAAAACTCTGTACCCATGAACTACCACATAAACGGCAGTCTACTTACCACCAGATGTGTGATAAGAGACCTTGGGACCCAGGTGGACAGTAGTCTCTCCTTTGATAATCACATCACCACAGTAGTCAGGAAATCCTTTTATGTGGCACACCTCATCACAAAAGGGTTCTCATCCAGGAAGAAAGAGCTCATTGTTCCCCTCTACTCATCCATCATCAAACCCATTATAGAGTACAAAGTCCCTTTTGGAATGTACCTCACAAGACATCTGCAACACCTGGAAAGGCCACAGAAGTACCTCACAAAGAGGATTAGTGGCCTCAAACAGATGCCCTACACTGACCAGCTCAAAAAACTTCAAATTTACTCTGTAGCATATCGCCCAAGCTGAGGAGATCTCTGCCTAACATATAAAGCTATGTTAAACCCAGAGCTGCTGGACATGCTACACCTAAAGAAATCCCAATCCCTCTGAGCTACACACCCTAGGGACCTAAACCTTGTCACCACAATAAACAGGACATGCTGGAGGGATAGATTCCTGTCGCAAAGACTTCCTATACTCTGGAACAAGCTACCCATCTATGTCAAGCAAAGTTCCTCATTAGCACTCTTAAAGAAATAATCTTGATGAGTGGATGGGAAATAGGAAATACACCCTGGGGATCACTTCTGTGGCTCTGCTCGACAGGGGCACAGTAAAATTAACTTTCTTGGGTGCCGTAAGCCAGGGAACCTTGTTGACTAGGCTTATTTAGGCCCTTGGGCTGATAACCTAGTACCTACCTATGAACCTATGAACCTATGAACAAAACACAGCCTATCAGTACAATGTGTTCTTAATCAGTGCAAACATTCTATCACAGCACATGAAACAACGTACATCACTCCACATCCTTCATTAACTTCCACGTACCTTCACATTTACATACCCACTATACTGAACACCTCAACTAATCCATCTATATATACATCTAATACTTACAGTCCTACCACATCTCACACAACAATAAAAATAAAATGCTGATGACTCAAGATTACATCAAATTTCCCAGATTCATACTAAAATTCCCTCCCTTACTTCTAATCCTACTTCTGTAAAGTAATGTTGAACCTAACATTGCCCCAGGCCCCCTATTGAACCCACTAACCCCATACCTCCTATGTACCCCAACAGCATACAATTTCATATTTACCCCTATAAATGCTGGAAGCATGAAGAATAAACTTGAACAAATAATTGTCTGTCTTTCATCTACCTCCCAACATTTTGGTTATTACCATTTATTGGATTAAGCATTATAACCCCAAACCTGAATCACAACTTCCCTAGTAACTGTTATATCTTCAGCTCTAGGCCAAGCTACTGAATAAGTGACATACTGTTTATTTTCCAGTCTCAGCTTAACATTCAACTAGTCTCCTAGGCCAGTTTACCTAGAAATCATGGTCTGAACTGTCTCATCAAAATTCCCCCTTAAAATGGTCTCTTAGTTCACCTAAACACTGCATACTTACTTCATTATTTTGTTTTGGAAAATGTAAACACCTAGAATCTTCACAGTAGTACAAAAACATACTGATTTTGGAAGAGTTCAACTTAAACCTTCTTAGCCCCACTAGACATATAATAACAACTTCACAGAGCATAATCTGGTCCAGAAAGTAAATAGTCCTATCAGACCCAGCTTCAGAACAAACAATCATACTGTACTAGACATAGTTATCACAGATTTACCGAACTATAAATCCTCTCTAGATATCCTCTTCACTCAGTGACCACTGTGCAGTCCTCTTCATCCCTTCATTGCCCCACAAAAAAATCAGACCAAAACCCAACTAAGGAATAGCATCTCTAGTGTGATAACTGCAGTCTATTGCTTGGCCTCTAATATTAAACTCCTGTAACCCGTCAGTCACAAACATCCTGAACTAGAAGATGAACACTGTTGCCATACACTCAGGCTGTTTTCAGTTAACTCCAAAATCTGGCTCCCTAAAGAGCTAAAGTTCCTGCTCCTCAAGCTAATTCTCTTTTGATCTTATGGAAAGAATATTCTACTTCAGAAACATAAGAAACTTTTCTATGTTAAGAAATCTAGCAAAAAAAAGGTTGTCAGTCGAGACAGATCTAACAATCTCCAAACAAGGCAAAACTGTTAAACAAAGAAAATAATTTTTGATGCTTGTCAACAAAACTACAGGGCATTTCTAAACGGAGAATAAGAATATTAATGATGCCATTAAAACCTTTTCTGATCAACTATCCCCAGACAACATCCTGAAAGAGTTCACTCATCTCACACAAACCACGGCCACCAATTATACCTCATCAATTAATTCTCCTCTGTTCATGCCTCCACACTTTTTCTTTAAACTAAAACTAAAATATTATCAAACTACCTATCAAATTCCCTGTGATGTACCTCATAGCTCTGATAACCTTATTCACTGGTTCATTGTCTTATACCAGGAACATATAGGTCATCTTTTTCTTCAAAGCTGTAATCTATACCTCTAAAATAATACAGTGCCAGATATTAGGAAACAAGCAATAATTTATAGGAAGTCTACATCACATGGGGTCATCCATTACCAACAGTTCAAAAGATAGATGCTAGGAAAACTGGATATAGTGGCCCATGAAAAGAAGACAAAAACGTCATTAATCATCGAAATTGCCACACCCAGTGACTAAAGTGTCTTGCGTACAGAGAGACACAAAGTCATAAAATATCAGGATTTACAGGCAGAAACAAGAGCAATGTGGAAGAAAGATACCCAGACAGTTCCATTGGTAGTAGTAGGAGCAAAGGGTCTCATAAAAAATAATCTACAATTGTATTTAGATATGTTACCAATTCATGTAACTCTGTACGAATTGCAGAAGGAGTCATTACTGAGCACATTGCGGGTGCTGCAAAGAGCACTTTTGGCTGACATCAAAGATTGAAACAATATTAATTTCATGAACTTTAATCTTACTTTGATTTAGGAATGGGTCCATTCCTGTAATTGTATTAGAAACCCAAAAGATTTGGAGAAATTAGAAAAATTTGTGTGGAGGGGATTAATAGCAGTAACAAATGTGGAAATGGATTATACAACTATTTATTTATTTTATTTATTTATTTTACATTTGCTAACCAGGAAATTTACTGATGCCTGTTTCACAAATGGATAATTTGGTAATTATAAGAGGTTTAAAAAACATTGCTGCTCGTGTTAAGGATACTGTTTTAATTAAGGATGCTGTGATCATGGGTTTAGTTTTCCTGAAATGTAACAATATCTTAGTTTGCTTGAGTAACTCTAAGGATATACAGGACAGAGACTCCTGTATAACTGGTATAAAAGGTTGCATCTTTAACTAGAACAATCTTATTGCCTTATTCTCTCTACAGTTAGAAGATCTATGGCTGTATGCCCAGTAGGTGTCAGGACACTGGGCAATCAGAAAATATATTTTTTTAGTTGCTAGTCATATATTTAAGGAAGAACACAACTGGGTGGTAAGCTGGTACATTACACTGAATCCACTTTCACTGAAACCACTTCCATTAAGAAACAACTGAATGCCACTTTCATTGAAAACCTTACAAAAAACACTCAGTGTTTTGCAGGGCAGATGTTTCTCCTCTCTCCACTTCTTTGTTGAAATACAGTGCAGTGTCACTCAGTACGTAGCACATTCACCTTTAATGCTGGAAGATCAAAAGATGTGGGTTCTATTCCCACACCAGCTGGTTGGATTAAGTTTTCTATACTGAAAGGGGGTATTGGACTCCAGAGTATGCTAACATTCTGATGAGGTGCTAAACTGAGGTGCCATCTGTCTGAGTTCATGGTAGGTCATGTGGATGTAAATATCTCAATGCACTTACTGAAAAGACAGAGGGAGTTTCTTTTGAGTCTTGGCCAAATTTCCACTGGTCATTATGAATACCACTTTGGGTCTCCCTTGAAAAGTGCCTGTTGGTCTTGTGAAACTGACCTGATCAACAAACTGCAAATAAATAAAATACAAGTAAATCATAACTCAATGTTTTTTTCAACCATGGGGAAAAGGCAAACAGCCTGCAAGTAAAAAAAAAAATCTACACCAAACTATGAAGTTAAAAAGAAGCACGGAAGCACAAATACTACAAGCTTTGAACTCTTCAAATCCCAGCTCCACTCCCACCTCTCCCAAAATTGGAAATGTAATTGCATTCTTCCTACCTAACTCCTCCTAATGTCGCTTATACATGTACTTCCTCATGTACATGCTGCTTTTTCTACAACTGCCTTGCTGTGAATCTAACGAATGGTCACCATGTAAATATTGTACATAGCGTTCTATCCCTACTCGCTGTTAATTGTGTTTCCTTTTCTTTCTTTCTTTGTGCACCTTTTCAGTTTGCTACAACTCTATATATAATTTTAATTTGTTTTCTAAAACATTTATAATTGTACCTATAATTGCATAAATGTAAAACTCTATGCTTGTTTTAACTGTATGTAATACGGAGGTTTTCTCCCCAGGCCTCCACTGAAAATAGGCCCTCTGGGCCTAGTGGACCTCCCCGGTTATCAAACTGGAAATAAATAATAATAAATAAATACAAAATAATGCCATAAAAATTTAAATTAACTGCAAAACACTGACTACCACTTATAATGAAAGCCTAACTATATTCAAACAATTCATGAAATAACAAGCCTACGTGCATTCATTAAACAAAAATAACAACATTCACATTTTAAAAACAGTGCATTCAGTACTAAGAGACTCACTGAAATTGTATGATTTCTGGTGGATGTATCAGAAAGCTTAAATGTGAATGTACAGTGTGGGAAAGCAATGAGGGTATGTGAAATTCAGGGATGTATGAGAAGAAGAAATATCTCCATCACACAAGGGGAGGGTTATCTTTCTTTGTAGGCCCAATGTTGGGTCTGCATGTAGTTCTGGATACCTCATCAGTGTAACGTTATAGATGGAATTGACGCATTAAAGAAGAAGGCAACAGTAATGAAGCATGGGCTCTATCAGAAGCCGTAAAATAGAGAATAAAAGAACTTAATGTTCTGGAACAAAAGAAAACACTTATCAGATAGATACTTTCATTTCTTAAGGGCATAGAGATCATGAAAGTACCATATTAAAAAATAAGTTGAATGTGAACAATTTATTTACCGGGAAAGTCAGACTGGACACAGATCCTTTTTCAGCCAAGACCAGGGGAGAGCATTTATTTTTTTATTTATCATTTGTTAACCAGGAAAGTCTGAGTATGACAGAGCCTATTTTCAGCAGCCACCCAGAGTGAAACACTCCAGATGCATGCCTTTGAATGTGGGAGGAAACTGGAGTTCCCAGAGGAAGCCCATGTGAATGCAGGGAGGATATACAGACTCTGCACAGAAGGCACCCCAGCCGAGAATCAAACTGGAGAACCTCTTGCTGTGAGGATACAACATTAACCACTGCACCACTGTGCTGCCCAAGGCTCCAGTTATAACAATTACTGACATTGCAGAATTTGACAGATGTGAGACATTATGGAGATATTCACAAACAGTAATTACATAATGATGGACAATCAATTCTATAGAAGTAAAAATTTGCATCATGCATGAATATATACAATTTAAATGACAAAGAGACTAGTTTCCATACATTTACATCACATATCATACATGGATATATACAATTTAAATGAAAAAGAGACTAGTTTCCATACTGTTGAGATCAAATATTGGTTTATGATAACCCACAGTGAACAGTATTTATTAAACAGTCTGAGTTAACTCCTATCCAGGACAGTTGCAAGAACATAGCCAAGTGTCCAAGTAAGTGTGGTTTTAGGAGCTTTTTAAATTGTACTATAGAGCAGTTGCAGGTTATTGGGGTTGGCAGTTTATTCCATATTTTAAGAATAAAGTTTGAATAGAATGAGTCCCTGGCTGAGTTTTTAGCTTTGGTGGTTTCAAGGAGTTTGTTACTGGAACGGGCATTTCTAGAAGCTGTGTATGGTTGTATAAGATTTTGGAGAGCAGGGGGTTTATCAGATTGGTGAAATATTTTGTGGGCAAAGGTTAATTGATTAAAGTGTAGCAGCTGAGGAATTTCTAGCCATTTTAGCTGTTTAAGAGATGTACAGTGATGTGTCCTGTATGTGGTATCAGTGGCAAACATGGCAATTTTATTGTAACAAGATTCCAGTTTATTTAGATCAGTTTTGCTGAGGCTGGTTAGAATTGGGGAGGCCTATAGGAGAGTTAACAAGATGTGTGTGTCTGTGAGCGATAGTAGCATTTGTATTTGTTGTTAGAAATTGTTTGTTTCTGTATAGAAGACTTAATTTCTTGTGGACCTTCTTAATGGTTTGAGCTATGCGAATATCAAATTTCAGGTTATTGTCAATTTCTACACCTATCAGTTTGTATGAGTTATTAGGGTGTTAATAGTTTTATTTTTAGATAAGCTATTGAAAGACAGGGAAGGTGATGGGAATCTTGCTGAATAGAAAAATAGAGCTTTGTTTTGTTGGGATTTAAAATGAGTTGGGAATTAGTGAGCCATGTTTCCACAGATAGGAAGGAATCCTGTATTATGGTGTGGGGGTCTTGTAGGGAGGAGGCTGCACAGATTAGAGTAGAGTCATCTGCATATTGTACCACTGAGGCGTGAAGTGTGGGGGTGTGGAGCTGGTTGTTGAAGAGAGAGAATAATAGAGGCCCAAGGATGGAGCCTTGTGGAACCCCTAAGTCAACTAGGAGTAAAGGGGAAAGTTGGTGTTGCCATTGGATGGCCTGTTGTTGTCCTGATAGGTAACTTTGTAACCAGGTGATAGAGGAGCTACTAAGGTTTAGGATGGTGAGAACACTGATGAGTTTATTGTGATTTACCATATCAAAGGCTTTGGACAAGTCCAAAATATGGCAGATACAAATTGTCCGTCATTTCTATAGTGGTTCACTGTATGTGTAAAGTACATTAGGGCTGTGGTGGTGCTGTGAGAGGGGCGAAAACCATGTTGAGTATTTGATAGTAGTTTATGTGTGTGAAGGTAGTCCATGAATTGGGTATGTATGACCCTCTATGGGATTTTAGATAAGGGTAACAGAATGGCAACTGGATGATACTTAGTAAGTTTGGTGGAATTACCTCCCTTGTGTAAAGGTAGAATGTGGGAGAGGATACAATGTAAATATACATGGTAGGCAGTATAGGGGAGATATAAGGAAACATTATTTTACAGAAAGGTTAACATATGCTTAAAATAAACATCTTGAAGAGGTAGCAGGTTCCAAGCAATCAGATGAATTCAGACCTGCACTGAACAGGCATAAAGTTACACTTAATGAGGTCTGATAGTGTAACAAATAAGATGTTAGATAAGTACGATGCTCACATTATCCAGTAAAAAAATGGAGAAATTATGTGAACCCCATCCTTCTCCTTTTTCTCCTTCATAGTCTATATTTTATAAAATACAACAAAGATACATTTGCAATGCAAAAGGCTACAGCATGTTCAGTCAGAAAAGCAAATGCTCAGAGTGATAAAAATGTAGCATACTCTAAGGTAGAGCAATACAACTGTTATGGGTATGTTATATAACAATGGAAAATGACAGACGGTATACTGAGACTTAACAAAGAGGAAAGAGTATAGACGAAAAGAGCCGCTTCGAATTTATAGATACAAAAAGGCAATTCAGTTTATCATTCATTAACGATAATATGGAGAACGATGAACCAGAAAAGAGGACTATTATTGATAAAGTGATAAATATCACGTCTTTCACATGAAAGTGGGCCCTGAATAAACTCTTAAGGGTGTGCAAATTACTGGGGCCACATGTGAGTCACTCCACAGTTAAGGAATAATTGATTGAAGAAATAGTAGCCCCTCTAACAGATCATGGGAGAATAGAACCAGATAACTGAAGATAGGCCAATGGAATTCCAGTTTACAAGAATGGAGGCACGGAAGATGCAGAACAATATTCACCAATCAGTGTACTCTGCATAGCTGAAAATCTGTGTAATCACGTTTAAAGGAAAATATTACTGCATAGTTAAGAGGCCACTAGGGCATAAGATCCAAGGCTCATAGAGTCACATCTGGAAGGTGATCTTGAGCAAATGTACACAAAAGAGTGGATATGAAGATTTCAGCAAGGAATCTGACACTGCCCCTTTCCCACATCCCCACACAAAAAATTGAAAACAAGTTTTCTGCCTAAGAACTGGACCCCTGACGTGTCCTTGGTTAAAATACTGGTTGTAAAATAGTACATGAGGATAAATAATATGGAAACCAGAAAGGGGAATTACATATGTCTTATCATGAAACTCAATTCTCAAATAATTCATAGGTTCATAGGTAGGTACTAGGCTATTGGCCCTAGGGCCTATATAAACCCTAGCCAAAATGGTATCCTGGCTTTCACCACCCAAGAAAATTATTTTCCTGTGCCCCTGACGAACAGAGCCACAGAAGTGATCCCCAGGGTGAATTTCCTATTTCCCATCCAATCATCAAGAATTTTCTTAAAGAGTGCTAATGAAGAAGCTCTGTTTGACATAGATATGTAGTCTGTTCCAAAGTATGGGAAGTCTCTGGGACAGGAATCTATCCCTTCAGCATGTTCTGTTTATTGTGGTGACAAGGTTTAGGTCCCTACAGTGAGTAGCTCAGAGGGATTGGGATTTTTTTTAAGTGGAGCATGTCCAACAGCTCTGGGTTTGACATAGCTTTGTATGTTAGGCAGAGATCGCCTCTGCGTAGGCGATATGTGACGGAGTAAAGCTGGAGTTTTTTGAGACGGTCTGTGTAGAGCATCTGTTTGAGGCCAGTAATCCTCTTTGTGAGGTATTTCTGTGGCCTTTCCAGTTGTTGTAGATGTCTTGTGAGGTACATACCAAAAGGGGTGTTGTACTCTATAATGGGTCTAATGAGTGATGAGTAGATGGGAACAATGACATCTTTTTTTCTGGATGAGAAACATTTTGTGATGAGGTGTGCCACATAGAAGGATTTCCTGACCACCGTGACAAGGTGATTATCAAAGGAGAGACTACTGTCCACCTGTGTCCCAAGGTCCCTTATCACACTTTCGGTGTTAAGTAGACTACCACCTATGTGGTAGTTCATGGGTACAGAGTTTTTACCAAAGGGGATGACACTGCACTTTTTGGCATTGAGCTTCATGCCATGGTTTTGACTCCAAGCATTTGTCTCAGTGAGGCCTTTTTGTAGGATGTCCACATCATTAGGAGTTTTGAGTATGGCTCCTAGTTTACAGTCACCTGCAGACTTCATTAGCCAAAGACCTTCTGTGTTAGCCTGTACTTCAGAGAAGTAGATACCAAACAGGAGAGGACCCAGGACTGAACCCTGTGGTACTCCACTTGTCACTGGTCTGAAGTCGGATTTGGAGTCTGCTACTTTCACAGCGTGGGTTCTGTCCATGAGCCAGTTGTCAACCCATCTTGTAACATAGGGATTTATACCCAGTTTAGTGAGCTTATCTATAATTTCAGAGTGGGGGGTGATGTTGAAAGCCTTGGCAAGATCTAGATAGGCTGTGTGAAGCAACTTACCCTCATCTATGGCTTTGGTGACTGCTTCAAAGAAGTCTATCAGGTTTAGGAGACATGATCTGCCTTTTACAAACCCGAAATGGGTGGGGTCCAGAGTTTGGAGATTACCAATGTCTTTGTTTATGAGTTCCATGATGATATGTTCCATAGCCTTGCAGATCAGGCTCATCAGGCTAATGGGGTGGTAGTTCCCGGGGTCCGTCATGGCTCCCCCTTTGTGGAGTGGGATAACCGTTGTGGTGCGCCATTCAGTGGGCACAAAGTCTGAGGTGAGGCTATGATTGAACATGGTACTTAGGTGGGGTGCCAGTTCGTTTTGTAGTTCATATAGAATGCAGCCTGGGATATTGTCAGGCCCCATGGATGCTGTGTTCTTGGCTTTGGAGAGTGTGTTTTTTACCTGTGCAGCCATGATTACAGGAACGTTGCATTCTTCTGGTATAGAGATGGGCCCTTTAGGGGGTGAGAGGGGGGTAAAGTTAGCTCTGAACCTATCTGCCAGGATGTTGGCAATATCAGTTGGTTCTGTATATTTAGTGCCATTGTGCTGTAACTCAGAGTAGATCTGAGTGTTGCCATTGAGATTCTTGACATAGCTATAGAATGCTTTGTGGTTGTTTTTAGAGTCAGTGGCAATTTTGTTTTCATAATTAGCTTTGGAGGATTTTATGAGGGATCTCAGCTTCTTACTGAGGCTGACCAGGGAGTTCCTCCAGTCATGGGATTTTACTCTTTTTTGCAAAAGTTTCTTTCTTCTGTTGTACAGTTTGTTTATGGCAGAGGACCACCAGATTGGCTTCTTTTTTTTGGAGGATAGCATCTTGGTTCTGTTAGGGATAGAATGATCCATGCACTCGTGTAAGTGCTTATAAAGTGCATTTATGTAGGATTCAGCAGTCGTACCTCTATTGTCCGTCTGCATGGATGTCATGAAGTTTGCCACTTCTGTCTTAAGAAGTGTGAAGTTGGCTTTGGAGAAGTTTTTTACTGTGGTTTCCCTAATGGGGGATGGGGGCAGGATGTGGATGTCTAGGGAGATTAGCTTGCGGTTGGATCTGACCAACGAGGAATTGACCGCTGGTGTGGAACACCAGTCGCCCATGTTGGTAATGACCAGGTCTAGGATATTGCTGTCCCTGGTGGTGGTGTGAATAAGTTGATCCAAGGTGTTGGAATTTATGAATTCCAGAAAACATTGAGCAAAAGAGTTGGTACATGAGTAGTTTTCCCAGTTAATGGTGGGGTAGTTGAAATCATCTATTATTAGGTTGTTGGGTTGTACCTTAATATTTTGCAGTGTATCAAGAAATGAAGAGTGGGAATCCTGGGGCATGGTGGGAGGTCTGTAGCAAGCTACAATTTGGATTGCGGTCTTGCCCAGAGTTAGTTGCACTTGGATAATCTCGGATGCATTATGCTGTGCAACTCGCCTGGAGGTGTGGATATCCTTAATGAATATGGACACACCTCCACCTTTAGTGCTTCGGTCCAGGTTAGGTGGCTGGAAGGTGTGGTGTGAATTATAGCCTGGTAATGCAGAGGTGCTCTCTGGATCTTTGAACCAGGTCTCTGTCATTGCACAGATGTCAATGTTCTCCATTTTAAGGAGTGCCTTGAGTGAGTGCATTTTGAGGTTTAGACTTCTAGCATTGAGTAGCATTACCCTCAGATTTTGCTTGCTTGTACCTGTTACAGTGGTGAATTTGTCATTTGAACCTTGCCTAAAAAAGGCACTATAGGGGTGGCAAGAGCCTTAGCCAGTATCCGGAATCCCAGGGGTGACAGGTGCAGGCCATCTCTGGCAAATCATCGTGGTCTGTCGATCATGTCATCCCAGGCAGACAAATACTGGATCCCCTTAGACTGACACCAGAAGCTTAGCCAATTGTTGAAATCAATCATTTTGTCTCTGTACTGTGGTATCATTCTGGGTGATGGCAGAATGCTACTCAGGGCTAGGGTCATACCTGCCTGAGCTACAGGATCAGAGAGCTCCTCCATGTCTCTTCATGTAGTCCAGGGAGGTACGTCTCAGGTCATTCACACCAACATGGACAATGACAGAGTTCATCATCAATGTCTGCATAAGACTGCGGAGGAGCTAGATGGAAATTTTTGCCTCCACAAAGGGTGGGGCTGATAGAATGAAATGAGATTTTACAAAATTAAAAAAATTAGATTCTCTGAAACATCATTCAACAAGATCAATGACTTGAAAATAAGCTAACGAAGTAAAATATAAACAAAGTACAAACTAAAAAACACTAAACTAAATGCATTCATACTGCAATTTTAACTGATTTAACACTTAATTTAAGAAAGTACTTAACCATTCTCACACAAAGCACAATTTCCTGCACCATCACAAAAATAATCCCTGTAACAGACACTTAAGATCCTAGAGTAAAAGGAACTACAAGGCAAGTAAGTTTGAAGACTATGTGTACCCTACCAAATTACATCCTCAAGATGTGCCCACTACTTCTGGGACAGAAAAACAGGTCAGGCCAGGAATGAACTTGTGGGCAACCAGACAATTGCCAAGGTTGGTCTTGAAGGAGGTAAGGATATTGTACTGCTTTTCATGCAGAGGCTATTTTTTTCCGGAGATGAGACTACTGTTATGTAATGACTCTATACGTCTAAAGTGATTTATTTATATGTTGGTAGAGGTTCAAATCCTTGGTTTGGGTGTTTGTGTAACCATTCTTTCTGTGACAATATAAGAGATGCATTAAGGTGGGTCTTTATGGCATGGAATGCCAGGCATTGATCTCCATGTAGTGGTCTATAAGAGACAAATGACGTACCTTTGGAAATCAGTTGTGCTAGATAGAAGGATTCCCTAACTGCTGTTGATCATGGCAGTCATAGGGTAAGATAATTGTCAGTACAGGTGCCAAGATCCTTTACTACTGCGTCTGCATGGAGTGTGGTACTTGCTATGCTGTAAGTTGTAGATGAGGGGTGTATCCTAAAAGACAACAGTGCTGTACTTTTTTAGCATTTTGTTTGAGCCTCATGTCTGTATATTGTAAGGACTAGTTCTTGTTGGAGTGTTTCTGTATAAATGGGGTAATGGACAAGAAACACCCAATTTGCAGTCATTATCAAATGTACTTTAGCCATAGGTCAGGGTTTGTGCCAAGAAAAGAGTGTAACAAAAAAGGTGTGCACCCAGTACTAAACTTTGTTTTACTGAACTAATTACTTTCTTACTTTTAGAAGTGGCATCCTATTTCTGTGAGTCCAGTCCTTCAGTCACTTTACACTGCATCCTGCCACATAATTAAAATCCATATAAATTATAATTAAAAACCAAAGTACTGATATTTCTTTCACAGTGAGCACTAACATCCCATACCTCTACAAAAAACACTCCCAGAAGAAACTGTACCAAGGCATGCAGCAAAAATGAAAGATTTATGTGAAAATTCATATAAAGATGCACTAAAGAAAATGTAAATGCATGTTTTACATCATGAAATGGCTGCATGCTGAAGAAAAGAAAATGGTTGCTGACTGAATGGAAGTCCAAGTTCATCGAACGGTACATAAAACTCAGCTCAGTAAAATAATAGCTGGCATCCTGCCTGGTGAAAATATTAGCAGCCAGTAGAAAAACATTGGAATGGCATTGTGCCATATTCCTTTAGTCATTCTGTTTGTGCCATTTTCTACATAATAGTGCAAGCAAGCATAGTGCTACCATATATTCGCACCATGTTTTTGATGATTTATAACGTTGTGTGCATATTATGAGATACTTATGAAGGTACCACAGAAACATGAAAGGCATTTGTTGTTGTGCATGCCTAGCAGTGCATTAATCTTTATCATATTTAGTGTACTGTTGAGTTTTCTTGTGTTACATATTGTTACGTTGTGTACTACAAAATAGCGTAGTGGAGGTATGCTGTTTATGTAGTATTATGTTGTGATTAGTGCACTATAAAATTAAGCAGAAGGCCATCAGGCAGGCAGAAACAGCAAGATGGCACTTTATCAAACTACCATGCTGTAGATCCAGTTTAAGTGGAACAGGCTGAGCTGGGCGTATAGCAGAGAGGATTAAGGCTATGGGCAGCTAACTTTTTTCCTCTTGTACTACTACTAAGTTTAATTTTTCCAGTCTGTCAAAATCAGTGGCTCCATAGTCTAGAGATCAGTGACTCCATAATCAGACACACTGATTCAACTCTCACTAAGACGACAAGAACAGGGTGACAGAGTTGTCTTTCAGGTGCCAAGATCTCTGGCATCTCAAAGACCCTTAAAGACCCTTAAAGACCTTACACCTAAGAAATACAACTATGGTATGATGGTGGCCATGTGGGATTAAATGACTTGGTATGCAAAACCCAAGGAAAATGCAGAGAAACATATATGAAATCTCCATGCATGTCACAAATGTAGGTAAGACATTGGTCTTGAATGGAATCCTACATCCTCTGAGAATGATACTGAAGTGGAAAGAAATGGTAATTGGCTTCAGCAATTGACCATATAGCTGGTATCATTCCACAGGGATCTGGCACGTGTCAGACTGGAATGTGATACTGGACAGCCCTACTTGTTTTGCTAGGGATGGATTGTACATCTCGTAGGGGGAGGGTGGCCTAATGGTTAAGGTGTTTGCCTTACAAACACAAGGTGCAGGGTTTGAGTCTCACAAGGGATAATTGGCCAGGCTAAAAATGGCTCGCAAGGGCAGTTAGCTTAGCACTAATCTATGAACTATGAATCTATGAAATAAGTCTACCACACACTGGCTAAAGCCTTTATTTCTCTATTGTGCCTTTTTAGGCAGAGTCCAGCTAATGGATCTCCCAACTTAACCAAAAAAAAAAAACAAAACAAAAAAAAAAAAAACAAATAAACACTAGCTCACATCAGGGTGGCTCTGTTCATAAACACTAGATCACATCAGGGTGGCTCTGTTCATAAACACTAGATCACATCAGGGTGGCTCTGTTCATAAACACTAGCTCACATCAGTGTGGCTCTGTTCAGTGGCCGGAGTCTTGGTAACAAAATGCCCAACCTCAAGGTCCTCCTGCACCCATTTATCCATGTGTGTAAGCACTAAAACTTGGTTTAAATATTCCATCCCTCCATACCTGGCTTTTGTACTTTCCATGCCTTCAGATCCAATGGCAAATGTGGTAGAGTCTCCATATTTGTGAGACACCACATCACCTTTAAGCAGATACCTAGAGATCCACAAACATTACTCACTGAGATACAAATCACACCAATTTATAAATTAACACCTCATATCGTGTTGCAAAACCCCTTTTGTGTCCCCCAAAAATCACATTAATTACCTAAATATATTTGAATAACTTCCTTTAAATAAACTCCATTATTCTGGAAGACTTTAACTAACTCTCAATAAACTGGGACAGCTATACCCAAATGTAGCATACACGCAAAACGCCCTAGTCTAAATAGACAAAGAATTCTCTAGATGTTAAAAAATATCCTACATTGGTTCTTACAAATATACCATCTGTAGGTCTCATTTCCCAGGTATCTCTCTCTTTGGTTAAGCTTAATCATAAGATGGTAACCTTTACCTTTAAAATCTTGAAATCAATGGATGCTAATGTCATTTAATTGATGGATTTCAAACATATAAACCTTCAATTCTATGATGACGTATCCAAATTTACATAATTAAAACACTTATACAGCAAGTAGCTACACACACACACACACACACACACACACACACACACACACACACACACACACACACACACACACACACACACACACACACACACACACACACACACACACACAAAAGAAAATCTGTTCTCCCCTTAATAAATGTATAAATCTGGCAGTCCCAACCAGGTGTAAATATAATGGGAAATTTAAAAGCAAGGCATCCTGGTAGTCCACTAACATAAATAACCTACACAACACAAGAAAAAATAATTAAAATGATTAACTATAATATTAGCAATCTTATCAGAATAGACCCACAGACATTTGGCTTTCTCATGTTTAGATCCTGTCTAATGAAACTGGTTAACTTCTTTGAAAGGGTAAATCAGGCTGTTAAGATACATCATGCTGTACTTCACCCTGGCATTCAACATAGTCCTCATGCAAGTATAATAAATAATAAATAATAATAAATAAATTACCTACAAATAGAGCCCTATTTAGTAAGAAGGATACAAGATAGTACCTACACTGTGAAGATTGATCAATAGTGTTTTGCAGACTTAGTACTGGGACCTCTGCTGTTTAGCACCTACTTTTTGGATCTCCAGATCATGAACCAAGATCTCTGGTTTAAGCAAATTTGCAGATAACTATAAAGTGGGTGTTGTTCTCAAATTCCTCTCTGATGCCCAGGCCCTCTAGTATGAGTTTACTCCTGTCAATACCGTGTGTACAAATAAAAGACTCAAATTAAATGCACAAAAGTGCAGTACTGTCACCCTCAGTAAACAACCCTCCCTCAGGATTATAGCATATGCACACCCCACTTCAAACGAGTATGCAGGTAGAGATCCTGAAACACGGGTTGATGATTCCCTTTCTGTTGATTATCATCTTTTCTATAACGGTCAGGAAGTCTTTCATCTTAGTGTAGCTAATCGCAAAAGGAATACTGATGCAAAGAAGCCATTCCCCTTATAGTCTCATTAATTAGACCAATCATAAAATACAATGCACCCTTGGGGACATATCAAGCAGCTGCAAAAAACCCAGAGGTTCCTGACTAAAAATGTCACTGGCTTAAGAACCCTAAGCTACCAGAAAAGACAGGAAGAACTGTCCCTTTAGTCAGTATCCTATAAACAGAGGTGTGCCTATTTATTCTTGTGGCTAGTGGCATCCCTTCACTGGCACACCACCTCAACTTTATGTTGAACAGCAAAATAATAGCTCCGTTCCTGTCCTCTGAATTGAGAAGTAAAAACAATATATATATATATATATATATATATATATATATATATATATATATATATATATATATATACATATACATATATACACATACACACAGATAGATAGATAAACAGATTATGTCTCGTTTTAAACTGGAGCATATGCCACATGGAGTGTATAGCATTTCGGTTCTTACTGCAAATGCAAAATGTAATACTGGTATTCATTTCTAAATACTAGTAATGCACTGAACACATGGGGTGCTGCAGTGCTTCAGTTATGACCACAAATGAAACAGAGGCATTGAATGCTGGCATTGCAATGAAGACTGATTGGGATCTGCTAATTGTGACCTCCTAATACTGTGCACCCAAGATGTCTGCTCCCTTTGCCCCACCCTAGCTAGGCCACTCTCTTTAGACTCCTGAGGGGTGATCTGTGCTTTGTCTTCTGTTCTTTTAGGGACCTAATGGTTCAAAATCTCTTCTATCTACATAAATCAAACAGTCCCACTAATACTAGGACCAGATATCTAAACTCACATCAACAAATAAATAAAATATAGTCAAAAGATAGATCCATTACACAACACCTTTCCTCCTCTAGAATAGACTACCACTGAAAATTAAGAGGACCAATATTACCAATTGGATGGCACAGTGGTGCAGCGGTTAGCATCTTCTGGTTCGATTCTTGGCTGTGGTGCCTTCTGTGTGCAGTCTGCATGTCCTACCTGTGTTCACACGAGTTTCCTCTAGGTGTTCCAGTTTCGTCTAACATTCCAGAGACATGAGCCTTTCTCGTCAGGCCTCCACTGAAAATGGGCCCTGTCCCAGTCAGACTTTCCTGGTAAACAAATGTAAAATAAATAAATATTAAATTCCTTTAAATGACAACTCAATTACTGGATGGGTATTCACAGATTCACCTCTGGCTTGACTAGCCTAGCACTCCTTGAAAAAAGGAGGTAAGCCTTAAGGTTAGGTAGTGGAAAATTGCAAATGGCCACTAGTGTCAGTTGCCTTATATTTCTGGAGATTATATGAGTCTATGATCTCCTCTCATAGTGTATGGGCCTGATAAAGTCACTTAACCAGTGTTCCTTGGTTACCCCCTCCCCCACCAGAAAATAATAAAAATATACTGGCATGCTATCCTTTGATCACAGCAGTGACTGGATTTGAATAATAAACGTAATATACTTGATGAAAATGTTGAAATCAACAATGATTTTTAACAGGAATAATGATTTTAACAGACAACAGGAGTAAGGAAGGAGGGGCCATTCTAGACTTCTGTCTGGCAAATGGCTTGATGATGACCAAGTCATTGTTCAGAAAAAGAGTCCCAAGATCACATACAAGAGTGGCCAACATTCAACTCATGTGGATTTTCTCCTAGTAAAGAAAGGGCACTGGGGTAAAATCAATGATTGCAAAGTTATCCCTCTTGAAACAGTTGGTTCATAGCATAAACCAATGATTGCTACAATCAGATGCAAGCAGTGGTCATAGAAGGCTCTATGGTCAACAGATACAAGGCAAAAAACCTGGACGTTGACTGGAGAGAAAGTACAAGAGTTCAAGGAATTACTCAGGGCGCTAATATCTCAGGAAGAAATGGTAATAAGTGGAAGTGACAAAGAAAAACAGTACGTATGAGGACTATAAAACAGATAAGCTGCCAAGCCAGGTATGGAAGCAAGGTACATAAGGAAAGCTGGTGGTGGAATGCAGAAGTCCAGGAAGCTAGCAGAAGAAAGAAGGAGTGAAAGAAAAAGTGGGGGATAGACAAGATGGACCAGACTAAGATGGAATACTGGTTGGCTAACAAAGAGGCTGAGACAGGAAGTGCAATAGCAAAGAACAAGACATCAAAGGCACTCTACCAGCTTCTGGAAAGTTACTCAGCAGATGGCACAAAAAAACTCTATCAGGTTGCAAGGCAAAGACAGAAAGATAAAGAAGATAGACACTCTTCATAAGAGATGCCAGAAAAAAACCTTCTCACCTATCCACAGAGCATTGAAGGTAGATGGAAGGAGTACTTCAAAAAATGAACACAACTTGGCATAAATCACTATCTCATCAGATGGGTGGCCAACTAGCTCACCAACAGGACCCATGAGGTCAAAATAGGAGCCTCCATCTCGAATAGCAGACCTGTCACTAGTGGTGTTCCTCAGGGTTCTGTCCTGGGGCCCCTACTGTTTGGCAAAGACAAAAGGCCTGTGGCTGACCAAGTTTGTGGACGACTGTAAGTTGGGTGCTGTCACTGGCTCCCCAAATGGTGTTAAAATACTACAAGAGTGTCCCACAACAACAAAGCAACAAATGACTGGTGCCAAAGTCATGGCCTTAAGTTAAATGCAGAAAAACGTATTATCATACATCTGGCAAAAACACGCCCCCTACTGATTACCACATCAACAGCAAAACCCTAAACACACAACCTGTGGTGAGAGACCTGGGAATATAGGTTGACAACAATCTCACATTTGACTATCATATAGCGGCAGTCAGAAAAGCCTTTTACTTGGTTCATCTTATAAGTAAAGGGACTGCATCCAGAAAAAAGCATGTTTTTACCTCTCTGTACTCCTCCCTCATTAGGCCAATAATTGAGTACAACTCCCCATTTGATATGTACCTCTCCAAACACATGCACAACTGCACCAGCTGGAAAGGCCACACAAATACCTCACAAAGAGAATCCATGGCCTCCAACAACTATCCCATGTGGACAGGCTAAAATCACTATCACTCAACTCGGTATCATACAGATTGCTCAGAGCTGATCTGTGTCTCGCCTATAAGGCAATTTCAGACCCTGCCCTACTAGAGATGCTCCATATCCATAAGTCTAACTCCTCATGCACCGCCCACTCAAAAAGTCTAAATCTAATATGCAACATCAACAAAACCTGCTGGAGAGACAGGTTTGCCTCCCAGAGGCTGCCCCATCTCTGGAATAGACTTTCCATACACATCAGAGTGCCTCGCTGACCCTCTTCAAGTGAAACATTGATGAGTGGATGGGAAACCTCAAATTTGACCCAGGGGTTCCACCTGTGTCCCTGATTGACAGGAGTGACAGGTGCTGACTGAGGTTTCTTTTTTTGGGATAAACTCTTGTCTAGGCTTGTAAGGGACACAGAGCCATTAGCCTACTAACCTCCAATGATCCTAAAACCCCAGAGAAGCTGTAATGCCCTAAACACAGCAAACAATAAACAAAGAAGAGGAGCCCACCATAGAAGAAGTAAGAGCAGTACTAAGAAAAATGAAGTCAGGGAAAGCAGCAGGATCAGATGAGGTCACAGTAGATATGATCAAGATGTTGGGTGAGCTAGGGGAGACACGGCTCCAGAGGGTACTCATAGCAGTATGGAGATAAAGGGATATCCCAGATGACTGAAGAATAAGCACACTAATGCCAGTGCCCAAGAACAAAGTGGACATCCACAACTGTGGACAGTACAGAGGTAACAAACACCTGCCAAACTGTATGAAAGATCTGGAGAGGATGATTGATAAATACACAGAGTGGTAGAAAGTGAGATGGGAGATGAGCAGGTTGGATGCAGTTCAAGATGCAGCAGAACAGACCCAGTGTTTGTAGTGAGACAGACAGACAGACAGTTGAGAAGAAGCTAGAGATGAAGAAAGAGTCCAACTGGGCATTCCCAGACTTGGAGAAAGCATATGACAAGGAGTAACCATTTGAAATGTCAGCACCCACTAGAGTGAGTCCCAAAACATGAAGACTGAATGGCTGAAAAAATTATCTTACATATACCAAGTTCTAGATGGCCATTTCCCAGAATATTCCCTTTTCTCCAAGGTATGGCAATCTCAGAGTTGGTATATATAAGTTTGGGAGTAAGGGGTTTGCCCCCCCCCCCGATATTGGGGCATGCATGGCGCTTTTCTACCATACAAAAAAGAAATTTAAAGGAGAAGGGTGATGTTTGAGATTCACTCTTCTCTCATATTTTTTTTCTGTCTGTTTAGACTTGACATTATGAGAGCTGACATTTCAATAGGCAGCCATTGGCAAGGTCCCAAGAAAACAGATTTGAGCAGTACTGTAGTAGTTGAAAGTCCCAGAAACATTGATAGAATTAGTGGAAGCCATGTACAAGAACCCAATGACTTAAGCATGAATAGTGTTTGCTCTTACAGAGGGATTCCCGGTGAGAGTGGGTGTGCACCAGGGTTAAGTGCTGTTGACACTGGTAATGGACTACATTAGCAAACAGGTCACAGTGGACAGATCAACAATGTTGCTGCATGCAGACAATAATGCACTACAGGCAGACTCTGAGCAAGACCTTCAGCAAATGATAATGGAATGGAATGCAAACCTGATGGCACATGGGATGAAAATTAATACAGGTAAGACAGTTGTAATGGCAGCAAATAGGGGAAATCAGAAGAAGCTAAGAATTGAGATAGAAATGAAAATAGTAGAACAGGTTTGCAGTTTCAAGTATCTGGAAGGAATGGTTGAGGAGAAAGCAAGCCTGAATGAGGAGGTTAAAGCTAGAATCAAACGGTCTGCAGCTAACTGGCATAGAGTGTCAGGGGTAGCGTATCACTAGGCAATGCCAAAGCAGCTGAAAAGTGAGGTGTACAAAACAGTGGTGCAACCAGTACTGTTGTATGGTACAAAAAGCTGGGCAGTAAAGGCAGAGCAGTTGATGGATCAAAAGGTGTTGGAAATGAAGTGCCTGAGGATGGTAGGATGCACTTTGTGAGACACATGAAGAAATGAAGACATCAGAGCAAAAGCCAAAGTAGTTCCAGTTGCAGAGAAGGTTAAAGGAAACAGATTATAGTAGTTCTGGCACATGTGCAGGAAAGCTGAAGACAATCTGGTGAAGACGATTTGGGATGAAGAGGAAAAAAGCAAGAGGAAATGAGGGCATCAGCAAAGAGATGGATGAAGTGTGTGAGAAAAGATCTATCACAGTTAGATACGACTGTTGAGGAAAGTAGGAGAGGGGAATTGAACTGAGGTGGATGGCGACAGTTGACAAGATACCCCAACCCCGTAGAAAATGGGAAAAAGGGGGTTGATGATGATGATGGCGACAGATTTTTTGAGTTTGTTAATTTTAGACATACTTGCATTGTTTTGTTTTATAGACAAATGAGAATGTCATTATGGAAAGAAAATGCAAAAAAAAATAATTATAGGCAAACATGATTATGAGATTGAAATGGGCAATTATATTAAGAAGACTCAGAGCCAAGTCGAATGAATTATAAATTATAATATGAATTAAGAATCAGAATAGATTAGACCATAGAATGTAGCTAGCTAATAAGTGTGTCATTATTCACCCTAAAGAAGGTAAAGCTTTTTCTTTTTGTTCGCAATGTCTCTGTAACCAGCTGAAGGTAGACATGACTATTTATCAGCCAATAAATAAGAATGAATTCAATGACATATTACAGTCTAGAAAAGGGCAATCCGGTACTCAAGCAAGGGGCAAGTAGAATAGCAGACTCAGGAGAGCAATATTGAGGAGCACTGAAGATTTTTTTATTTAAGTTTAAAGCATATTTACAGAGGGTAAGATGAGTGTTTTACTGGAAGGTTTCCCTTTATAAGATGTGCTAGGTCCCAGTTATGTAAGACTGACTGAGATTAAGTTGTTCACTTAAAAGCTTAGCGTACCTTATACATGCTTTTCATCTAGGTAGTCTGTTACAGGATAGTATAATTTATTTTATTTATTATGTATTTCATTTGCTAACCAGGGTAGAATGCTAATCTGGCTAGACCATCACCAGTTTTAGAAAAAAACAAAAAATCAGTACATTTTAGGTGAAAACATACAAACCTCCATGTATTACAGTACACCTCTTTAAACTGAATTAACGAGACAACACATTGAATGGATAATGTAGACTATGCCAATGACAGTTATAAACAGATTACCTAAATACTATATATAGAATATGAACATTTAAGATAAGAAAGAAAAACACAGAAAATAAAGAAAAACAGAAATAAATGGGACAAAGAGTAGGGCGAGGGGAAGAAAATAGGGAAGAGTCTGTTTTACATAGCTTGGATGGTGTAGTGGTATGCTCCTGTGATGGCTGTGCACAGGGTCTTGGGTTCTAGACTAGGAGGTGATTGCTTTTTGGAGGGTGACCTAATGGTTAAGGTGTTTGCCTTACAAACACGAGGTGTAGGGTTTGAGTCTCACAAGGGATAATTGGCTAGGCTTACAATTGCTCACAAGGGCAGTTAGCCTAGTACTAACCTATGAACCTATAATAATAGAAGTATTGGAAGTAAGAACAATAAAAGGGTGAGTGGTTGTTACTAGTCAAGGATACTTAGTGGTCAGCAGAAGGCTAGATTAAGGGATTCTTGTGAGAGGTGTAGCAAGTCTAAAAGTTAATGTGATGTTTTGGTTCATTGTACACTAGTCTGTACATAACCTCACAAAACTCGGTCCTTAACTGTATAGAAAGGAGAGGTCCAGTGGTACTCAAACAAACACTTGTTTTGTGCAAAAACACATCAATGAAAATTGAAGTACATTTTTGCAGGATTACAAACCCCCTGTGCAACTCATGCAGTGTATGAGCGCTGTCTCTCAACACCCCCATCACTTTTAATTCCCAACCCAACATCCTTGAAACTTGGGGAAAGAGGAGCAGTGTAAAAATGTACAATATATATATTTTTTTTCTCCAGCATGCTGCAATATCAGAGAAAGAGTAAAGGAGTACAGATAAGCTAAAATCTATCATGGCCATTGTGAAGATTGGAGGAAGATGGGTGAAGGCTGCCAGCCTAGTCAAATAGAATTTGATGCATAATTCTATCAATTGTATAAATAAATGTAAAATACAGGCTTGTGTTTTTAAATGAAAGAAAACACTGTAAAATGTGAACTTCAAGATTGTTGCAACATTGCCATAAACTGTAAGGAAACCCAAGCCAAGCATTTCAAATGTGTCTTTTGAAGTTGAAAAGATCTTATGAATCTCTTTGATGTTTTACAAGTCGGCTCCAGTGAGTCTGGATGAAGGTTTCAGGCCCATTGTTTTAAGGCTAAAAGTTAAGGGCCAGAATTTACATGTGGAAGGTGCTTTATTGCTCTGGTTTCTTCTAGAGTATATATGTGAAATGCCTTTTATTGTTGTAGTCTTCTGAGCAAGTGTTAGCTTGCTAAATAATGCAGTTTGTGGCCTGAGAACTCCAGACTAAGTGTCAAAATTATGTAATTTGGGAGGGCCTTAGAGAGCTGTTGGTTAGTGTTTAAAAACTATTGTTGAGTGACAGATAAGAGGAGCATTTTGATCTTGGACATCTAACCCAGCACTGCTTATGCTTTATGTATGTAAGTAGGATTATAGCACTGTGATTTCTCTTAGGAATAGTTAAACTTAGAAGAAAGTTAGACTAAGTATTTTTCTTTGAAATCAGATCTTTCCTATGATATTGTTTTAAGTTTCTGTGTGATCTCTGAACTTGAGTAGCATTGTACTGTAGTAGTTTTGACTTGTGTTTTAATTATTTATTATTAAATATTTTAAAACCTTTACCTGTGGCTGGTTTATGTAGAGATAATTTAACCTCTAAAGTACATTACATATTTACAGATTTTACTAAGTCACTCCAAATTAAGCCTTGACTGTCTAGTCATACTACCATTGGATCATAATATTGCACAGTAATACTTGGACACCCTTTTAAGGGCCTGTTAGTAGCTGATAATTATTAGCTGGGTGGTGGCAGGAATTACTACCGTATGGTCTGGGTAATAGGGGCACAGCTGGAGAACCTGTGCCACCCTTTTCCAAGGAGGGTCTGTGTGGTTGTATAACCTCTTCTCAAAGTGTGTGTGTGTATAGTGTGTCAGCTATTAGGGCAAGGACACGAAGCACTGGTTGGACAGAGAGGCACTGGAGGTTTTAGCTTGCCCAGCTAGGCTGAGACCTGGACCCTATAGCTGTGCCAGTGGGGAGCCTTATTGGGAACCTGGTGAGCAAAGGAGCAACCAGCCCCAAACTGACTGTGATCTCTGTGTGCACATAAGGGAAATTGTACTTTACTGTGTGTATTAGTTATCCTTTCCTCATATAGGAGACAACCTCCCTGATGTTAGTGGTGAGGATTGAGGCTCCTTGATTACTGGTCCAGGGCACAGTTGTCACATCCATATTTAGTAAACAACCAAACACAGACAAAACAAATCAATCTGGCATTCAAGGTGAAGCATATCAGAAATGAGAGATCTACTTTTAAGTCTGTTCTTCAGATGAGAAGTTAAGCAGAAGCCCCATCTGCTTGAGTTGGTAGTAGTTCAGGTGGATGTAAAAGATCCCATAGTACCTATCAAAAAGAGTAGGAGAAGGTCCACAATGCCCTGGCCAGATTTCCCCTAACAACATAAATACCACCTCAGGTCTCCCCTGAAAAGAGGCTACTAACTTAGTGGGACTAGAATGAAGCACATAGGCTTATAACTCCCAGTCCCTGCGGCAAGACAAAGAATGAAAACTTCTGACCTATAAATTTGACTTTACTTGTACAGAAAATGTTAGAATCACAGATGAAGGAAAGACTTTTGCAATATCTGGAAGTTGATGAGGCAGTCTGGATTCCTGAATCAAAAAAATAAAAATAAAAACACCATGCCAAAAAAAAAAAAAAAAAAGAATAGAGATCTTTGACTAGATAACAAGACTTCTAGATCAGAAAGAGGGTGTGGATTTAACCAAATTAGACATTAGCAAGGTATTGTGAATGTACTATGTAATGGGTTAATGAAGATATTCAAAAGGTATGGGGTGGTCATATGGTGATAACGTGAAAACAATGGCTATATAGTGAGACACAGAGAATCATAGTAAAGGGTGTCCATTCCAATAAAAGGAAGGTAACCAAAGAGTTATCACAAGAGCTATAAAAGGAAGGTAACCAAAGAGTTATCACAAGAGCTACTAAAGGAAGCAGTCATTTCCAGTGATTTTATAACTCAGAAGGAAAAATGGCACTTGATTTAAAAATGTGAAATCACAGTTCATCAAACTGAACTGTTCGAATTATCACATCACTGAATTTGGATGGCAGGTATAACTGGAAGATGATTTTGTAACCAGTAAGAATTTGACCTCTTTTCACAGACTACTTGACCTTCATCATCATTATCATCATCATCAGCGCCATTTTTCCCATTTTTTTCTACATGGGGTCGAGATATCGTGTTAACTATCGCCAACTCTCTCGCTTCAATGCCACACTCCTGCCTTCTTCAACACTCATGCCTGACTGTCACAGATCTTCTTTCACACAATCCATCTACCTTTTTGCTGGAGTTTTCACTTCCTCTTACCTTCTTCCTGTCTGTCACAACTCTTTCTCACCAGATTGTCTTCTGCTTTTCTGCACATGCCCAAACCACTGTAATCTGTTCTCTTTGATCTTTACTCAATTGGAGCTACTTTGGCTTCTGCTCTTATGTCCTCATTTCTTCGTCTGTCCCACAGTGTGCATCCTACCACCCTTCTCAGGCACTTCATTTCCATCACCTCTAGCTTCCTCATCTGCTCTGCCTTTACTGCCCAGGTTTCTGTACCATACAGTAGTACTGGTCACACCACTGTCTTGTACCCCTTACTTTTCAGCTTCTTTGACATTCTTCTGTCATAGACCACACCTGACACTATGCCAGTTGGCTGCAGCCCCTCTCATTCTAGCTTTGACCTCTTCATTCAGACTTCCCTTCTCCTCAACCACCCCTCCCAGATACTTGAAGCTGTTTACCTATTCCATTATCTTCCCTTCTATCTCTAGTCTCAACTTCTGATTTCCCCAGTTTCCTACCATTACCACCATCTTATCTGTGCTTAGTTTAATCCCATGTGCCTTCAGTTTTGCATTCCATTCCCTATCATTTGCTGGAGTTCTTGCTCTGAGTCTGCCTGTACTGCCACATCATCTGCATACAGCAACTTTGTTGATCTGTCCCCTCCAACCTGTTTGCTAATGTAGTCCATCACCAATATGAATAGCAGTGGGTTCAGACCTGAACCCTGGTGGACACCCACTCCCACTGTGAACCCCTCCGTGAGTTCAAACATTGTTTGCACTTGAGTCACTGGGTCCTTGTACATAGCCTGCACTAATTCTACTAATGTTTCTTGGACTTCAAACCACCACAGTACTTCCCACTGCTCAGTTGCTTTCTCTAAGTCTAGGAATGCCCAGCTGGAATCTTTCCTCATCTCTAGCTTCTTCTCAAGTATCTGTCTCACTGCAAACATTGGGTCAATTTATCTGAATCCGAACTGCTCATCTCCCATCTTACATTCTACTACTCTGCATATCCATTTATCAATCAATCTCTGCAGAACTTTCATGTAATGTGATAGGAGTTTGATGCCTCTGTACTTCCACAGTTGTGGATTTCCCCTCTGTTCTTGTAGACTGGCATGAGTATGCCTATTCTCCAGTCATCTGGGATACGCCTTTCTCTTCACACTGCTATTAGTGCCCTCAGGAGCCATTTTGCCCCTATCTCACCCAGCATCTTTATCATATCTACTGTGACCTCATCTGAGCCTGCTGCTTTCCCTGACTTCATTTTCCTTAGTGCTGTTCTTACTTCTTCTAAGGTGGGCTCCTCCTCTTCTCTCATCGCAGGCTGTTTCTGGGGCAGTACAGCTTCTGTGTGGTTTTCTTCATTCAGATGCTGCTGGAAATACTCCTTCCATCTGCCTTTGATGTCCTGTGGACTGGTGAGCAGGCTGTTGCTGGCATCCCTTATGAAGGGTGTCTGACTGTCTTCTTTATTTTTCTATCTTTGCCTTGGAACTTGATATCGTTTCTTTGTGCCCCTTGCTGAAACACTTTCCAGAAGTTGGTACAGTGCCTCCTATGCCCTATTCTTTGCTATTGTAACTTCTTTCTTAGCTTTTTTGTTAGCCAACCAGTAGTCCTTCCTAGCCTGGTCAGTCTTTTCTATCTCCCACTTCTTCCTGCACTCCTTCTTTCTTTTCATGACTTCCTGGACTTCTGCATTCCGCCACCAGCTTTCCTTATGTACCTTATTTCCATACCTGGCTCAGCCGTATATCTGTTCCATAGTCCTCACACATGCCTTTTTTAGGCGCTGCCATTCTTGTTCAACTCCACCTATTTCCTCCCCTTCTTGGGGTGCTAGAGCCCTGAGTACTTCCTTGAACTGTTGTACTTTCTCTCCAGTCAACTTATGGGTCTTCAGTCTGGTCCCTGTTAACCTTAGAGTCTTCTCTGACCACTGTTTGCAGCTGACTCTGGAAACTAGTAGTTTATGCTGTGGGCCGACTGCTGGGGATGACTTTGCAATCATGGATTCTACCCCAGTGCCTCTTTCTTAGTAGGAGGAAGTCTACCTCAGTTGCATGTTGGCTACTCTTGTATGTGATCTTGTGACTGTCTCTCTTTCTGAACCATGTGTTGGCTACTATCATGTTATTTGCCAGACAGAAGTCTATAATGGCTTTTCCTTCTTTATTCCTGTTGCCTCAACCATGTGGACCCAGGCAGTTTTCATATCCTGTTCTATCTGTCCAGATATGTGCATTCAAGTCACCCATTATCAACAGCAATTCATGTGGTCCTGCTTTATCTAGTAGGTTCTGGAACTGCTGTCTGAATGCACTCTTTTCCTCACTATCACAACCCTGCTGTGGGGCATAGGCTGAGATTATGACTACTGCCCTATCATTGCACTGGAGTCTGATTGCCATGAGTTTGTCATTAATTCTGATAATATCCCTCACTGTCTTCTGAAGCTTCTTTCTCACCACAATTCTTACACCATTTCTAGCCTGTCCTCTTCCTGAGTAGTAGAGTTTGGATCCCAAGCCAAGTGG